>NW_021135427.1:0-364307 GCF_004193835.3 Ostrinia furnacalis | reverse complement strand
CCCGTAATCCTGTAAATAAAGTTAGCCTATTAATTTAACACAGGTACGACTGTACTCAGTGTTGCACTATCAAATGCAATTGACGCGCCTCTATACCAGGGTTTTTATGTTCCTGGTCAGGCTATAAAAACAAATGCAAATGATGATTTGTGATTAATAACGATATTACCTAGATTAGATACTTTTAAATGAAGTTTTTTTAGTATGAGTGGTATGAGTTTAACAAAGTAAACAATAGAACACGAGTTGCTGTTGGGCGTTAGGACTAATGTATTGACTTAGCAGGAGTTGAGACACTGTGTGTTAATTATAAATATTTGGCACGTCTTTCAGTTTGTCATGTGTACAAAGAAATTACAGAGTAGGGTGACCCAATATTCGAATGCGAATTTTATATTCAATTAAATTTTTTCTTAGCAATTTTACACGCGGGGGAGTGGTTTATAATGTCGTAACTTTGTAAAATTGATCCATTAAATAAATAAATAAATAATTAGGATAGACTAAGACAAAATAGGGCATTTTTGCGGGTGATTTTTGTGCCTTACATAAATTAATATACCATCAACTCACGGAGACTTTTAGAAAGAAGCAGAAAGAGAGAAAAATATTTATTTTGGTGAAGTACATGGTACAATTACACAGTGGTAGGGTTAATATTGGGACGTGTAAAAGTGCCTTTTAAAAGCCTATTTGCCTATTTGCAAAAATAAATGAGTTTTATGAGTTGGATTACAGGGAGATAAAACCAAAAATGGCTACCGCTCAGCACAGTGCAACTGGAAATTTACAAAAAATCCCAGTCTCCCGTATTCATCAAAAACGGTATTAAAAAGATGTAGGTACCTGCCTACAAAGCATGGTCACCTTAGCTACTTATTTGCACAGTTGATTGTGGAGATAACGCCATGGAACTTTCGCAAACACAGTTCAATGAGTTAATTGTGTGTCTGCGCCTTATCGTCTCATGCCCTTTGAAGGGACTGTACTACATTTAATCTAGAATCTAAGAACTATAACAATATTATCATCTTGGAATAGAAACAAAGAATTGCTTATTTGTTATTATTTCTTTATTTATATCTCGTACGACTCATGTAGTATTTAATTTTGCTTTTGTTAACAAAAAATAGAATAGATAAGAATAACAAAATGAGTATCACACGGGTCCATGATACTATGTATTTATATAATTATATAGTTCATAATAATATTATTTTGTTAATTTGCCTTTAGTTAAGGCAGATAGGTAGGTATTTCTTAATGCATCATTTTGGTACAGTTACCTACATTTAAATGTATATTCTCGTTGTTGACTTTTTCCACAAACATACTTATTTGACGAAAAAGAAAGATTTCCTAGGGCAGTCTTCATTAGAGCATTAGTTGGAAATAAATTATATGTTCAAAATGTAAATATATGTTCAGCAGTGGACGTCCTATGGCGTCCTATGAAATGATGATGATGAAATTATATAAATCAAATATAAGGGTTCCGTTTTTTGCCATTTGGCTACGGAACCCTAAAAATATTAAATTAAAGTGACATAATTCCGCTACGACACAAATCCCGTCCGTTACGGAACGCTACGACGACTACGAGACGAACGCTACGACGACTACAAGACGAACGCTACGACGACTACAAGACGAACGCTACGACAACTACGAGACGAACGCTACGACAACTACGAGACGAACGCTACGAGGCGCTACGAAACCAACGCTACAGAATGCTACTATGATGTTGTAGTGCGTCATTTGGGAATCTGCTGAAAGAAAAACTGAACTGTTATCTGTAAGGAAAATCAATCTATGGTATTATGGTTTTGTAACTTGATTGACTGACATCATCCCGTGTCGTGGTTACGGGTTCGATCCTCGCACAATACACACTGTACTGTTTGTATTTGTTATTATGTATAATTAAAAAAAAACACTACTTACTGACATACTTTCTTATTTTAACATAATCTTTAAATTAAAGACAAAACATTAAAGTAAAAAGATTGCATTAAACCACGCATTTAGAAGTGAATTGCGCAGTAAAAATAAAATCCTAGGAATCGCATCCAACTAGTTGATTAAGGAATCTGGAGCCATAACCAGGATGCCACAACTTGGAGAAGAGCAGTAGATTTACAATTATTTAAATTTGATTTTAAAATATACCTGGGAAACTCACTTGTTGGGAGAAATCGAGCTTCGCCCAGAATTCTCAACCATACAGGAACTGACTAAGTATTTACTCCTTCATATAGGTAGCAGGAAGTCGCTGGACGCAGGCCGCCACCAACCGGCCATTGTGGAACTCGTTGGGGGAGGCCTATGTTCAGCAGTGGACGTCCTGTGGCTGAAATGATGATGATGACTGATAAACGTACCCGGGACATCTGGATCTGAGAGAGATGTATTTGTAGCTTGACGGTCATCTGATGGTATACGATCACCACCTCCAGGTTGAAAAGAAAAATTAAGAAAATTAGATACCTAGTTCTTTAGAAATTTTTTAACTTCACGCGTGATAAAATGAGTGGACTAGGTCGAGTACGATTTTTACGCGTACCGAAGTCGGGAGCACAGGTAGGTATTTAAAAATAAAAACATCAGTTACTCTGCGACAAAGAAGCTGTTCTAAAGGCTGTACTGTGAAGTAAGTCTGCTGTGAGCACCCCTGCTGTGATGGGAGGTGTTTATGGCATTGCCATAAAATGGCGCGGGCTCCATCGACCTAATAATAATATATAGGTCGTTGGCCTGGATAGCCGCAGTGCATACGGTAGAAGTAGGTTGTAAGAGAGAAATCTTCCTTGTCTATAGTTTTTGTGAAACAAATCGAATAATTTCAAAAAAAGGTATTTCTTTTTTCTTACTGGAAAAACTACTTAGGAAAAATTGGATGGAAAAAACAGAACCTATTTGATAATTATCACTAGAATATAAAACAAAGTTGGTTTCCTGTCTGTCTGTCCTTAAAACAACGCAACAAATTTTGTTGCGGTTTTTTATAGATAGAGTGATTCAAGAGGAAGGTTTATATGTATAAAAAAATCATATTATAGAAGAGAAAAGCCGAAAAATTCCATTGCCTCCTTCCTCATAGACCATTAATTGAAAAAATAAATCTAATAAGACGGGAAAATTTAGAAAAGTCCTTTTTCCTTATGTATTTTGCATAATTTGTTTAGAGATATGAAGACATAGATGATTAACCAATTACACAATGTTTTGAAACCCATTCAAAATTATTTGCTGTTGTTACACAACATTAAATATAACTTGCTGTACTGTGGCATCTAGCTAGTGATAAAACCTGCAGGCGTTCCTCAAATGCATCAGTTTAAACTCTGTCTCGTAATTTGTGTCATTCCAAAACCTACGTGGATTCAGACAAAGTGTGCAGTCAAGCAATGGTAACCAAAACCAACTAGTTATTAGTTACAGAGCACGGAGCTTTTGATTTGGGCTCACCAGTTAGTGCCACTCGCCCATATTCACAAACATTACTATGAATGAGGTCTCACAGTGCGCGTGGACGTACAGGTAGGGTGACACACGAACCAATAATAGAGCTCTATTCAACGCTGTGCATTCGATTTGCTGCTTCACTTAAGCAAACATCGTTTTGTGAATACGGATGACTGAAATGTACATTAAGACTAAAGCGTAGAGGGACTATTGCATTTTTCCACACAATTGATAATACGAGGCATTTATTTTAGGAAATTGTTTAAAAAGCGCTTTAATTAACTCTACCACAGCATCAGGACAATAATGTGGGCTACGTTTTAAGATACTACAATGGTTAATTGATGGAAGTACCACTACTTCGATAGTGTCTCCACAGAAACTAAAATACGCAAATAATAAATACAACGCGATCGAGCTAACTCCTCACTGGAATGCAACTCTCCCTCCCACTTACTCACGCCTCGTGTTTACCAGAGCGTCGATGTGACGTCACGCTGGCCAGGTGCGTAGTTAATTTGACCGGGTTTTTAGATCCTTCGACGAATATGAGTCGTGATCTCCAAATAATAATAAGAAGGGCCTTTTCAAGGCGAGAGTAAATAGGCACTTGCAGGGCAGATATGTACCATCCTAGACTGCATCCCACTTAACATCAGGTGCGATTGTGGTCAAATACCTGCCTTGTTATGCATAAAAAAAATATTCTACTTGTGTAGTGATTTTAGAGACAAAGTAGGGTGTTAGAAAATACGCGGCCCGCAGTATACTGACCTACGGCTTCAAGAATTTAATTTCCGCTGTTCGCATTGATTTCAAACAGCTACAGGATGCATGGCATCCTCTTTTAGTTTATGTAGAGTATTTTCTAAGTATTTTAACTCTGCATCTTAAATAATTAGTTTGCCTTTTTCGGAGCAGAGACCACCATTTTAAGACAACATACCTATACCTATTTCAAATAGTAGGTACTGGCTTTTAATTAAGCTAATAACTATCATAAAATATAATGTTAATTTATGTACGGCTGGGTCGCTGGTATTATATTATAATAACCAGTTTTAAATTTTCCTGCTTCTAATAATATTTAATGCTCGTATTTATTGTTATTTTTTGCAGTTGACAAAACAAAATAGTGGTTTTCCCGCATATTCATGTAAATAAAACATAAAATAAACCAGTTACAGAACTTGTTTATTTTTGTACTAAAAAAATCCTCGTAAATGTCCAATTAACATTTGAAAATCTTACTAGCCGATCATAATATTACTTTAAATTGCTAAAATCTCTTATCAAACCTGTACGACCAACACGTGGTTGGTCCATGATAGAATTATCATTATGTTTCATATTTGAGACTACAAACAAGTCACTACATGACGTTATCTAAACTCCTTCAAGCTTTATTCACTTCATCTCGCTGCCGGTCAGAGACGCACGTCTGANCAAGTAAATTCTATTAAAAACAAATGCAAATGATGATTTGTGATTAATAACGATATTACCTAGATTAGATACTTTTTAAACGAAGTTTTTTTTAGTATGAGTGGTATGAGTTTAACAAAGTAAACAATAGAACACGAGTTGCTGTTGGGCGTTAGGACTAATGTATTGACTTAGCAGGAGTTGAGACACTGTGTGTTAATTACAAATATTTGGCACGTCTTTCAGTTTGTCATATACAAAGAAATTACAGAGTAGGGTGACCCAATATTCGAATGCGAATTTTATATTCAATTAAATTTTTTCTTAGCAATTTTACACGCGGGGGAGTGGTTTATAATGTCGTAACTTTGTAAAATTGATCCATTAAATAAATAATTAGGATAGACTAAGACAAAATAGAGCATTTTTGCGGGTGATTTTTGTGCCTTACATAAATTAATGTACCATCAAGTCACGGAGACTTTTAGAAAGAAGCAGAAAGAAAGAAAAATATTTATTTTGGTTACATGGTACAATTACACAGTGGTAGGGTTAATATTGGGACGTGTAAAAGTGCCTTTTAAAAGCCTATTTGCAAAAATAAATCAGTTTTATGAGTTTTTTTTATGAGTTGGATTACAGGGAGATAGAACCAAAAATGGCTACCGCTCAGCACAGGGCAACTGGAAATTTACAAAAAATCCCAGTCTCCCGTATTTATCAAAAACGGTATTAAAAAGATGTAGGTACCTGCCTACAAAGCATGGTCACCTTAGCTACTTATTTGCACAGTTGATTGTGGAGATAACGCCATGGAACTTTCGCAAACACAGTTTAATGAGTTAATTGTGTGTCTGCGCCTTATCGTCTCATGCCCTTTGAAGGGACTGTAGGTACTACATTTAATCTAGAATCTAAGAATTATAATAATAATAATATTATCATGTATACCTTGGAATAGAAACAAAGAATTACTTGTTATTATTTCTTTATTTATCTCGTACCTACGACTCATGTAGTATTAACCGCTTGAGTCCCAGACGGCATTAATTAATGTCATAACAATTGATTATCTATTGTGTCTAGATTCGCGGGCCTTGAAGGATTAATTTTGCTTTTATCTTGTTAACAAAAAATAGATAAGAATAACAAAATGGGTCCATGATAATAATAATATTATTTTGATAATTTGCCTTTAGTTAAGCTACTTACTTACTATAATAGGTATTCATAATGCATCATTTTGGTACAATTACATTTTAAATAACCAGTCTTTATGGAAATCCTTGGGGGAGGCCTTTGTCCAGCAGTGGACGTCTTTCGGCTGAAACGAACGAACGAACATTTTAAATATATTCATTCACGTTGTTTACTTTATTGACAAACTAACTTATTTGACGTAAAATATTTCCTAGTCTTCATCAGGGCATTAGTTTTAAACAAATTATATAAATAAAACAATATTAATAGTGACATAATTCCGCTACGACACAAATCCCGTCCGCTACGGAACGCTACGACGACTACGAGACGAACGCTACGACGACTACAAGACGAACGCTACGACAACTACCAGATGAACGCTACGACAACTACGAGACGAACGCTACGGGGTGCTACGAAACCAACGCTACAGAATGCTACTATGATGTTGTAGTGCGTCGTTTGGGAATCTGCTGAAAGAAAAACTGAATTCTTATCTGTAAGGAAAATCATTCTATGGTTTATTGTAACTCGATTGACTGACATCATCCCGTGTCGTGGTCACGGGTTCGATACTCGCACAATACAAACATTTAAGTGCAACACTGTACTACTGTTTGTATTTGTTATTATGTATAATTAAAAAAACCACTACTTACTGACATACTTTCTTTTTTAAAAATAATCTTTAAATTAAAGACAAAACATTAAAGTAAAAAGATTGCATTAATCCACGCATTTAGAACTGAATTGCGCAGTAAAAATAAAATCCTAGGAATCGCATCCAACTAGTTGATTAAGGAATCTGGAGCCATAACCAGGCTGCCACAACTTAGGAAAGAACAGTAGATGTGCAAGTATACAGGGTGTTAGGTAAATGGGTATATGAGCCGACACTAGCCCATGTTAACATGGGCATATAAATGGTATGGTGAAGTCAGAAATTTGATATCATCATTTTGTATTTGTAGCCTAGCCTAATGGTTACCTAATGGTAATGCGCAGTGCCAGATTAACCCATTAGGGCATCACATCTTGGGGGCATCAAAAAGAGCACAAAAAAATCTGCAGCAGAGAAAAAAATATTTAAGATTAAAAAAAATCTGTCGTAAGTAGTCATAATCTGGCAATAGGTAAGCGTTTACCACCACCCACTTAGGTGAACCTGGAAGTAAAAGCTAATTTGATAATAACTAGAATAGTTTTAGCCTGTCTGAGATGAGGATAAGGAGTTTTAAAGCCAGTGTGAAGTAAGTCTACTGTGACCAAACCTGCTGTGATGGGAGGTGTTTATGGCATTGCCATAAAATGGCGCGGGCTCCATCGACCTAATATATAGGTCGTTGGCCTGGATAGCCGTAGTGCATGCGTTAGAAGTAGGTTGTAAGAGAGAATCCTCCTTGTCTATGATTTTTATGAAACAAATCGAATAATTAAAAAAACGCTAGTTCTTTTTTTTACTGGTAAAACTAGAAAATTTGTATGGAAAAAACAGGACCTATTTGATAATTATCACAACAATATAAAACAAAATCGGTTTCCTGTCTGTCTGTCCCTATGTATGCTCTTTAAAACAACGCGGTTTTGGTGCGGTTTTTTTTAACAGATAGAGTGATTCAAAAGGAAAGTTTTGTGTATGAAACATATAGAAGAGAAAAGTCGGGGCGGGCCGCTAGTTTCGAATATTCCTCATAGACCATTAATTGAAAAAATTAATCCAATAAGACGGGAAAATTTAGGAAAGTCCTTTTTCCTTGTGTATTTTGCATAATTTCTTTAGAGATATGAAGACATAGATGATTAACCAATTACACAATGTTTTGAAACCTGTTTTAAAATTATTTGTTGTTACACAACTTTCAATGTGACTTGCTGTACTGTGGCTACTAGCTAGTGATAAAACCTGCATCAACTGCATCAGTTTAAACTCTGGCTCGTAATTTGTGTCAATCCAAAACCTACGTCGATTCAGACAAAGTGTTCAGTCAAACAATGGTTAGATAGTGGCGCCAATTACTGAGGATGAAGTGTAAAGGGGATTATTTCATTTTTGCATACAATGAATAGATAATAAGAGGCATTTATTTTAGGAAAGTCGTTGAAAAAGCACTTTATACGTTCCATTTTGAACTCTGCCACTGCTTCAGGACATTAATGTGGCTACGTTTTAAGATATCACAAAGGATTAGATATCATAATGGTAGGAAGTAGTGAAGACACTAAAAATTTTAAATGTATCCTTCTACGATTATGAGTCGTGATCTCCAAACAATGTTATATAACTAATAGTGATTTTAGAGACAAAGTAAGGTGTTAGAAAATACGCGGCCCGCAGTATACTGACCTACGGCTTTAAGAATTTAATTTCCGCTGTTCACATTGATTTAAAACAGCTACAGGATGCATGGCATCCTCTTTTAGTTTATTTAGAGTGTTTTTAAGTATTTTAACCCTGCATCTTAAATCAAAAATTGTGTATTTACATTAGTAAGCCTTTTCAGAGACCACCATTTTAGGACAACATACCTATACCTATTTCAAATAGTAGGTACTGGCCTTTAATTAAGCTAATAGCTATCATAAAATATAATGTTAATTTATGTACGTTGGTATTATAATATTATCCAGTTTTAAATTTTCCTGCTCGTATGTTATTTGTTTTTTTTTGCAGTTGACAAAACAAAATAGTGGTTTTCCCGCATATTCATAATAAATAAAACATAAAATAAACCAGTTAAACAACTTGTTTCTTTTTGTACTTAAAAAAAACTCGTAAATGTCCAATTAATATTTGAAAATCTTACTAGCCGATCATAATATTACTTTAAATTGCTAAAATCTCTTATCAAACCTGTACGACGAACACGTGGTTTGTCCATGATAGAATTATCATTATGTTTCATATTTGAGACTACAAACAAGTCACTACATGACGTTATCTAAACTCCTTCAAGCTTTATTCACTTCATCTCGCTGCCGGTCAGAGACGCACGTCTGTGAGCGAGATTTAAAAAAGCAAACGTCATTTTTCCCGCGGTTTTACGTCAACGCGTTTTCCTAGACGCCCTGTACGCATGCCTCATCTCACTGTATTGAATGGACTGCAAAGACAGATTCCTGAGCGCCAGTCGGTCATATTGATTTTCGGCGCAACAGTGTGTTAATTTTGTATCGCACGACAGTCCTCTCCGTCAATACGTGTTGTGGCAGTGATTTTAGTATTTATTAGAACAAAAAATATACAAACAGTGCCTTCGCAAGTGTTTTTTGTAATTTTAGGTTGCATAGAGTTCGCTACGTAAACGCCGGTAAGTAGGTCAACTGGATTGATTGAATACTTTTTAGTCTGCACTATTTTTCTTTTTTCTGGTGTCATTAATTTTCGCGGGTAAAAACCATAGTGACAGCAAGAAGGTTTTGAATTTCGGAGGTTGAATGTCAGTTGTTTTTGTTTACGGGAGCTATTGATTTGCGTGGGTCCCTGTGCCAGGTACGACGTACGAATTTATTTGTTTTTCGCGAAGTCATCGTAGCGATTTTGGGTGCTATTGGTTCGGTTGAAACGAGTAGGTATAATAAAACGGTATTGGTCGGAAATGCGTGTTATTTATGACTTTACGTAACATCTGTTCCCGTTATTATTTACGTTGGGTTGGGTATAAAAATACTCGGCAAGCATAATATTGACTGTTTACCGTCTTCAGCGGAGATATCTAATCGGAAATTATTGTGTTTATATTTTAATTGGTATAAAAACATTACGGTGCGTAGCAAAATTGGTTTTTATATCACACCTATTTCGAAATGAAAATAATAATTGTAAGACCACTCCTCTGTTCCGTCGTTCATCGAATAATAATAATTTAGATTTACTTTTAAAAATTATTGTTAACTAATAAAGTAATCAATATAATTTCATAATAAATTATTGATTTATAACTTAGTATTTCTTCGTATGTGGTAAAGTTTTTATTAAATTGCGTGCGAAATGCGAGTTTATTATGTTAAATTGGCCGTTTAATATAATTTCGTCATAAGAAAAGCTGGCAATGTGTCTGTGTTTTAACAGCAAATGTTGAACAAATTGATAACAAAGTTTTAACGAATTTAGAAGAATTTTGATGTAGAGCTACGTAATAAAAATGGAATCTTGTCAAATCAAATTAAATCAAATAATTTTATTTGCAGAACTTGTCTTTCTTGAAATCCACGAAGACGAAGCCAAGGACGAAAAATATTTGAAACTAAACGATTGTTAATTTTTTTTAAGCATGATCTATTTGTTAAAAAAATAAACAATCGTTTAGTTTAACCATTACCTAAAATACTAAATACTTTTTGGACTCTATCCCGTTGGTTTACCTATAACCACAGCGAATCTACCCAAGTTGAGTATTTAAAAAGATAGGTACCTATAGGTTCTTTATTGATCGGTTTTCCGACTATTTTACTAAAATACAGATATTACAAGACCAATTTAACCACCACTGTCACGCAAACGTCAGTATCTTATTACCATACATTTTTCAATCCATGACATGCCCTATGGCAAGGGAAAATGCATTTCGTGCATTATGTTTTACATAACTCCGGTAAATTGCTTCTGAGAATATCTCAGAAGAAATGAACGTGGTTTTAGGTAATTGCTTGAATAATCAATAAAGGATTTAAACTTTATGAGAGTCCACACTTTCTTAAAAAAGTCTTTGTTGGTAAACTGTGTTACATTTGTTATTGATTTAGATTCGATAGAGTCCTGCATTTGCTGCTTTAAATTATTAAAGCATTAATAAAGTAACGCTGTATACGGTAATAAATAATAGCATATGTACCATCCTAGACTGCATCTCACTTAACACCAGGTGCGATTGCGGTCAAATACCTGCCTTGTCTAGCATAAATAAAAAAAAATAAAAAAATATCCTTGGACATTAAACATTGCGCCTCTAGTACCAAACTCAGCAAAACTTGTACTATGGGTACGGAGAACGGATATAAACATACTTAAATACTTTTTTTTGTAAATTGTACATACATATTATCCATAGAAAACACCCAATTTTAGTTAGGTATAATTATGTAGGCACGTTGTAAAGTTTCATTTAAATCCGTTCAGTACTTATGCGTGAAAACAAACAAACATCCACCCTATCAAACTTTCGCGTTCATAAATTCCCTTAACACGCGTGTGAAACACTTTTAAAGTCACATTTTGTATAATGTTACACGCGTGTTCAACACTAGTAAGTCACGTTTTGTATGAACATGACATTTTAATTTAGTGTTAAAACAATTTTGATTATGGGGGTATTCTATGGCCATAGTTAAATAATATGTCTAACGCCCGTATTCACAAACATTACTATGAGGTCTCACAGTGCGCGTGGATGCACAGGGTGACACATGAACCAATCACAGAGTTCTATTCAACGCTGTGCGTTCGATTTGCTGCTTCACTTAAGCAAGCTTTGTGAATATGGGCGTAAGCTTTCGTAAACAACAAAATTAAACGGTTCATGATCTCTGTCTGCTAAGTACTTCTAAATTAATGAACTAATGCTTCCATTCGTCGGCCTCTATGTACCTACTAGTAACTATATTCTGATTACAACCACTTGTCTTCTATTGCAGCTTAATTTTTATTGTCTTGGAGCCTTTGTGATGATCCATAGAGTTGGCTAAAAGGTCTTATTGAATGATTGAAAGAGAATTAATTACGGGTCTCAACGCGACATATTTTTAGTTGAGGTTTCGGACGGGCACAACCATAGAGGAATTGCTACTGGAACACGAATAATTGAAAGAATATGTTTATTTACCTGCTTCAAAATGGTGGTAAATACGAAAGATGAACGCTACATTGTTTTTTTTAGTTGTTATATAAATGAAAAAAATAACAAATTAAACAATCTTAGTGGTTGTTAGGTCTTATTTAGCAACAAGACTGTGTGTCTTATTTGCTATAGTACCTATTTACCTACATTATGATTTGCTTACATGATTGATCTAAAATATATGGTTCCGTGTTTCAGAGAGCACATTAGGGCAATCCAATTGAGTCAGCTACTTTAGTGGATCATAAAGTCTGACAGTTTGATTGTACTTTTAGTAGTTTTCAATTCAAACATACATAAGTACGAACCGTAATAATCATCGTTTTTTTTCTATATTTACTACCTGTGAAGTTACTATTGTCATTAAAAAAATCCTCTTTTCATAAAAAAAGCGTTTAGGTAACTTTTCTCTAATTTTCTCAATGTTGCCGGGAAAGTTTTTCAATTTTTCTCTTCATAAGAATCTTCCTCGAACATTCCATCGATGTTTTTTCTCAAATTTTGCGCTTGAGTAATTCATAAACGATTTTATGGTGATTACAGATTAAACCTCTTACTTGTAACAGAACAACGAAGCGCTTTATGAAATGTTCTAGTGTTCACCCTTTTGCGAACCAAATGTCGTACAATTTACCTGTATTGTACCATTTGTTATGACGTTACATTACATAGAAATGCTCTAGTTTATACTCACCTCTATATGGATTAGGTAGGACGCGATAATACGTCGCATCTAAAGATAGAAAATAAGTCTATATTCGGCGTTATTCTGAAGTTCTTTTGTTCTGCCTACAGACAGGCCAGCCTAGCGGGCTTTCGCAATAAGTCTTTATAGAAATATTCATATCAACTAGCCTATTCTTTCTTCAAGATTTCATAAATCTTTCTCCATTACAAAAATAATCAATTTCATCATTTTTTCAAAACGAAACAGAGACAAAGGTACGGTCAGCATCAAATAGTTCGTGTCAGCCAAAGTAGCCAAAAAGTTAAAAAACAGTCTTTGTTACATTCTGAAGGTTGTATTGTCAACTTTTTGTCCATTTGAAGTTCTTTAAAGTACCTACCTACCAACTGACAAAACACTTAAATTATTTATTTATAGTATTCCATATTAGGTATTCTGGTTTTATTTTAAACATTCGATTTCAACAAGACCGAACGTCTGGTCAACGTCAGCTCGTAAAAACAGTGATTCAATACATTTTATTTATTCAAAGGTCATACATTATGGACTTGGATATTGACTGTATTTTTACTAGCTGTGCCCGCGACTTCGTACGTGAAAATAGTTTGAATAATATTTCCCGTTTTTACAACATTATTTTTCTTTACCTATTGGCTGAAGGGGGATGATACCTAAAGAATTCCTCAATAACTAGGCTATCTAACACTAAATACTTTTTCAAATTGGACCAGTAGTTCCTGAGATTGACGCATACAACAAACAAACTATTCAGTGTATATTTATTTTCAAGAGTGGACGATTGTAAATTGTAATTTCGTCTTTGAATGTTTGTCTAAAGGTTATTTTGTACATACAAAATGGTTTTTTTACTCGAGGTTATAAAATGGTGCGTGTCTTGTCAGAAATCTGAATCGAAAAAGTTTCATAGTTTCATGTAGTTAGGTAGGTAACATGGAAAATTCGATAGAGAGATCGCGTGGACTTAGGTAACAGTTTTGGTGTCAGACTCGAAGCCATAGGTGTTGGACACGGCTCTACAAGAGCGTTAGCTAATTGAAGGCAGAATTAGTAAGCCTTTCTAAGCCAATGTTAAACATGCTTTGTGTCCCTTCTAAGGGTGATGGATGTTGTTAGATAGGTAGCTGAAAAATAGGTAGTTAATTAGGTACTTTACAATTAACTAAGATACTCGTATCTTTATGAGGTTCACGAGGTAGATTTCCTTAATCTATGATGGTGTGGACGACAGTACTTCATGGTAAATATTGTGGCATTAAGATGCTTCAATGTGTTGTAATAAGAACGATTTAGCCACATTTTTTTTTTAGTTTTTAATGTGCTGTATTGTCCAAAGAGCTTATTGCACCTGCCATGAAATGTGCAGGTTGTATTGTCTTCAAATCAAATTAATTTATTTGTGAAAATGTGGGAAAAGGCTTGCAGATGTCTTTGGAAGACATCAGCAAGCTCTAGTCTTTAGCTTTTCGCTATATCTCGAGTCCGCGAATTGCTACGTTTGAAAATAATATTCGTTCGTTCGTTCGTTTCAGCCGAAAGACATCCACTGCTGGACAAAAGATAACTAATATAATGAAAATAAATAAATTATGAACAAACGTAGTTTTAGGCTAATGGAAGATTGGTAGACAAAGAACTGTTATTGTATTGACGTGAGTACCTACTATCCACGTCATTCTTACTTGAAAACAATGGGATTGCGTCTTATTTTGTTAACTAACTTAAATACTTTTACCAAGTACCTAGGTAATACGTGGTAAGTAAATGCGTCTACATGGGCCCTGGGTTTAAATACTGAACTTAGTTTAAAATTTAATTAATTTATTTTATTTTATAATTTTATTTTTTAAGTGAACTACATGTGTCATTTTAATACCACCCTTTTAAGCAAACAGCAAATGAGTAAAGTAGATACATTTTATTACTATTTTGAATATACTAGTAATTTGTATTGGAAATAGTCACGTCCTATAACTCAGGGTTTCCCAATTTTTTTTTGCCAAGGAACCCTTTTAATTGAATATAATTTTCCTAGCGGAACCTCCGTAGGTACTACCTACTCCGCTCGCACGCCCTGCCCCTCCCTTATGCGTAAACAAGTCGGTGCGAGCGAACAACGCGGTCACGAAACGTGGGATAATATTTTTTACGGAACCCTTGCGGCCTTTCCACGGAATGACGGAACCCCAGGGTTCCGCGGACCACCATTCGGGAACCGCTGCCCTAACTAACTAACCGCCTCTGTGGTCTAGCGGTAAGACCACCTGCTTCAGACGCAGAGGTCCTGGGTTCGTTCAGTGGGGGCAGATTTTTCTGTTCGGTTTGGTTGGTGGTAGGGCTTATTCTAAGTCCGCCTGGCTAGCTACCACCATCTTACCTAAGTCTGTCGCCATAACAATAATGTTAACACATATAACATATGTTTGTATGTATATTGTATATCATTGAAAATGAAAATGAAAAATGGAAATGAAAAATGTTTATTTCGTTAACAACAACAAATAATAGGATTTGAGGTAGACTCTTTCTTGTAAGTGCAATCATTATGTAGGTACACATACGTTGACCCAGGTCAAGGAGGTTACAAACCAGATGTCGGCTCGTATGTTTCTTATCACAAACAAAGGGTACATCTTGAGTAAATAATATTGTTGTTTATTACATCTGATGCCAGCCAGATGTGTGGCGAGGAATAAAGAAATACTTTATGTGCGCAGCAAAGTGACTGATTTTCACCATCAATCCCTAATTTTTAAGTGACCCTTATGAAAACAAAATTCATGATATGTGTTACTTAAAAATTAAAGGCCTAAGTACTGAATGAGATGATTGATGAAGAGGGAGCAAAATTAGGTCTCTTTAGAAACTGAATGCGACAGAACTTTAAATATTTTTTGTTGAGAAATAAGCACTAAGCACTAAACTTGGATGGCAGTGTTTAAGTACCTCAATGTAGGCACGTTGTCTGTACATGACAATAACTTGATATGACTGAATGACGCACAACATTAACATTCATAAATTCAAATTAAAGTTTGAGAAAACACTTATGAAAAATGGATACTAGGGTCATGTCACCTGTTCACGTCCCATTACCTAATTATTCGTTTCCAACCGATGGATCACTCTTTATTTAAACCCTGTGGTTAAGTAGACCCCACATCAATTTGAACTTTATTCTGTAATGGTTCCGGAAATCATGAAAATAATTTTCTTTCAAGCCAGATTTCGGCAAAAAAACAGCATTTAGTTAGGTACCTGTATCTACGTACATATTCTTATAAGTGGTAATAATTCTGAGCGTTGAACACGGTTTGGAATCTTACAAATATATTATTAACGTGGAATTCACCTTAAAAGTAAATCTTAAAGGGCACTTTTTTTTTTTGGACTATTTAAAGGGCACTTTACTTCGCGGTTGAGTTGGCGTCTGAATGCGTCGTACAGAACAGATTATGACATAGTCAGGGTGGTGTATGACGGTGTTTTTGCATAATTATAATATTCTTATGAATATTCGTAATTTCGTAAATAAAAATTGACAATATTTTCGTATGTTTTCTGACAAGTAACGTGTTTACTTGTCAGCATAATAAAATTATTTTATTCCTATTTATTTATTCAGAAACTCAACAGCTGTTTTACAATATTAATTATTATTATTTTAGGTTTTGCTACCAAGAAGATATTGCTTAATTGTGTAGCATTATGTCAGGAAAAAACTATGTCTTTCCAACTTTTGTGTTTCTTGCATTGACTTTAATGTGGTGCACCGACTTCACGATCCTATAGTTTTGATTTTTTCCCCGTTGAAAAAAGGTTAGTTTTTCCCAACCGATTTTTTTAATGCAGAATAAGGCAGGTATATGACCGCAATCGCACCTGATGTTATTGTGTGTTAAGTGAGATGCTGGTCTTGCACTTACCTGGCCTGTAAGTGCTTATTCACTCTCGCCTTGAAAAGGCCCGTAATATTTCTATGTTTTTTTTTAATAAATAATGGTACCTACACCAAGTAATCGCGAAATGCCCGAGTATTTTTTACTTAAACGGGGCATAATATTTATGTCCCACTTTGCTAAACCTCCGAGTGCCTAGATTAATGTTTTACTCCCTAGCCTGGAATACATAAACGTCTTTTTATTTATTTTGACGTCTCTATGGACTTTTTCCGTATCTATGAGTCATAGACTATGACTAGTCACTGTATTTTATTTGATATTTTCTGACGGCAACACGAAAAACCACTTTTGATATCGAAGCCATAATGTCAAGTGGCGTAATGGCGTGGCAATGACACGAATTTATTCAAGTTTTCAAAATGGTACCTTTTTTTTACTTATTATTTAGATCAAAAAGAAAACACAATTATAGGATAATTCAGGAAAATTAATTTCACAAATGAACGAATAAAACTGTCCCCACTTATTGAGTCATATTTTTTAAACCCTGATATAAAAAAGATGTTATGGAAGATGAAATAATTAACCTACAAAATATGGAAAATTTAACAGTACAAAATAGTTAGTTTTTTCTGACTCGTGTATCATTTAATTGACATTCAAATTAAGAGCTAATAACTTGTTGATTATTACGTGACAATACCCCATTATAGTTGACTTCCGAGCAATCAATTTGTAGACCTTTACCTACCTTTGTGACCTTTATTCAAATATTTGATTATCTTATCGTCTAAAGTGGCCTGTAATTAGTTTACTTAGAATATAATGTATTATTATTATTGGTTTTTGGGCCTACATTTGCGCCAGCTCGACCAGGTTTGATCTATTGTGGCATAATTGTACATGATCGCTTCGTTTATCTGTAAACAAACTTTTGAAAATAATGACTAGATCACTTTATTTTAAAAAAAGTCCGAACTTTTTTTTTCATATTTTTTACGGATAGTACATTAGTAGAGCTAGCTCCTCTAGCAGTTTGATTCACCCATTCTAGGACACCCTGTATGTATGTAAATATTCCACACTAAGGCCCAGTTTTTTTATACTTAGTTAAAATAAATAGTTAAAATATGTACTAAAAGTCAAGCTAACCATTGTACGAAAAACATTTTTTTCCTGGTATTTAACCACTTGTCATTTGACATCTGTCAAATTTGACCATTGCTTATTTTAACTACGAATCAAAAAACCGGGCCTAAATGATTTATTCGGGAAACATAAAATTATACCTACCATAACTGTCGCTCACTATGTTTTTCATTACACAACAACCACAGTCCACTTCGGAATATTATGTAACTTGTCATTATAAAATGATTACTAAAATGCCCTTTAATTTTACTGGGGTAAGGCGGCAGTGCCGTGGGGTTGTTGACAATCATAGGGCGGATCGATAGGGGTAAATAACTTATGTCTTGCCTACTAAGTGGGTAGTTTCTCACGAGTCTATGGCATAGTGTATTGTTTGTAGACGCCTGGAGAGTTAAAATCCAGAGGTTATTAGATTCGATGCCCACGTAAATCACAGGTTGTTTGAATAAGTTTTTAAATAAAATAAAATAAAAATAAAATAAATGTAAATGGATTGCCAAAATTCTTGTTTAGCTCAAGAATAGAGTTATGTAGAGCCAGTTAGGATTATAATTATGACTACGAAATAGATTTAGGAATCCGAATACTGCTGCAAACACCTTATAGCCTGACCAGGAACATAAAAACCCTGGCATAGAGGCGCGTCAATTGCATTTGATAGTGCAACACTGAGTACAGTCGTACCTGTGTTAAATTAATAGGCTAACTTTATGTATCAGGATTTAGGATTACGGGCTAATTTGATATTTTCATAAATTAACGAAAAAATATTACTATAGGTAACCGTTTGAATAAATTAAATGAAACCATCAATCGAGCTGGTAGGATTTATTATATTTATTCATCAATAATCAAATTCAGAACATAAATATTCAACTGCAATGTCTGCTCATGAACGCTTCAAACTCGGTTACCTACTTCTTTCTCAATTCCATAAAATTCAACACGAAAGTGACAAAAAAAATTTTAATGTGTAGTTGAAACAAACCACAGCTATTTTCATAGTGGACTGTATTAGGGTCAACCAGGGTAATTGTAAACACTTAATTTTTTTATGGTACCATAATTTAAGTTTTATGTTATATTTTTTTTAATTTACAAATAATGTAATACAATTATATGTATTACTTTAGTTGGGCGTGTAATCTATAATTTAATATATCGTCACCGTCGTGGCAGAATTAAATAACTGACACTTTTGGCAAAAACTACTTTTTCCACTTTTTGTATAGTAGAAAGTGTTACCTTTATTTTGGTCTTGCTCTCGTGGCAATATCTATGATATTTCCAAAGATATCTTCAGTTTAGTGAAACTATTGACCATAAATTACAACTCTGTTTGTTGTAGAATTTACGTGGCAAAACTGAATAAGTGACTTTATTTAATTCTGCCACAACTCACTGCGAAACATTGCTTCAAAATACTTGTACTAAGAAAGTCGATAAGTGACTTTATTTAATTCTGCCACAACTCGATCCGAAACATTGCTTCAAAATACTCGTACAATTGTGTTTTTGATTTATTTCATTTTTGTAACATTACTTAAATGTTACTTTTAATTTCAATGTTCATTACTCAGATGTTGAATCTGGATAGTTACCTTCATCATCATCATCATTTTAGCCATATAGGACGTCCACTGTCGAATATAGGTCTCCCCCAATGATTTCCAATATGACCGGCTGGTAGCGGTCTGCATCCAGTGCTTTCTTGCTACCTTTATGAAATCCACGTTGTGCTTTCCGGTACGTGCCCTCCACTCCAGAACCTTGCTGCCCCATCGTCTGTCAGTTCTGCGTACTATGTGCCTTGTCTCTTGTACAAAAAAACCGAGCATAGCCCTCTTCAAAGCGCACGCTTTGCAACTTTGAGCTTATTTATAAGGCCTATAGTAAGAGGCCGCGTTCCCGAGCCGTATATCATCAGTGGTAACACATACAGATTGGAGATTTTCGTCTTTAGGCACCGAGATATTTTGGATGAAAGGATGTTGTGTAGTTTCCCGAACGCTGCCCAGCCGAGTTGGATTCGACCTCTTTCTCTACCTAGCTGAAACGTTTGTCCGAGGTAGACATACTTGTCAACAATCTCGAGATTCGAGCTCCTAACCGAAACTGGGTAGGACGCAACATAGACATTCGACAAAAGCTTCGTTTTTCCACGTTGTTCACCCGAAGGCCTACCTTTTGGGAGATTAAGGTCTTCGAGCATTATGCCGAGGTCTTCCAATGACTTTGCCATGACCACACAATATCGTCGGCAAACCGAAGGTGAGTGATGTACTCGTCGTTGATGTTTATGCCGAATCCTTTCTATTCAAGGAGTTTGAAAGCATCTTCCAATGCAGCAGTGAATAGTTTCGGAGATCCGGAGATATAACATCTCCCTCATGCCTCGCTGCAGAGGAATCGCTACGACGTTACAATACCTTCCGCAGTCTTCAGCTTTGTCAGCTAGCTTCGCCCAATAGAGTAGTTTCTTGCGAACACTTTGGAGCCTTGGTTCCGCTCTATCGTCTCTTTAATACTATTTGTATTAAAGTTGCGAACATCATGTCGGAAGGACTTCCATAATCTGTCTATTAAGCTGCCGATGTGCCTTAGCGTCAACGGAGATCTGCAGAGACATTGAATGTCATTCTGCTTTGAAGTTGAGGGTAAGGGATCCCTATGGATCCCTAGGGAGAGATCTCTATGACAGTTTTATTGTTTTTGGATTATTTTAATTTTGATTTTCATTTTGATGTTGGTTCTTTCAATTGTATTTCAATGTTATAGGAATCTGATGTTTATGGTTACCATACCAATTTGTTAAACATTTATAAGTATTAAATAGGTAGGTATATTCTAGTATTATTTAACAATTTTACAGATTTTGACTAAAATTGCATTGACTAAATAAATAAAATAAAATGAATAAATCAACATTTAGGTCAATAAAAGTGTGGCAAAATTAAACAAGTGTACTTATTCAATGGAAATATTCGTTTTTGTTAATACCTTGGTTGTGGTAAAACTAAATAAGTGACATACAAAAACTAAATAACTGCAACTTTTTTGTAAAATACGGTTGTGGCAAAACTAAATAATTACATTTTTATTTTTTAATTTAAAATAATACAAAGTTTACATCATCGAAGAATATTGAATTAACAAAGGTAAATTTTCTGTATAAAATATCAAAAGACCGACAGTAAAATATTTTTACCCTTAAAAGTTATCGCCATTTTTAACGAAAAAAAATACAAAAACGTGAATATCTCGCAACTTTGGTTTTGTCAGTTATTTAATTCTGCCACGACGGTGACGATATATGGTTATTAAATTGATTAGTAAATATGATCTCTAAAACGCTGTTTACAATTACCCATCAATATTTTTACAAACTATGAATTTTGGGGCAATTGGAAACATGTAATTCAGTATCTGTAAGAGATACAGCTTATATATTCACTTAATTTTGATGGACACTTAATATAAATCTAAATAAAGAGAAATCAATCTAATTCCTTATCAAGGGGGTAATTTAAAACTCTTTGTGTTGCTCCTTCGATTTGGCAAAGAAAATATCTGGGTAATTGGAAACAAAGCAGTCACTTAGGGGTAATTGTAAACAAGCTAGACTTATTATATTTAATTATGTATGTGGTAAATGGAAACAATTTAAAATTAATTTCAAAACATTTATTGTGAAATAAAAAATAAAAATTTTACATATTTCTTAATATGTATTTATTTTAAATCAGTGTTTAAGCCCGTTCAAATATTACGTCAATTGGATTTTCAAATTCTTTCTCCTCTTAATATGTATAATGCGAGGTTCACTTACAATCCAAAAACATCATCATATGGCACATCACATTTGTCATTCTCATTAAGTGTTTACAATGTGTTGGAACTGTCCATACATTTCAGAGATGTAATTTGTATCTCCATTTCTTCATCATCAACATAATCCACCATAAAAAGATGTCTATAAATCGTAGTCATTCGTTTTACACCTTTAAATGAAACTGTCACTCAAAGGGAAGAAAAAATGTGGCATTGAGTAACAGTGTTACTAATCGGTAATTTTTTTACCAATGGGTAACAGTGTTTACTTTTACCCACCTTCACCTTCCTTGCACATATATTAACCGTTACCAATTACCCCATATGTGTTTACAATTAACCCAGATGCTGTTTACAATTGACCCAATATCATTTATTGATGGGTAATTGTAAACATGAATTTGTAGCGTGGCGATTGAATTTAAGCTTTCAAAAGCATAAAATATGCAAAGATAAACCCATTATTAATTGTTCAATACAACAGCGGTTTACTTACTTTAATTTTTTTTTGACAAAATGTAGTCATCCTTTTGTTTATCCAATCTAAAAATCACTTTTTTGTCCCGCGTTTTTGCAATTACACACAGTTGCTTTTCTGTTTACACCATTTTGAATTTTGATAGCTGCGGCCATAGACCATAGAATATACTTGCTTTTCATTACAGGCAACTTAATATTTTGCATGCATAAACATGAAATACGACGAGTGTTACCAATTACCCCTGTTTACAAATACCCTGGTTGACCCTATACGATAAACATGTCAGTCAATTTGACAACCTTTGTCGGAAACATTATTCAATGAAAATATTGTCCGTACCCTTAGTATTTCTCTTCAACCAATACTTTAACACATTGTGAACCACTTTTCTTTCAAGACTATAAAAAGATTTTAGCAATTTAATTCACAAAATCAATTGCGCACATTTAAAATAAAGTTTGTTTACACTTTGACAGCAATAGACTGACATGCAAGATGACATGTCTATGAAGTTTTCAGTTACTGTTGCCATTAAAAGAAATTAGTACCATTAGTTTTCCGCAACATGGCGAGGGTTTTTATGTTCCTGGTCGGGCTATACTTGCTTTTGTGCGACTTTGACATGTACTTACTTGACAAACTAACGATCGTATTCACAAACATTACTATAGTTCCAAAATACTGGACTGTCCTGTCGATGACATTGACAGTGGGGCGCCACCGTCAATACCGGATCGCTGGTTCAGATTTTTGCCATGTTGGAAACCATATAGTTGAACGATGGTAGCGCCCCCCTGTCATTGAGTTTGGCGGGACAGTTCAGCGTGGGTCATCTATATTAGGTCTCACAGTGCGCGTGGAGGCACATGAACCAATCACAGAGCTCTATAACGCTGTGCATTCGATTAGCTGCTTCACTTAAGCAAGTATCGTTTGTGAATACGGGCGTTTAATAATAATCGTTTTAATAGTGGTAGGCTATGGTGGTAGGCGACAGAAGTAATGTTTTGCTTTTAATTTTAATTCATTCAAATAGAGCCAGAATTTTGCTTACGATAACTTCTCTATCCTTTACAGCTCTATGAGTAAAGCTCTTATTTCCCTGAATAGTCAGGAAAATTTCTTACTGTGACATACAATATCAAAGGACAAAGCAATACGGAGAAGTGAGTGTAGGAAAATTAGGTTTGCCAAATGCCATATTTCCCTTGTGAAAACCGGCGTAGATGCACACTAGTCAAATTCAATTTTTTGTTAGTATGGGCCTTTTCTAGGAACATATACATATCACAAATATAATACCACCACATCGGCAAATAGCTTTCCCGTTTTTCAGTCTATCATCGAAATATACTATAACTCAAAGGTGACTGACTGACTGACTGACTGACTGACATAGTGCTCTATCAACGCACAGCCCAAACCACTGGACGGATCGGGCTGAAATTTGGCATGCAGGTAGATGTTATGACGTAGGCATCCGCTAAGAAAGGATTTTACGATACCCCATCCCTAAGGGGGTAAAACGGGATCCACGCATACGAAGTCGCGGGCGGCCGCTAGTTTATTTATAAGAGCCACATAATATTATAATCGGAATCGCGCGTTTTAGCGACTCTATCGATGAAGCATCGCGATTTCGCGACTACATGCGTTCCGTCGTAGTAGGTATATTGCGCGTTTTGGCGACTGCTTTCGCTGCGTCGAGCTTACGAAAAGCGACTCAATCGCCGTGGTTTGCGTTTTTAAAAATCTGCGCCACAGTGTGAAATGTGTGGTCGCTGCATTCAGCTAAAAAAAAGCAGCTAAATCGCTGATCGCCAATAGGTACTTAACGTAGCAAGTGTGCTTTAACAGGAAATAACATGAAATAAACTTGATCGAAATGCCGATATCCATACATAGGGCAGTTGATGTTTTATTTGACTACAAGTACTTACCTTTGAATACAACTTGATATATTGGCTCCAATAGAGCGCACGATCGTGAGTTCCCACGGAAATGAGTTTGTTATCCGGGAATCCAATCAGCTGGTATTCGAGATAGTTCAGGTAAACAAACAATAGGGTAATAGTGCATGTTTGCGTCCACCTCCCTATTCGCGTCAATTTGATGGATTAGGTAGCTTTTTAAATGCAGATTAAGGTAGGTAATTTTACCGCAATCACTTTTAATGTTAAGGTTATGCAGTCTTACATAGTTTTTTTTAAAAGATTATTAGCAATTTGTATTGCACAAATTACTAATAGTCCCGTTAGCTCCTCGTGATAAGCTAAATAAGCTCGTGTTACGAGTGGGCTCACCACAATAGTCAAGCGGCGGCTGCCAGTCCGACCACTTCACCGTTGGGCTATCGTGGCTATGATAGATGGTCCATACTATGGATGTTATGGATATGTAGTTTCAGTTATGGATACCGTTACGGATATAGGAATAATATTATACCGGTTTCGGTTACGGTTACAGATATTTTTTTATTTCGGATATCCGCTTTAGAATGCAATTTGCAATAGACACGGTTCATTCATGGCCGCACACTTTAAATCAAATAAAAAGTAATAAAAAATTAAAGTTGATACTAGATGGCATTATAAAGATAAATCAGGCTGTTGTGCCTTTAGAAAGAAAGAAAGAAAGAAAGAAAAATATTTATTCGATGCAAGTAGGTACACAGCAAGATAATAACTAAAACTAGACAACAGAACGTCTACAAGCACCAAAATGGCATCAGCTCAGTATACGCCGTGACGGCAGAGAGCGCATCACGACCACTGGTATTCTGCGGATGCCAGTTGAGGTAAAGGGCGCAGCTCGCCCAGGAACAATCGGTTAACGTAACAAGTAATTTTAAACATAGTTAGTCNAATACGGGTGTTTAATAATAATCGTTTTAATAGTGGTAGGCTATGGTGGTAGGCGACAGAAGTAATGTTTTGCTTTTAATTTTAATTCATTCATATAGAGCAAGAATTTTGCTTACGATAACTTCTCTATCCTTTACAGCTCTATGAGTAAAGCTCTTATTTCCCTGAATAGTCAGGAAAATTTCTTACTGTGACATACAATATCAAAGGACAAAGCAATACGGAGAAGTGAGTGTAGGAAAATTAGGTTTTCCAAATGCCATATTTCCCTCGTGAAAACCGGCGTAGATGCACACCAGTCAAATTCAATTTTTTGTTAGTATGGCCCTTTTCTAGGAACATATACATGTCACAAATATAATACCACTACATCGGTATATAAATCTCACGTTTTTTAGCCTATCATTTATTTATAAGAGCCACATAAGAATCGCGCGTTTTAGCGACTCTATCGATGCAGCATTGCGATTTCGCGACTACATGCGTTCCGTCGCAGTATATCGCGCGTTTTGGCGACTGCTTTCGCTGCGTCCAGTTTACGAAAAGCGACTCAATCGCCGCGTTTGGCGTTTTTAAAAGTGTACGGTGTGGAATGTGTGGTCGCTGCATTCAGCTAAAAAAACCAGCTAAATCGCTGATCGCCAAAGTAGCAAGTGTGCTTTTACATGAAATAACAAAATAAACTTGATCGAAATACCGATTGGATATAGTTACATATGGCAGTTGATGTGTTTTATTTGACTACAAGTAGGTATTTACCTTGGAATACAACTTGATATATTGGCTCCAATAGAGCGCACGATCGTGAGTTCTCACGGAAATGAGTTTGTTATCCGGGAATCCAATCAGCTGGTATTCGAGATAGTTCAGGTAAACAAACAATAAGGTAATAGTGCATGTTTGCGTCCACCTCCCTATACGTGTCAAATAAACAATAGGGTCAAGTCGCCTGTTCTCGTCCACCTCGCTATTCGCTTCAAATAAACAACAGGGTCAAGTCGCCAGTTCTCGTCCACCTCCCTATTCACGTCATCGCGTCAGTGTGACAGATTAGGTAGCTTTTTAAATGCAGATTAAGGTAGGTAATTTTACCGCAATCACTTTTAATGTTAAGGAGATGCAGTCTGACATAGATGGTCCATATTTGCCATGTAAGTGATTCTTACCTTGTTCGGGAAAGACAACAGACAGAAAGGACATCATCCACGTTTCATATATTTTTGGTCCAAAATCAAAAGTGCCGGCCAACAAAAGAAAGTGCTGTGTTCTGACAGAATACGTCTGCCTTAGCATTTGTTACTATGACACCAAAGCCGTAGCACCACTGTGCGTCGAGTATTTGGGATCTAAAAGTCATCGACTATTCATACATTTTCTGTTCAAAATCAAAAGTGTCGGCCAACAAAAAAAAAAGTGCTGTTTTCTGACAGAATACGTCCGCCTTAGCATTTGTTACTATGACACCAAAGCTGTAGCACCACTGTGTGTCGTAGTATTTGAGATCAAAGTCATCCACGTTTCATATATTTTTAGAACTCAAATACTACGATGCACAGTGGTGCTACAGCTTTGGTGCCATAGTAATAAATGCTAAGGTGGACGTATTCTGTCAGAATACAGCACTTTTATTTTTTGGCCGGCACTTTTGATTTTGGACCAAAATGGATGATGTCCTTTATAGCACTTAGCTGTTTTAATCCGCACATACAGGGTGTCCCAAAAAGTAGTGTCAAGCTGAAGCCCAGAGGTAGAGCATCAGTAGGGCTACCCGAATCACCCCCATGTACCCCCACGTAATACGTTGAATAAACACTAACTTGAATAACCTCTCGGTACACGGTTGTTGCTCATTCTGAGGAAATCAGCCATGTGAAATGGAAAGGAAACCGAGGAAAGACATAAAAGGTACTTAATAATATGTAATCTTTACAGATTTACCTACCATCTACCTACATAAAAATAATTACATTTAGGGCTGATTTTTCAACCGTCAGATAAATTTTAACTTATGAATAATCTCGTCATTTTGACATATTTCTCATACTAAATCTGTCAATGTGCCAAACTTATTCTTTAGTTAAAAGTTATCCAAGGATTGAAAAATCAGCCCTTAGGGCTAATTTTTCAATCGTCAGATATCTTTTATCATGCTTTTATCTGAAGAATAAACTTGTCATTTTGTCATATTTCCCATACTGAAACTGTCAATGTGCAATCTGTCAAACTTATTCTTCAGTTTAAAGTTATCCGACGATTGAAAAATCGCCCTTATAAGAAATTGAGTTCATTGGAAACGAATGAATATCTATTCTATTCTTAGTTGTTAGATAGATAGATAACACTTTATTGTACTTTGTACAGCACATTAAATAAGAAAAGGAAGAAATACATAAAAGAGCTGAAACCATTAAAGGTTCAGCCAAACCAACGCGATCAGCCGGCGTGCAGCGATGGCGATCAATGCTTTCAAAATCAAAATCAAAATCAAAATCAAAAATATTTATTCAATTTAGACCACAAGTGGCACTTATGAACGTCAAAATGTTATTTACATAAAAAAAGAAAAGGTAGCCTTTATGGGGCACTTTACACGTCTCCTTATCTTTTGGGCCCTACCAGCGCTTCGAGACAAACATATGGCATACTTTTAAGTCTGATCGCCATCGCTGCATGCCGGCTAATGGCGAACCTTTTGGCGGTCTTATCGCTATGAAGTGATCTCATCCACACAACTTAGGGGACAGTTGTTAGCTAGACAAAAAACTTAATAAGTTTAGTAAAATCCTTTTGAACTGTGAAAGTTTATTAACCATTACAAGACCTTTTTTCAAATTATTCTGAGTATCTTGGAATCTTCCAAGTTAATTATTAAATTAATTTAAACGCTGAAGCATTATTTATTCAGTCTGTCTGACGTCTCGCAAACCTTACTTGATCTTGAAAGTTGAACGAATTTCAAAGGAGATAAAAATGTTTAGTAAAATAAAAAATATATTTTAGTTGTAAATACAGACGAAGCCGTTTCAATTTTGACTTTGTGCAAAATTGCCTTTTTAAAAAGAATTAATTACAAATAAAAAAGAGAATAGATTAAAATTAAGAGCTCTTTTGAATGTACATGATTAATCGAACGTCTTTGATGCGAATGATGCTGTTTAAATTGAAATAGTTTTGAAATTGGATTTCTTTGGCGAGGGACTATTACGATAATTAAAGAATATCGGGTAGGTATTACTTAGTTTATACAATTGGTATTTACTGATTTGAGAAAATTTTGAGAAAGAAAACTCACTTTATAATGGCTGCTAGATACCTACACTTTACTACGAGTATACCTATGCGTTAATCTATAGGGGCCGTAAATATTTTGTTCCTTTTTTTTTCAAAAGTTATTTGAAAATTTACTACAGCAAAACGATCTTACTGAGTATTTAGCGATGGTTTCAGCTGCACAAATAATGCAAGCTGGAAAATTAGGTTGCATGATAAACCAGAATTTTACCTTTTCTAAGTAAAAAACACAAAAAATGCAAATGCGCAGTTTTGTTTATACTGCGGCAAGCCTGCCCGCATAAATTCGCTTGCATTCCCCCGTAGCTCCCTAAACAGGCCGCCGATTCGTAAAATATGACGGGGCAAAAATTGCGATTTCCCGACTACCTGTCTCACCGACCAATCGCGGCATACATCGCCCGCATTTTATTAGACGGCGGACCGAATCGATCGCGCCCAGCACGCTACCATAAATTACTTTTTACGCTACACAATTCGAAGAAAGCTATGCATGACTTGCCAACAGTCACTCGAGACCGCCGCGCCAGCTCGATCGTCCTCCCAATCTCAATTATCCACTCCACCAAACTGGCCGCGAACCACCGGGACCCGCGATACGACGTCCCCTTCCGAGCCAAAAGCGTCAGCCTCGCAGAACGACCCCGTTCCCAATATGCGAGGACCGTCCGAAGCGCTGACCCCAACCGGTCCAGATACGCTGAGAAACAATTCATCCACCAAAGACCCAAATCCAATACGAAAACCCGCCCCAAACCGAGCACCGTAACAGTAAAACAACAAAACCGAAAAGTCCCCGAGAAAGTCCCGTGCGCCATCTCCGTACAAACCCTTTCAATTCCCATGAAGTACGCGGACGAACTCAAAAGACATTCAACCTCCAAATCTGCGAATCAAAACAAGACTAAGACTCGTAATCCTCCTAAACAGGTCAGCGACAAGAGGCTCTGCCAGACCGTCTGCGGGAAAGAGACAGAGAACAAGCTGTTGGTGCAGATCAGCGAAGCCGACCAAGTGTCCGACTTTGAAAGGATTCTTAATACTAATGCAATACTGTGCGAGAGGGCTCACGGACACGTGTGGAGGCGTCGGCTCGCCAACGCGCCTTCCGCGGCCGTCGTGCCGCGCCCCCGCTCATCTTACTCCCTCTACACGGTAAGCCAGGCCTACCACTACCTCTTTCGACAGCACGAGGAGTCCCTCCAGCCTCTCATCGACCAATATCGCCAAGATAACGCCGAGAAGAAAACAGAACTCCCTGAAAGTCTCCTCGGAAGAAACTGGTACGAAAACCTTCAAGATCTCTCCGAATTCTACGAGGACGATCAAACCTTGAAACAGGAGATCGAAACAATCACTGATCGAATCGTCTCTGACGAGGTCAAAGCTGAAGAAAAGAGAAGCAAGAATTTTAACGTCAATTTAACTGATTTGATCACTTTACGCGTCAGCGGGGAAGGTTTCTCCCCCGTTCCAGATCTTGGCCCCTCGCCAGACATCGACAAGTCCGAGGGAGACGACGAGAAGGAATGGCTCTCTCCGATTATGAACGCAAACTCCGATGATAGCCAGGACAACCCCAACGTGGATTGTCTAGCACAAAATCTGACCTCGATTAAAATCGACAACGATGCTAAAGTGCCGACAATAACGTTCAGCAATTGTTGCGACGGGTGCGCCAAGAGTGATTCGCCGAACAATTCCGACGTCGTCATTCATTTGGCCGTGCCCTCCGTGGACAGCATTGATGAGGCGCGCCCGCCTATGATGTGACCTCGGTCGTTGTCCATGTAAATTATTCCACTAACGAGACTCGTTACTAATTACGAGATGATTGCTATAGAGTCGGAGCAGCCGGCGATGCCGAAAGAACAGTTGCCGAAAACGGAGCCAACAACCTCGCAAAGAACATTGACCAGATCCAGCGCTGTGAGTCAGAAGTCTGTTGAAATCACGGTCCACCCAGAGGGGTCCAATAATCCGCTGCATCGGTCAAAGCTAGCGCCGACAAGGTCGTCTTCAGAGACGCAGTCTTCCGGGAAGAAAATGTTGAATCTTCGTAAGACGAAGAATTCTTCTATAGAGTCCACGATGAGCCTGCCGAACCAGAAGTCTTTGGAGAAGAAGCACGGCAGTTTGAGGCACCAGAAGGCTATCGGGGCTCACTCGGACATCACTCTGAGCACGCAGCCGTCGATCCAGGACGACAGGAAGGCGCTGAGGGAAGCGCTATATCAGGGTATCTTTCATAGGCATAGGAGGACAATATTTGCCGTGGGATCCTTCCTGAGGATGCTGCGCAGCAAAACGTCCAACTATGACTCGATAAGGTCCGACTCGGACGAGATATAGCACCCGTAGGGTTAGTGACTGTTAAATTTTTATACTAAACTGGTGCCACAGACTGTATGATGTGCTTTTATAGTTAAAGGAGAGAGTTACCAAGTAAAATGTTAATAGATATAGGTTAAGTATTTTTATTTGTATTAAAATGTTCCTAATTAGTTGTGATGTTTAGTTTTTGTGAACCCCGCTTGGAAGTTATTCGCAATTGTGTACTGAAATGGAGGTTAGGTATGTACGAAGACGTAAAGTAACATTGCAAGAACCTTGAAACAATGTAGTATTAATCCATTGAGTATAAATTAAGCCTAATTTGTGGATTAATTGCAGTAATTGACGATGAATTGTTACGATGGACCATCCTAAAGTTTTTATGGCATTCTGATCCAGTTATAAAAGGCAAATAGGCTTTTATAAAGCGCTTTTACACGTCTTATAACTTAATAGAAATGATCGTGTATTAATAGGATCAAATATGACCCGATAACCCTTTCTGTACTGGATATAAATGTTTTTTATCCTTCAGTTGAAATACGATTCAGTGGCGACTTTGATATTGTCATTCATTTATTCAGGTGCATGTCTTTAAATACCTCTTTATCATGAAAAGGCGATTTAAATTCAAACTCGAAGTCCTTTTAAAAGTTTAACTCGGTAATGGGCAAAAGGACTTGCTTTGTTGTTCCTTTCATACCGTCTACGGTGAATAAATGCTTTTGATCTTGTTTAAATTTCGGTCATTAAATATCATAAAGAATGTTTTAAAGGCATTTTACTTTCTATAGAAGTAGTAAAACGGTAATTGTTATGTACACAATAGAACATAAAGCACTTTAAAATCATACTTAGTGTTAATTGGTGTTACAGTATACATTAAACAACAATAAGTAATTAAAAAGATCGTAACCAATCGGTTTGTTGTCGGTTCGAGATTTGAGGGTCACTAGTTCGATCCCCGACAAATGCACTTCTCAAGAACATATTTAGCTTACTTGCAGGATCTAACGGGATATTAGACTATATTTAGGTCAAAAATACTTTAATTAAACTCATTACTGAATGATGCCTGAGTCAGAATCAAGTCTTGAGCTTCGTTTCACAATACAAGCCTATGAGGCTATGGTATCTTACTCTATACGCGGCGTATGTGCAATGACGTCAGCGTCATACATTCCTTTCGACGTCCACAGGGTCCATACGCCGACGTCAACGTCTGACAGACCACAAGAGTACATTTCTATAGTATGTAAGCATTGTGACGGGGCCTACGGCGTTTTTAAAGGAGACCAGANAGACCAGACCCTAAGCAGTAAATTCTGTTTTATTCCACAATAACTTCAAACGATTAAGTAGTGGAATATCAAAGTTTTTCGGTATAGAAATGAGTCAAGGCCATGTGACCTTACCATAGACACGCGATCCTGCTATTGTACAGGCGGCCCTTCAAGCTAATCTGTGGCACTTATGTAGTTGTGATACGGTTGATATTGCCACAAAATTATCGCTTATATGCTGTCTGTACCAATGTATTTTTATTACAATTAATCATTACAAATATGTATATTTTATTCGTATTTTGGAGTTGATGTGTTTAAAAATCTATAAGGAATGGAATAGAGAACACAAATCATAGACGCGTTGACATACAAATAATTAGGTGATTTTCAATTTTCACTGGTATTTCAGTATTTTTCCTTATACCTAAGCCATTTTAAATTGAAAAAATATACAAACTTTCGTCTTGAAGAGAAAGTTATAAAATATTAATTTCTTTAATGTTAATTAATAAAGTGTTAGTAATTCCAATCACCTCTTTGAATAAATGAATGCTTAAAAAATGTTATACGAACTCCATAAATTGTTTATTTAGTAATTTTATCACGTTTTTTGTCATACAAAAGGTATCCATATAAATGCAATGTTACTCTACGTATCGAGCTAGATTGTAAGATAAAACTTGAAAGGTATATTTTAACGACACTGTAGTTTCCTATTTATAGAATTTTCAGGATTCATCTGGAATTTTCCATTTAAAATAGTGACGGGTGTCAACGCGACATTAATTATATGAGTTACTTGATTACTAAGAGTAGGCACACCGTTGATTTTTGGTCGGCCGATAGTTTAGTCGGGCAGTTGATCAGTATGGGCAATTGGGCATGTATGGGAGTGCGCACACTACGCCGATTCGATTTGGCCGATACTTTCATACAATTTAAAATCGGGCACAACTATCGGCCAACTAAAAATCAACGGTGTGCGCCTACTCTTACAGCTTGATATTTCAGATAGCCGTAGTCACAACAAGCATACAATAAAAATGTCGCGTTGAGAACTTGAGACCCGTGTTTCTCTATTTATTATTAATCTGGAAAATAAGTAAGGAAACGTCTCCTTTTTTTTTTTTTTTTTTTTTTCCTAGGGCAGTGGTTCCCAAAGTTATCTAATACAAGTTCCCAAACTCGGGATCCACCTATAGGATATTTCGCCCGCTGCTGTCCAGTTGGATCGGTAGGGTGGTGTGTCGTTCTACAGGCAGGGCCCACTCAATGTTCGCTCGCGACCCACCACTGGGTCGCGACCCATAGTTTGGAAGTCCCTGTCCTACGGTACAATTGGAAAAAGCTTTCTAACTTTTTGTTGAAATTGCTCTACTATTTCGTAAGTACTACAAGTAGTCCATCTTGATAAATTCCATCACACGTAAGTGCTATGCGAAAGTCAACTTAGGGTTGCCTAATTGGTTTCGGAACGGCAACGTGAGTATCTAACGCTAATTACGGGATAACCTACGGAAAGTAATTAACGTTATTGCCACGCTAAACTCGTTAGAAATAGTTTACTAAAAGTAATTTGAGACATATTCGCATTTGAGTGTAGTTGCTAACTGAATAGGCTAAAAAGGGACGGAAATCAGCAATTAAAATTACAAAATCCCTATCTTTTGGGCCCTTACCAGCGCTTCGATAACATTAAGTTAGTAGGTATACTTACCTTCGTTTTCTACTAAGCTAAATATTTGCATTTAATAAAGCGATTTTGTGTGTAATAGGTATTTACATTTAGTTAAGTAACAGGTGTATTCAGATACTAAAATACCAGTTGTCATTTCGAAAGGCCTAAGCTTCGTTGTTTTTTGGAGTTTATTCGCTTCCACGTTTTTTTGAAGCTTTCAAAAATAAAAAAGGTGCCACTAGTCTGACCCCTGGTTTCTTCTATCCTTGAGTCTTAGAGGTCATTTCAAGTAGTAGCTATGTAGATAATCGAAAACACGCTGGTTGACCTTACCTGCCAGCGTGTCGCTCACGCTGATTTCATGAAAGTAATGAAACAGGTCGGGTTACCTTATACACTTTCGGCCAGAGAATTTACCACGGAATATCCCAACAGTATTTCTGATGATTTTGGACTAAGTAAACAAATTCTTTCTTTTAGTGTGAAAATATAGGTTACCGATAATTAGAAAAAAAATTTCTTCATGATGAACATTCATGTTGTTTGTTTTTAGATACATTAGTGTTTAATTTTTGAGAAAACTAGAGTGTTAGGAGTGGAACGTAGAGTCATTGGCGGGAAACAATAATTCCCTTAGTTTTTCGCTTTATACCAAAGGCAAATAAGTTTTAAATCTGTTAATGGATACGCATATCTGAATACGCAGTCCATTAAATTGGCCCTACTGCTGCAAAATAAAAAAATAAAATGAAAAAGTACGAAAAATGTAGAGGAATTTTCATGGACTTTTATCAAGCTTTTTTTGATGTCACTATTTACATTTTGCCAACCTGTCCATTACGTCCATTACACAGCTTGTGTATGTATTGATCGACCTGTTTCTCAGTTTGGGCTGCCCTATTCACAGTTTTTCTAGGCCGACGGTCTGTCTGTTCGAATTACACCAATTATCAGAAGTGAACTAACTAATGCTGACCTATTTCAGTCCCTTTTCAAGACAATTTAGTTAAAAATAGTAGAACAATTTCTTTATTGAGTCAAATGTTTGTATTACTAAGTACACTTCCAGACAGTGAATATTCAAACAATTATTATTATTTTGTAAGATATTTAATTAGTATTTCAGGGTTGCCTATGCAGTCAAGGCTAAGTTTTAAGATATTATCTTGTGTGTATGTAAAAATATATTTGGTTGTGAAACTGAAATAGATATGCCTGATTTTACTGCATTAAAAATAGCTACTGAAGAGTTAAGATATACCTTTCAAGTGTAAAAGTGATGCTTTGAATAGAGCTTATAATAATTACGTAGTCCAAAATATCCATATATGATGTTATTAGTAGTATTGTATTATTTTGCGATAATTATTAGAAATTAACCAATCGATATTGTAAATAGAATGGTGATCTAAGAAAGTGTTGCCTCATTGGTCCGCGAGCAACATCTAAAATGGGGTAATTTTGTTTGGGGTATCGTTTTCCACTAACTGGCAATGAAAATGGTGACGATTTATATGTGGTACGTGCTGTGCTTTATGCCAAAAAAATATCTGATGTGTATTACTGGAAACTAAAGGCAGACAGTGTTAAGAACTTAAATTTTAAACACATTCACAAGTCTATGCGTAGAAAGTCGCCTTTTTCTTTGCAGGGTGTTGGAAAAACATTGATTTTCCGTCGACTGTGTGCTCATTGCGAGTATTACCTATTAGATAGATTTAAATTCAAACCCTGAAATATGATGATTTTTAAAGTACATAATCCGTATGAAAAAAACATTTAAATAATACTCTCAGTTGGCGCCACCACTATGAAAACAACAACAAACAACAACCAAAGCTATGTTTTTGAAACTCGCAGTGAGCACTGGTCAAAACAGCGAGTAGTCGGAGGAATCGGATCGTGGATACACATTTTTGGAACATTTTATGCACTTTTTATATATTTGTACATCCATGAACGTTTTTTTACGGACGTGTTGTTGTGAAAAGTAGATTTTTATTAAAGTTGAACTCGTTTGCAAAAAGTTTTACGTGGTGAACTTAAATATGATTTAATAATTATAATTTATTAATGCTTCCTAGTTACTTATTTATTTATGAATATTCAAATACTTATTTAAATTACCTGTTTTTAAATATTAGATATTTGACAATCTATGGTTAAATTATTAAATTTAATCAGCGTAGTTTTTTGCAAGCGAGTGTAAAGCACGTGGTAACGATATCGCAATCATGTACAGAAAATATTAAAAATTCATTCATAAGTTTGTTTTTTAAAATAACTTTGTTATTACATAATATACTTTAAAATTATCGAGTACCTACCTACTTACCAATGTTGTGTGTGGAGTGATTAAAATTTTCCTTCACTGAAAAAAGTTGTTCAAAGAAAAACTTTGGTCGTTCTTTGCGTGTTTCAAAACGAAAGTGAAAAGAAACAATAATTAGGTACTTCCCAAAATAAGAAAGTAAAATAAAGCATAATACTGTCCCTACTTTTTAACTAATAAAGCTTAAATTAAATCAATTTTAACTGGTGAACTACGAGATCACATTATTCTAACTGTATAATACAAAAAATACCTAGATCTAAACTAAGTAGAGCTTGTTATAGCGACTTAAATGGATAAACATAAATAAACAAATACATATTAATATATATATTGATGATTATTCGTATTATGTGCAATACTCACTCATGTATTCACAAACATTACCTACGAGGTCTCACAGTGCCCATGGATGCACATGGTGACATACGAACCAAGCACAGAGCTCTATTCAACGCTGTGCGTTCGATTTGATGCTTCACTTAAGCCATCGTTTGTGAACACGGGCGACACTGTCTCCAAGAAAAATCGAACCTACAACGGTCGCTAATACAATTCTAAGCAAGAGAAAACTATAGATAGGTACCTTTACCTTCATCTTCAAGCACGCTCTTCAGAAATTCATGAACCCCAGTTAATTCAAGATTGGCGGTATCTCTTGGGAGCGTACCTATAAGAAATTAATGTTTGAACAGTCAAGTTCATAAATGTTGTTTGTTTTAACTGTAGTTTATGTGCTTTCTATTATTTATTGCTCATTCGTTTTACTTTTTATTGCGTAGCTGAAATGAAGTTTTCAGAACACACTCTGAGTTACGATTTTAAGTTAACATGCAAATATTATAATTAAACCGATTAAACGGTTATTATGTTGTCACCCATTACAATTTTGCATGTCCTCAACCAACAAAATACTTACAAAACTGTCAACTAAGTCCCAAACAACGTGTTTGTCTTTTCAATGTGACAACTCTTGGAGGGATGAGCGCTCATCCTCCGGGATCTCTTTGGAAGAAGCTTTCTTTGGAATCTTTCCCTGGGGATATAAAAAAAATCCATAACTCCTTTGTCGCGGCCTGTGCGAATTTTCCTTCATTTTGTAGTTAGGTTATTTTTGTCGACCTTTAGATTTTTCTTTAGTTTTTTTAATGACAATGTTTTACATTACCGATAATAACATTATTTTGATGTTATTTTTTGCGACTTTTTTTATTCCTTGTTAAACCATAAAAAGTAATTTGTTTTTTTTTTACTATTTAATGTAGGCACAACGAATGTTTTAAATTAAAAAAAGTTGGTAGACATTCATCCCTTAATTTGTATAGGTAAGGGAAGGGAATTTGTTTTTAAACTACAAAATACCACAGCAAGGCCATGGCAATCCTCGGAACCAGGCAAAAGGATCTATGAGCGTGATAAGCCGCCATCTTGCCATAAACCTTGGTTTCCGGTGGATATGCCTGACGTTATCTTTTTCATTTGGCTTTGTTTACAAAATAGAGAGAAACCTGCTTGGAAAACTTTTTTTTCAGTTTCTGCCATATTAAATTTACTTCTTTTTTTATTGTTTTATTTGAATATTTTGCTTCCACTGTGTTTACATTCTTTTCATTCATCAATAAAAAAAAATCTTGGTATGTCAAAAAAGAGCTGTCAAATAAATATAGCAAAACTGGCTGTTTTTCACTTGTTTTCTTTGAATATTTTGCTCCCACTGTTATTTTTTTCATGTTAATATGTCAAGAGAGATGATAAAAGTGTAAATTAGACCTTTAGACCCGTGTACAGACAGATTAATGATGTCGCTTCAGCAACAATACCTCTTACATAATAATGACGTAAAGAAACATGAAGATTAATAAATTCTGGGTTGTTGTTTTTATCTAAAACTCTACATTACATTCATAGTTGTGTTAATCAATTGCAGTGAGTGAAAAATAAGAAAAATAAGTGTTAAAAGTAAATTAAAAGTTTTAAAATTAATTTTTTAATAAAAAAAATGTTTTTTTGAGTAAATAGATTTTTTTGGGGAAAAACTGTGTAGTTTTTATTTATTTTTTATTTCGGCTATTGATAAAATAAATCATGGTTGTGATAAAATTCAAGTTAGTTCGTTTAATTTGGTTATTTAACTATTTCTTTGTTAATGATTGCGTATCGTTACAACTATAAAGTACGTAAAAATGAGCTTTGTACATGAATATTGATAGATAGCTTTTTATATACTAGGAGAGTAACATTTATTTGTTTTAATTCTACGTTATGTTTCGTACGCAATAATTGTTATGCATTATTTAAGCTAGTTATGTTATTGTAACTTAAATGTAAAAATAACTATCATTTAATACCATTCTATTAACCAGGGTGTTAAAATTAGTGAACATGTAAAATACATTTAATATTTCATTTGTAAATTATAAAATATCAATTGTGTTATAAAAAAGTTTGATTTTTTGTAAAAATGATATATCTTATGGAAATTGGTCCACACTCGACAGTTGACGTCCGATAATCAAAATTAAACAATAAAAATAACTCTACATTAAGTTTATTTACAAAAAAGTTATGAAATTTATGTAAAATACTATTTGTTTTAATTTTACAGTGTAAGTGTTAATTAATTTTTTTTTAGATGCTATAAGTATTGTTATAAATGTTATTATTTTCGTGACAGTTGACAAAGAAATCTTTGTAAGCCTACCTACCTAATGCCACTTCAAAATACATTTATTTTAGTCCTGCAATACAGCAGAAGTATTTCTATGAGAAAAAATGAAAGAAAAATTAAGTAACTTGTAACAGAATTTCTCGCGATAGAATTTGTACTAATTGTAAAATTTAAGTTTGTATTAATTAGTTATTTAAGTAGAAATCAGGACATTTCGTTTCTTTTGTGATTGTTAAAAAGTACATTCCAAGAAACATTTTTTTGATACGAAATTGAATGTTGTTGGCCGTTACAGCAAAGAAAAGTAAAAAGACTGTGAAAATTATGAAGTTTTTGAAAAATTCAGTTTCATTTGTGTATAAAAAATAAATACATTATTACAGTACTGAAAATTTGTATTATTACACCCTTTATTATATTGGTTTATAAAATATTAATTAGATAGGCACCTACTAAAACAGAGAAAGTACGATATTTCAAATTATACCACAAATTCAGAAAAACTTGCGCTTTTAAGTTTTTAATAGTAGCCTAACCTCAGTCAAATAAATATGAAAAAGGATTGCTGCAAAAGCCTTCTTATGAGGTAGTTAGTTACCATGGGATTTCATGTACTGGTTAAAACTTGATGACGTAAACAAAATTGCTAACGACGTACACTCCTTGCAGGGTCTAATCGACCTCTAAGGGCACATAACACCTCTTTAGTTGTCACCAGCCTTTTTAATAAATTATAATTGAAATATACTACGTACCTAAATACAAACATATTGAAGCTAATGACAAACTGTCGAGCCAAGGGCGTTAGAAGGTACGTACACAGTAAAAAATTACAGTAAATTCTCCTTTTTTTTGTTTTGAAGAGAAAGTGCAAGTGCTATTCGTCCCACTACACATTTTCTTTGAAATGGGGTTCAAGACCTCAGTTCCAAGGTTGGTATTTTTCTATAGGAAGGAAACAGCAGCAACTACATTATTATCAAACTCTGGGGATGCGGGAAGACTCGGAAACTGGTGCAGATGACTTACCGGACCTTCGATGCAGTAGTCTGCTTTAGTGTGCTGCTGCTGTGGTGGCACTTCTGGTCTACACTGCAATTCTGGCTACAGCCTCCAGCGATATTACGGTTACGTGAATGTAGGTAGAATAGTTATAGAACGATTTGTGGAGAGCGTAAAAATATGCGTGTTGTTATATGGTTGTTATGCGGAGTGGTAGTATGACAGGACCGATTGACATATTTTGACTAGATTTCTTAATCTGTCACCTTTGAAATAATGAGGATGTATTTATGATCAAGCAAACTGAGATTATGTGCCCTGCCCAATGCCACTTCAGCTTGCTAATACGTTGGGCTATGTCAGCGACTTTGGTTCGTTTACGGATCTCCTCATTTCTGATTCGATCTCGCAAAGAAACACCAAGCCCTCTCCACAGGGCATCTCAGCAGGGCACATAGTACGCAGAACTGACGGCCGATGGGGCAGAAAGGTTCTGGAATGGAGGCCGCGTACCGGAAAACGCAGCGTGGGACGTCCACCTACAAGGTGGACCGACGACATCGTAAAGGTAGCAGGGAAGCGCTGGACGCAGGCCGCTACCAATCGATCAACATGGAAAGCATTGGGGGAGGCCTATGTTCAGCAGTGGACGTCCTGTGGCTGAAATGATGATGATGATGATGATGAAACTGAGATTGCCTCGCTCGGCGCCAAAAACCCCATCGACAGACCATTATCTTGGTCTGTCTTGGTATAAATAAAAGTGTCGATGTCGGTCAAATTCTTAAATTGTTCTAAAATTGTCATATCCGTTGCCTACAGGGGCTCAAGAGCCATGACTATAGTTGTAATACACGAATAAGTAGAAGATTGTATCCATTACTATTAGGGTTTCTGCTCGAGCTTTCTCGAACTCGAGAAAACTCGAGAAATTTGGCTTCATTCGAGACGAGAAAAAAATTACCGGAGCTCGAGAATTCTCGAGTTTCGATTTTGAAGCTTTAATATTCTTGAAAACCTATTTTCTTAGACAAAAGTAAGTGTTTAATTATTTAATTGGTTAACGTTGCGTTTATACTTGCCTAGTCTTTCCTTTTTTTAACTAATTTGATTTGCAAGTAATGATCTTAACCGAAACTAATAATGATCACCTACGAGTATGCTATATTTTATTATGTTTGTATAACTGACTGATTTAAAGACTATTTTTTTTTATTAATATCTGTTAGTTTAGGTACTCGTAAATACGTTTATTCAAGTCATTATGTTTAAGTTTAAAAATGTATTTAAAGGTTTTTTTTTTGTTTGTAAATGCAGGTTTATTATCGTAATTTTTCAATTAATTTGGACTTGTGTTCTTTGGAAAACAAGTGATTCAATTGGAGCTCCAGATATTTATGGTTATTAATCCTTAAAGTACACGCGACTTTTTGATTTTTGTTCCTTTAGTTAATTACTAAGTTATATTTATCCTACTAATATTATAAATGCGAAAGTTTGTGTGGATGTCTGGATGTTTGTTACTCTTTCACGCAAAAACTAGTGAACGGATTTTGTTGAAACTTTACAGTATCATTAATTATAACCCAGACACATTATAACATTAATAAAAACCCGTGTTTTTATTAAATTTCAACCGATTTCAACAGTTTTAATTAAAAGACTCGAGACCCGAGAAAACTCGAGACTTTGGCCTCGAGAATTCCCGAAACTCGAGAAAAAAAATAAGTCGAGAAATCAGAAACCCTAATTACTATCCAAATTAAGCAATTCTCTACATATAATAAGTAAGTAAATAAGTAAATATCCTTGGACATTTTACACTGCGCCGCTACATATTGAGGAAAACAGAGTCGTTTCGCTTTCGTATAAAGATATCTTACTGTTTCCTTTTACTATGTCTAAGCAAACCACGGCACCTCTAGACGGACTGAAATAGATACCTCTGACGACAATACCTGCACGGCATTACGTCATTCATGGAATATTAATGACCGGCTTCGATGGAAGGTGCTCTACGCACGTTTCGGGTTCGAATCCCGTAAAGGACGAATGTTTTGTGTTACGTTGGAGCACTTGTAAGTATGTTGTCGTGTATAACGATTAACTTTGGGTCATAATCGCATTTGCTAGGTAAGAAAAGCTATAAAGTACGCTACATCTTGAGGTCATCGGTCTATCGAGCATGTGGGTGTCCCAAGTAAACTTCGTTTTTAGAGACGTGGTCTCCATTCGAGAACACGTTTAATCCATTTTTCATTGGTTCTGCGACACTAGGTTTTGAATCGCAGAATCTAGTTAGGTAGTACCTACTTGTTAAGTGATATCGTAGGTTTTCTGAAAATTATATCAGTTATTACTTAGGGGAAAGTAGTACGAGATGATCCCCTTAAGCGGGAATCGCTGTAAAATACATATTTTTCAAGGTAAACCAAAAATAAAGACGATTACTACTAGTATATTTATCTATCCAACTTTTCTTATACTCAAAACCAGAAATTAATTGAGGTTTCATTAAAATATTTCATTTTTTGCAAAACCTTACAAAGTGATCATCTTGTACACCCCTGTGGGTAAGATGATCCCCCAGGTAGGGGTAAGATGATCCCTATGATTCTGTTCTATGGTGTATTCTTTTCTGGTTATATTCCTTTCGGAGTACCTAATTATGCGAACAAATCGTTAAAAAGTTAGAAAAGAAAAACATTTACGAATTAAATAACGAAAATAACTGATTCTTTCTTAGTACCTGCTAAAAAGCGTTTAAATAATTGAAACGCTTTTTGGCTGGAGCTGTGTTGGATATATCACAAATAAATTCACCTGCTTCATCACCCTCTACCCCAGCACATGCTTTATGGCCCCATTTTCCACATGCATAACATTTTATCCATCCTTCACCCTTGGTATTGCTTGAAAACTTTTCTGTTCAGTACAGCCACTCAGTATCATCTCCTTCAGACTCAGGTGAGTTATATGAAGTTCTCTTTCTTTTATTTCATTTCCCTTTACCTACTCCATTGACTTTTTTGTTTTAATTCCCAGGGATCATCTCGTACATATAGGAAGGGCTCATCTTGACCCAAGTCCCACTTTTTGTTAAATATTTGCTAAAATAATCTGCAAGTACGCGGCTACGTTTTTACGCCCAAAATATTAAAATTAAACATAATAGAAAGCCTAACGACAACAGTAATTACATTTAACATTGTTTGAATAAAAGTAACATAAGCTCAAAGTCATGCCTATTTTAGATCAGAAGTACACAATTTTTCTTTTTTCTCGTCAAATTCGATGTATCGCTTACGCCACCATTACGATTTGACTGAGGCGGGGATGTGTCCAGAGCTATGTTTTACCAGTGAAAGAATCTAAATAACGTTAGTGGTTTCAGCACAATCGCGAAAGATCATCTTACCCCAGGGGATCAACTCGTACTACTTTCCCCTACATAGGTAAAAGAGGAGGCCTGTAAACAATCAATTTTAAATACCAAAATTCGTTTCAGCCAAATCACATCCACTGTTGGACAAACGCCTCTCCCAAATTTAGACAACGACCGGTCCGGCACTGCCTGTATCCATATGCTTCCAGCGACCTTCACCAGATATTATACTTACTATGGTATCATTATGTAAATGAAAAACAAAGACACTATATTATTATCATTTTCATCAGCAATCAGTCATAGTAGGTATGGGGTGGGGGCGTAATCTTTTTTTTGAGAATTTGATACCTATTAGACCTATAGGAAAGGTATTTGAATAGAAGAATCAACCCTTTTTGTTTTCTCACGTATAAAATAGCACCCTGTATATTTAGTAAGCTACCGAATCGACCTGTGTTGTGGTGGCACTCTATTTCTATTGTATACCTATAAACCCATTACGGGCTTTTACGTAATGAACGCAAAGTGATGGCGATACTACTATGCAGCGTTTTTGCATTGAAACCAAGGGGTAATTGGTATATTAGGGTGAATTTCAACAAGTGCATATTTTTGCCTAATTTTGGTGGAAATTGTTATTTGTGTATTTTTATTCTTTAATTATAGATCAAATTTATTGGAAACTTATACTGTTTCTAAAATGATTAAGATATTAAATTTTGTCCAGTAGTTTTTTAGATTTTCCTTACACCAAAATTAAGAGAACACCAAAATTTATATTAAAGCACCAAAATTAGAAAATATGCTGTCAGTCGGTCATATCTTAGTGCCAAGCTCAAGAAATGGTTTTAAATTTACCAGCACCGACTCTAAAAATATTAATCATGGTATATTGTCCTAATAAATAAATAACGACGTACTTATTTTCTACTTTTAAGTGATTGTTGGCGTCGGTTTTAATTTTTTTGTTAAAATTATTTTTTTTCATGCTTTTTAGTTGATTAGTCCTTGTTATTGTCACTGAAGAGGAACAGTACCTATGTTTAATGTGATTAAGACTATAATTTTCCATTTTGTAATGGAAAATTATATTGCACCCGTCTGCCGTCACTGCTCGCGGGGGCGGTACTAAACCTAAAGAATGATGGGAGTTTTTAAATCCTGTTTGATCTTTAAAGAAACTGACGAGCTATTTCATTATTGACACCAAAATCATAAATTTTTCGCGGACAAAACTTAAGGACGTGACTTAATCACAGTTATTTGGGAAACTTGCTTAATTTGGTAATATTAGATAATAGATAGATTGTATAATCCAAAAATATACTTTTTCCCTAAGTTCTGTTTTGAAATTCAGCTAAAAAAATACATATTGTAAGAAATTAAGGATGTGGACACTGCACCAAAATTAGAAACGCTTTGTTCAATTATTTTTTGTCGAATTTGTAAAAGAAAATACTCATTAATAATGTTGTCCTCAAAATGGAACCTCTGTATATTTTCGTGTAAAAAAAAATCAAAGTTCTATGTCATAAAAAACATATGATTTTCAGCTACGCCGCTCAAAAAATGTCTTTGGGAAATTGACCCATTACTAGTACTTTTCCCTTTTAAAACTCATTTTATTTTTTCATATAGGCTTTTGAAAGCACTTACACGTCCCAGTATTAACCCTACCACTGCTTCTGGACAATGGGCCAGTGCTGAGAAGCAGCGTAAGAAACTTAGTCACTATTAACAGCTTATTCTGTAAAACCAGAATTAATTAATGCTTTAGGTACTTTAGCTGGTTGCTAGGGTATATTACAGGGTGTGTCTTGTTTGGTGTTAAGTAGGGGAGTATCATACTTATCGAATTTACCACCATGTGTAGCGTTGTTGTGTAGTTTTAATTGGATAAGTGGAAAATGTATAGTTCGATAACCCTTTTACAGCTCTACAAATGAATGAATGTTTTNTTTTTTCATGTTATTATGTCAAGAGAGATGATAAAAGTGTAAAATAGACCTTTAGACCTGTGTACAGACAGATTAATGATGTCGCTTCAACAACAATACCTCTTACATAATAATGACGTAGAGAAACATGAAGCTTCATAAATTCTGGGTTGTTGTTTTTATCTAAAACTCTAAAAAAAATAAGTGTGAAAAGGAAATTAAACGTTTTGTAATTATTTTTTACTCAAAAAAGTTTTTTTTTGAGTAAATAGATTTTTGTTTTTGGAAAAAACTGTGTACTAGTTTACTTATTTTTTATTTCGGCTATTGATAAAATAAATCATGGTTGTGATAAAATTCAAGTTAGTTCGTTTAATTTGGTTGTTTCTTTGTTAATGATTGTGTATCGTTACAACTATAAAGTACGTAAAAATGAGCTTTGTACATGAATATTGATAGATAGCTTTTTATATATTAGGAGAGTAACATTTATTTTGTTTTAATTCTACGTTATTTTTCGTACGCAATAATTGTTATGCATTATTTAAGCTAGTTATGTTATTGTAACTTAAATGTAAAAATAATTATCATTTAATACCATTCTATTAACCAGGGTGTTAAAATTAGTGAACATGTAAAGTACATTTAATATTTAATTTGTAAATTATAAAATATTAATCAATTGTGTTAAAAAAAGTTTAATTTTTTGTAAAAATGATATATCTTATGGGAATTGGTCCACACTCGACAGTTGACGTCCGATAATCAAAATTAAACAATAAAAATAACTCTACATTACGTTTATTTACAAAAAAGTGATGAAATGTGTAAAATATTATTTACTTTAATTTTACAGTGTAAGTGTTAAATAAGTTTTTTTTGTTAGATGCTGTAAGTATTGTTATAAATGTTATAATTTTCGTGACAGTTGACAAAGAAATCTTTGTAGGCCTACCTACCTAATGCCACTTCAAATTATGTTTATTTTGGAGTCTTTATTTCATAAGATAATACATTTATTTTAGTCCTGCAATACAGCAGAAGTATTTCTATGAGAAAAAATGAAAGAAAAATTAAGTAACTTGTAACATCGCGATAGAATTTGTTTTACTAATTCGTAAAATTTAAGTTTGTATTAGTTATTTAAGTAGAAATCAGGACATTTCGTTTCTTTTGTGATTGTTAAAACTACATTCCAAAGAAACATTTTTTTGATACGAAATTGAATGTTGTTGTCCGTTACAGCAAAGAAAAGTAAAAAGACTGTGAAAATTATGAAGTTTTTGAAAAATTCAGTTTCATTTGTGTATAAAAAATAAATACATTATTACAGTACTGAAAATTTGTATTATTACACCCTTTATTATATTGGTTTATAAAATATTAATTAGATAGGTACCTACCTACTAAAACAGAGAAAGTACTATATTTCAAATTATACCACAAATTCAAAAAAATTGCGCTTTTAAGTTTTTAATAAGTACCTTAAAAAGTGTAGCCTAACCTCAGTCAAATAAATATGAAAAAGGATTGCTGCAAAAGCCTTCTTATGAGGTAGTTAGTTACCATGGGATTTCATGTACTGGTTAAAACTTGATGACGTAAACAAAATTGCTAACGACGTACACATACACTCCTTGCAGCCTTGCAGGGTCTAATCGACCCCTAAGGGTATAACACCTCTTTAGTTGTCACCAGCCTTTTTAATAAATTATAATAAAAAATATACTAGGTAGGTAGGTACGTACCTAAATACAAACATATTAAAGCTAATGACAAACTGTCGAGCCAAGGGCGTTAGAAGGTACCAGAAGGTACGACAGTAAAAAATTACAGTAAATTCTCCTTTTTTTTGTTTTGAAGAGAAAGTGCAAGTGCTATTTGTTCCACTACACATTTTCTTTGAAATGGGGTTCAAGACCTCAGTTCCAAGGTTGGTATTTTTCTATAGGAAGGAAACAGCAGCAACTACATTATTATCAAACTCTGGGGATGCGGGAAGACTCGGAAACTGGTGCAGATGACTTACCGGACCTTCGATGCAGTAGTCTGCTTTAGTGTGCTGCTGCTGTGGTGGCACTTCAGGTCTACACTGCAATTCTGGCTACAGCCTCCAGCGATATTACGGTTACGTGAATGTAGGTAGAATAGTTATAGAACGATTTGTGGAGAGCGTAAAAATATGCGTGTTGTTATATGGTTGTTATGCGGAGTGATAGTATGACAGGACCGATTGACGTATTTTGACTAGATTTCTTAATCTGTCACCTTTGAAATAATGAGGATGAATTTATGATCAAGCAAACTGAGATTGCCTCGCTCGGCGCCAAAAACCCCATCGGCAGACCATTATTTTGGTCTGTCTTGGTATAAATAAAATTGTCGATGTCGGTCAAATTCTTAAAATGTTCTAAAATTGTCATATCCGTTGCCTACAGGGGCTCAAGAGCCATTACTATAGTTGTATACACGAATAAGTAGAAGATTGTATACATTACTATCCATTTTAAGCATTTCTTCATTTTGAGGAAAACAGAGTCGTTTCGCTTTCGTATAAAGATATCTTACTGTTTCCTTTTACTATGTCTAAGCAAACCACGGCACCTCTAGACGGGCTGAAATAGATACCTCTGACGACAATACCTGCACGGCATTACGTCATTCATGGAATATTAATGACCGGCTTCGATGGAAGGTGCTTCTACGCACGTTTCGGGTTCGAATCCCGTAAAGGACGAATGTTGTGTTACGTTGGAGCACTTGTAAGTATGTTGTCGTGTATAACGATTAACTTTGGGTCATAATCGCATTTGTTAGGTAAGGAAAGCTATAAAGTACGCTACATCTTGAGGTCATCGGTCTATCGAGCAGGTGGGTGTCCCAGGTAAACTTCGTTTTTAGAGACGTGGTCTCCATTCGAGAACATGTATAATCTATTTTTCATTGTTTCTGCGATACTGGGTTCTGAATCGCACAATCTAGTTACTTGATATGTCATTGTGATATCGTAAGTTTTTTTGACAAGTTATTTACCTTCTACTTAATAAGAGGAGGCCTGTAAACAATCAATTTTAAATATTATCAAAAGTTGCTTTCAGCCCGCGGCTTCACCCGCGTGGAATTTTGTCTGTCATAGAAAAACTATATCGCGCGTGTCCCTGTTTCAAAAACTGGGATAAAAACTATCCTATGTCCTTTTCCGGGTCTCAAACTATCTCGATGCCAAATTTCATCAAAATCTATTTATTAATTCAGTGGTTTAGGCGTGAAAGCAAGACAGACAGACAGTGTTACTTTCGCATTTATAAATTAGTACAGATTACACATTTTCATCAGCAATCAGTACCTTAGTATGGGGTCGTAGTCTTATTTTGAAAATTTGATATTAGACCTATAGGAAAGGTATTTGAATAGTAGAATCAACCCTTTTTGTTTTCTCATGTATAAAAATAAATACATTCTATTCTATTCTATTCTAATAGCACCCTGTATATTTAGTAAGCTACCGAGTTGACCTGTGTTGTGGTGGCACTCTATTTCTATTGTATACCTATAAACCCATTACGGGCTTTTACGTAATGAACGCAAAGTGATGGCGATACCACTATACAGCGTTTTTGCATTGAAACCACGGGATAATTGGTTTATTATTAGTGCTTTTTTCCTTTTAAAACTCATTATATTTTTGCAAATAGGTTTTTAAAAGCACTTACGCGTCCCAGAATTAACCCTACCACTGCTTACAATGGGCCAGTGCTGAGAAAAGCAGCGCAAGAAACTAAATCACTATTATCAGCTTATTCTGTAAAACCAGAATTAATTAATGCTTTAGGTACTTTAGCTGGTTGCTAGGGTGTGTCTTGTATGGTGTTAAGTAGGTGAGTATCATACCTATCCAATTTACAGCCATGTGTAGCGTTGTTGTATAGTTTTAATTGGATAAGTGGAAAATGTATAGTTCGATAACCCTTTTACAGCTCTACAAATGAATGAATGTTTTAATTATTTACTAACTTATAAACGCAATAGTTACGCTTTTTGACTGTTTGTTTGGTTAAAGTGTAGGTATCTGTTGACACACATTATGATATTATAATCATAATAATTTTTTGCTATAGATAGAGAAGGAAAATAAGGATTATTTTTTACAAAATCAAACAAGAAAAAGGGCGTCAGTAGTTGTTTTTGTGTACTGCTTATTGTCGTAAAATAAACAAACTAAGTACTCAAAAGCATTTACTTTAGTTATAAACATAGTCTAGGTTTGGTAACGCATTTTCTTACATAACTTTTCAATTCCTATCATTGGAGGTCCGAAAATATTTCTCATACAATTTGATACCATAATGATCATTCTTCATAAAAAATTTAAAACCTACATATTTAAAGACATAATCATTGATATTCATAATATCACTAATCATACACTTAGTTTTTACTAATATTTGTTTTCATATATTTTTCTATACTAATGATCGAAACTCATAATCATTCGAATAAATAACTATAACATTCATAAATGTGATGTATCCTAATATATGTTTTCATAAATTTATTACTCATAAGTGTATTTATCCATATTATTGAAATAGGGTAAACCGTATAGCTATTGCCCACTTAAAGATTTCAAACACATTGAGATGAAAAATTAAAGAAAGTATTTTAATTATCCCCATTTATGACTTTTTTCTTATAACTCAATAAACTGTTAAACAGAATATTAACACTTTTTAGTTAAAACTTACGTAACTTAGAAAATATTTAAATAAATTTAAAATCCTCCAAAAAGTACAGTCATTGCCCATTACTTACACTAATTGCCCACATCAAAGCACAGTAATTGCCCAGTATCTTAAAACAAAATAATCAATTTTAAAATCCCAAAATAGGCTTAAATAAACAAAACAAAACATTAAACTTAAATTCTAGTAGTAACTAGAATTTAAGTTTAATGTTTTGTTTTGTTTTGTTTTGTTTACTGAATTACTATTCAGTCTTCAAAATTTCAAAAAAATTTTTAAAATAAATTGCGTTTGGCCTTATTAATATTATTATCAAATATTTCTTGAGCTGATGTTGATGAGTCAGAATCGGTAGAGACAGAATCATCTACTTCAAAACATAGATGACGCAAATATTTGAATTTTATATGTATTTATTTTTTTATCTTCTTATCTAATTGAACATTCTGAGCAACCACTTGAAATGATATCAGTTCAAGTGGTTGCTCAGAATGTTCAATTAGCTGTTGGTTATTCTTCCATAAAGTTATATCTATTCCCTTACAATTAACATTTTCACTAGTAGATTTTTAACGTAGGATTTTCATTTTTTGTATTTGCGTTTGAATTTTTATGAATTTTTTCAAGCCAAACCATATTTTTCAGCAATTTATCTTGTAGATAAATTGTTAGATAGATCTTGTACAGCTTCGATCCCTTTTTGCAAATTTTCTATGCTATATTGAACTTTTGGAGTCTTTGGCATACTAAAAATGAAACATTAAAAGCCATTTCNATGGTAGTAATAAAAATGTATGAATAAAAAAAGTATGAAAAATAAAATTATGAAGAGAGATTATTATGAACACAAATCGGTAGTAAGACAAAGAATAGGATTTAGAATTTTATGTGAGCCAATATAGAACCTCTAGGTTTATATTGTATTAAAGCTGAAAATGATCTTTAATAAGTAATGTAGCCATAATTATGTCCATGGATGACGTGTGGCCGTCAACAGGGTTGTTTCTCGCGTGTTTTCTAAAGGGTAGTCGTTAAAGCAAGAATTGATAATGCTATAGCAAGTAAGAAGCTCTATTGTTCCGCCATGGTAACCTATTTCTCTGGTCATTCAACTTTCAGTTACGTGACTTTCCATGGCTGAGTCTACAAGCCATTCTGTCGAGTTCACAAATTTTATTGGCTCTATTATGATGTAACATGCCGCGAGTATAGGTTAAATTGTATTTTTTATTAGATTTATTGTATTTTTATAAGGTCGTGGAATGTTAAGTGAAAGTCTAAAAGCTTTTCGGAGTTTTAGAGAAGCCTGAATTAAAAAAATATGTAACTAGGTAGTTAGTCTAAAACACTTTAGCAACAATACCTAAATATTAAGTAGAGATTTTATGAAACACGCAAATCAATGTTTAGTGCATCTACAACAGTGATGGGGGTGAATTACCATCTCAAATTAATTGATTAGGTATTAATTTAGTAAAAATACAATAAAATTATATATGTATAAATTATTGCTAGATTTGAATAAAAACATTTTGAGGAATAAAAAAAAATAAAAATAAAATTATAAGTTCTTAATTTATAACAAACTAGCTGACCCGGCGAACTTTGTTCCGCCTTAATGGCAATAAATAAGCAACTTTTTTTTTATTTCGAACGGGATAAAAAGTATCCTATGTCCTTCTCCTGGCTCTAAGCTACCTCCCTGTCAATTTTTAGCTAAATCGGTTCAGCCGTTCTTGAGTTATAAGTGGTGTAACTAACACGACTTTAATAAATACTTATATAAGATAACTATTAGGTATCTCTAGCTTGGGCTTTTAAACAGACACCTACTTCTTGCCTTAACTATGATAGGTAATAATAAAATTATATTCCCTAAACAAAGCTTTTAGTTGATTTTCCCAGCTGCTTGGTTATCTAATGGTTTGAAGCTAAAAAAATATAGATCTAGCTACTTATGAGACTTTGATGAAGGCACGTGTTACCGTTGTGCAGCCAACCAAATAGACTAAGAGTTTTCTATAAATTATCTTAGTATCTGAGTTATTTTCCGTAAAAGCTCTACATAGTTATTGGAACTTCTATTAGTATGTTCTAAAAGTAAACTCAATCAAAGGTTAATGTCTGTAAACATACAAAAACGTCACCATTTTTCCGTGTATTTTTGTCCAATCGCCGTACGTAGCTACGGTTTATTCGTCCAAGCTACGGGCACATCGGTAAGTGTATTTGCTGACCTTCCGCAAATACTGGCTGGCAACGTTATTTTTGGACGTGGTAGTGTTTCCGATATTGATTCCATCTGTTATCCTTATATGGATGTTAGTCAGATAGTTTGTACGGCTATTAGAATCTTTTTCGGGACTATTCCCACCTCTCGTTCCCACCGCTGCAACTCCTGTGTAGCCAGGATCTACAGCTTGACCGCCATAAAAAACCCAACCAATGAAGGTCAAGTTAGTCCCGGGGGAAAATTAAACTGTCATTGGACCCGCAACGAAATTAATCAGGACATCGGATGTTATTAGAATCTATGTTAGGTACTTTTGTATTGGTTTTACCGACTTAAAAAGAGGTGTTGAGAGTAGTTACCTCGAACTCTCATAATTATGTTATCACTTCCATGATTCTTTAAGTTAGGTATGTGCTTATTAAAAATACTTAAAGAAAAGGTAAAATAAAATGATTCAATGTTAAAATAAGTGATTTTTATTTCATGTAACGTCGTCTATCCTCAAGCATTATTGGCGTTAACATAATCATATAATATTAATTAACTACACAACAAATATATTTATATATTTTAATCTATCAGCCAAAAAATACAAAACTTTGGTTTCTAGCTTATTACGTTTCTTAAATTTTATTTTAATTTCCTCTATACGGATTGCTTACTTGAGTATTTATAATGTTTTATTTCGAATAATGGTGCTGAATAAATTTTTATGATGTTAAAAGTCCAGTTATTAGGTATATTAAAGACTAGACCGTCACGTTTGCAAGCATGAATTACCTAAAAGTTAAAATATAGGGTACTAGATATAACAACACTCCAAACTATCACATTCAATCATCCATGATGAATATTTACATGATCAGACATAATCTAGAGCTTAAGGCACACAATACAAGCTGGCTTCAAGCCTATAGGACACACTTATTTACAGATTTGGCCCCAAAATAATGATGTTCCGTAAATAAAGATATACCATACTACTGGCTACATCACACGATACATCACTACACTCTTTAATATAATTACACGAATATATTATTATTTCTAGAGCCTCTGACAGTCTTTACGTAACATTGCTTCACAATCACAACACTGTTTTTGGATGTAAACATTTTGGACAAGTTTCACGATATTAGAAATAACGTCAAATAATTTAGATTTTGTGTGTGACAGAGATCATGATAAATATTTTAATTCAATTCATAGATTTTAACATTCACCTTCACAGATATTCGTATTCATATCACAACATCGTCTATGTACACAATTTTATAAAGATATAATTTGTAGAATAACTACTTCCCTAATTTAAATAAAATAGAGCCCAGACCACTTCTCATTCCAAAAGTCATCTGTTTCGATTCATAATAAATACTTTAACGCCACTTTTTATAGTTTGTTGATCAAATTGTTAGGTACTTGTATTTGACACAATCCAGTTGCAACATCCATTCTTCGTACCAGTTTGGAAATGCTGAAGAAGAGTTACATTGGGGGCTCAGTTATCGTTCCGGGACAGCCGGTTGAGTAAAAGTCACGCTTTCTTCTTCCCCTTGGGGTTGTCTTCGGTGAAAATCTCTTTGAAGTCATTAAGAAGGATGTCGACGACGTTGTTCTGTTGGATGCAGTCGATGGCGATGTTGTGGGCTTGCTCCGCGGGCGCCCAGAGGAGGGTTGGGCCAAACACGATGGCCAAGTTTGCCGTGTGCATTCTGTTTCGTTCGCTGTACTGTGTGACTCTGGAAATAGAGAATAAGTTGATGAATTTTAACTCAGACATGACCATTATTTTCAAAAATGCCCAAAAATTATTCTCCCCATATAGGCCGACCGGTAGGCTAAATCCTCTATGCCTCTGGTAAATTAGATAAGGTCATTTTCCTGCAATGGAGACCAAATGACTTGATAATGATAATGATGAAACTGATCACATCAAGTTGCTAAACTATTTCGTATTTTAGTTCTTACTCAGATTTTGGGTATTAGATTAAGTTTGTCGTTTTATTAGTAGACTTACCGTAGAAGATGTTCTAAAAGGTACTTCAGGGTGTCTCTGTTACATTGAGGTAAAGCTTGGACTATATCTCGGAATTCTTTGATCTTCGCTTCCCTTGGTTTTATTGCTGTAACAAAAGTAACATCATTAGTAATACTTGGCATCTTTAATAAATCGGAAATTTGTCTGGATACTATGATTTAATGTAATCGATTGAGAAACATGCGATGTTATTAACACAGATCAGTGCAACAGAAGCCATTTTAGGGGAAAACAGAAACCATTTTGAAGATAATATTAGTTATTTTAAGATGATGTAAACCTTTGACAGAGTTTTCGTTAATGCTAAATAGCAAACAATTTAATTGTGGTAAGGAAATGTGGCTTAATTTTTTACCTACTGCCACAAGGCCTATTCAGAAAGGATGTAGTAAGTAGTGTAGTAGTGTAAGTAGTAATACTTTTTGGCGTCTTTGGATGAGATTTTTTACTACCACCAATTAGCAATACAATTAAAGATATACTTACAGCAAGCAGCGAGCACCCGGTCGAACATACTGCAGGGTATGAGCGGCTCTTTCAGCTCCCTGAAGAACAGCTTCAGCGAGCCCGTCAGCACGTGGATGTCTGTGTTGTTCTCCATCACGGACAGGTTGTTCTGGTCGATCTGCAAGTGGAAATTCATTGTTAAAGTTTTCTGAGTATTTATCATTGAGGAGGTAAGTATTTACTTGAATTAACTCTCTAGCCAAAATCCCATCATTTATTCTCTTCATTGTACTCATGCACAGTGTCGAGTGGCGATCACGGGTCGGAAGACGTAGCGTGCAGGCCTCCCACTAGGTAGACCGACGATCTGTTGAAAGTCGCGTGAAGAGCCTGGATGCAGGCAGCGTAGGACCGGCTGTTATGGAAATCCTTGGGGGAGGCCTTTGTCCAGCAGTGGACGACATTTGGCTGAAATGAACGAACTCATGCACATTAAATTTTTATTTTTTTACTTGAGAATGTGCTGTTATTGGATTTTTATTCCACATTCATATTTGTTAAACCAACAAAGATCGTGTATCCTATTGAACTTTTTCCTTTTTCTTACAATTCTATATTTTGAGAATTATTCTGTTGATGGATGAATCACGTCATTTTAATTCAAAAAGACAGCCAACATTAAAATCCAAAGAAACAACAAGATTCTCACCTCCAACCGAATCTTCTGCACCTGGCTCAGGTTCCCACTGGCCCTGTACAAGCCATCGGTACACATGTTCTCCTCACTGCTCTCTATCTCTTTCACACACGCCACCACGAAGTCCGGCACCCGAGGGCTGGTGGCTGGACAGACCTCCTCCAACTTCCGCCCGAAGACCGGCTCATCTGGAGACGGAGGGTTTGGTTATGGCCTAAGTTGTAAGGGAATAGGCTAGTTTCCTAAAAAAATTTTTTTAGTCCGTCAATTTTAGTAATAAAATATTGGACACGTATATTTTTAATTATCAATCTAACAAATAATTACAAAGTTTATAGTGCGTTGAAGTTCCGCGCGACGTCACAAAGTGCTGCACTTTTACGCACTCACTGACGTCACGGGCCTTTTTTTAGAACTTTGGCACGCTTTATCTCTTTACATTTTCATTAGTTTTAAAAAGTGAAAAATACGTGTCGAGTAGTTTTTGATAAGCTAACTGACGGACTAATTAAAAATCTTGCTTTTTTACTCAGGAAACATCCCTATTTGTACCTTGTGGCTTGGATATACAGCATTTATGCTAATGGTCATACCTAAAATATGAGAGACGCGTTTACAATAATAGCTTAAATACCGCAGGTGGTTAGACCAGATAAATTATTTTAGGAAGAACATCTAACACCATCTTATTACAACATAGGTCGACTTAAAATTGCTATAGAAATAAGCAATAGAAAGATTTCTATTTACAGTGGTTTTTTAACCATTTTATATGAATGCGCAGTACATAGCAAATCTTACTAAGCGTTCCTAAAGTCTACATTTCCCACTGAATTCTTAACTAGTAATTAATATAAACAGAAGTTTGTTTGTAGGTAAGTAAATGTGGCTTAGCCTACTGTACAAATAAAAAAAGCGTAACTACAACTTATAAATTTAGACAAGAAACATACTCGTACACGAGTTCTTAAATTATGTTACAATTAAAATTCCGTTCTCTTGACTATTTATTGTTGATCGTTACCGCTTCTTCAAAGAAACTCATAATTATTATATCGTGCCTATGATTTATTTTAATTACAATGTAACAAGACGAATTATAAATATAATGACTTTAAAGAACAATCAGTTATTGTAAATGGCGTTTTTTAAAAACAGTTTTTTATTGTCTTGCTCGATCTTGCAATGATATTTTCAATCAACACAATATGAAATTTAAAAGTATAGAATACACGACAAGCACATCAGAATAAACTTTTTTGCCGCAAAATGACACCTTTTGTTGCAATTCACGAACGCGAGTGAGCTTAATACATGTGTGGTGGCTCGCTACTGTTCGTTTTTCTATCGCTATCGTTATGTACATATAAGTACACGTACACACACATGTAAAGGTCACTCGCCTGAACGTGAGTTGCAAGAACTATACCTTGATGTGATGTCGTCTACACCTAGGCCCAGAACAGACGGTGAAACGCAACTGCAACGAAACTGCAACTTTCTGATGATTCTGATGAATGAAACTGAAACTGAAAGTTTCAAACTAGTCGCGTCATGTGTGGTCTCTCAACGGACGCTATGGCAGAAACTTAGATGCAACTCAAAAGTAATTAGCAGTTGCAGTTTCGTTGCAGTTGCGTTTCACCGTCTGTTCTGGGCCTTAGGTAAACGTCTGAAAAAACTCATGCGATTTCAAAAAAATACTAAACCTACATAAAACTACTATGCACAATATTAAACCATACACCATAAATGTGAAATAAGAAAAAAACTCCATAATTCTAAGGTAATGCACATAAATAAAACACCAAAAAATTTAGAAATATCTTTTTATACATGCAAGCTAATTTGCCAAAAACAAAACAGAAAGAAAATTTAGTAAAACACTAAAAAAAATTAAACTTGCACGCATGATTTTTGAAATTGATCACTATGTTTTCATGAAATTCATTAATATTTACACGTTCACACAAATATTTACATTTTTATCCCTTTTTAACTCTATACATACGGTAGATTAGTTGTTTAAATACTCTCTACTTATTTCTTTTTATCACGGAAAAACACTGTATTGTAATTATTTTTCCTTTCTTTTCATTCCTCTCCTTGTTAATAAAACCCAACCAACCAACACTATTAGTAAAAAAAATCAAAAACTACTACTCTATATTGACTAAACAAAAAAGCGTCTAAAACTAATTTAGCTTAGTGCAAAATCATTTCGTGGCAAGCATCACACACCAACATAATCACATCGAACCTTTGTAGATTCCTTTTTTCACCAGCACCTCCATAGCTGGTCTCTTCGGGAAGAACTTTCTGAGTATACTCCTCACATGTGACTTTTGTATGGACGCCTCCGTAGAGTCACTGAGATCTTCATTGCTGCTGCCACCAGCTGAAAAAAATAATACCAACATACAAACAGGTGAAGCGACAGTCGAAGAAGCTTAAGCGAGAGAAGGTTAAGCTAAAAACGTATTTGGTAAAGTTATTGCCCAAACCACCAGAGAAATTAAAGATTTTATAGCTAAGTTAAAAGTTACGTAGACTGATAGTCTGATATTAATGATACCAATGAAAGGCCAAAGATTTGACTAATAATTTAGTTTAACATTTAGTTATAGCAGTAAGTTGTGTTAGTTTTAATACTGGGTAAGTTATATTATACTAATTAATAAACTAAATCTAAAGTTAAGATAGCCAATCCCAAAATAATGAAGACACGATTAATGTAGATCTACTTACGTTAAACTAAATTAGTCTATGTTTAATTAACACACCTCAATACCTAAAACAAGAATGAGACCACAAATGTATGATAATGAAAGGTTTGGAAGTAATTAAAAACGAAACATTTGAAGAAGATGAAAAACAAATTGAGACAAACCAACTAACTGTGAATGATAGAACATCACATGTTAAACCACATAATCTGACATCAGAAACCATGGAAGACAACAACCAAATTATATAAAATACTATTTACCTTATTGTATCGTTTAACACTAAAACTGAAATTTTAATCACTATTATAATCGCATAAGATAATTCACGACCTTGAGTAGATGACGATGGAAAACCTATAAAAACATAAAACTTGCAATATGTTTTCGTACATAGCCGAATTAACAATGAGCACTTCACACCACCAAGATATAGTCCATAATCAATATCTTATCGATCATGTTGAAGATAAAACTGTATCACTAACACTCTGTAAAGGTGTTTTAATAACGTTCAATACAAACGGATGCGTGTAGTCGTTTTTTATTTTTAATAATGTAAATAAAATTAATTTTATGATTTTGCACGTCGAAATTCTTAATGTAATATAAGCAGAACACATAAATTTCTTCTAAATTCTTCGCTCAAATAAAAATCGGAAAAAGCGGGAATTCGCTAACCTATATGTTACTTAGGCTTAAATATTTTATTTACATACGTTTGTGTACTTTCAAATCGTGGTGCTTCTGACTTAGATTGTGATGAGATCCAAAAATGTCTTTCAGTTTGGCATAAGTCTTTTCCGTTGGGCTTTTCTTTGCTTTGCTCATTATCACCATGCTATACAGATAGAAGAATGACGTAATCGACAAAACATCAAAGTTTTGAAAATCCATTGCAAATGTCTTCACTTTTTCACTACACTTTTTAAACAATCACTGCACTGATTTTAATAAACTTTGTATCGTCATTGTCAATTATTATTGTGATCCGTGTATTCTCTTAGAGTTATAATGTCTGACTGAACTCCAATTATAGATTTAATGATTAAACTGAAGCACTATCTACAGATAAAGGACCCTCGATATCGTGGCTTATAATTTTAATCAACGATAAAAAGCTTTTGTAGATATAATTACCAGCAAGCAAGTTGAATATAACTCAATATAGAAGAATACTTTGTAAGACAATCACAAAGTCCTAGGAAGAACACGTGTTAATGATTAATTAGTCAATGTTTGTGTTTTGTGTGATGATTACGAAAACAATGACGAAAAAAGTGAAGATCCGTAAAACATCATTACTCATTAGGAATTAGTAATCACTGAAATCTAATTTACAAGAAAAGATAACTTTATCACATTAAATGGACTAATTAACTTACGTAAATCCATATGAAGTAACGCAGTCTGCAATATGCATCCACAGAAAGCCATTGTCAATCCATTTACACTTTGTGATGTGAATTTGGAATCAAATTGAACCCGATTTAAAAATATCACAACATCTGTCTACTCACGGACATTGCCCGTGGGTGGCTTGACCGGAGGGACCGGCGAGCGTTCGGCGAACGAACGAGCAATGTTCGGTTCGCGAGCGAACATCGAAGAAGACAATCCTGACGCACTCTCTTCAACGACTTTGCACTAAACGGTCTCAATAATATTGTAAATTTATACCGAATAGATAACTAATTTCATACAGTCCACTCTTTTTTTCATTTATAAACTTCCACCACACACACTATCGAAGTAACAACATCAAATCAAAGGAAGAAATTATGTAAGTCCAATCAGTTAAAACAGACGAATTTAATTAAGAGAACAACATAAATGCCAATTAAAACAAACACCCAAACTTCACAACGCGCAACGTTGGAATAAAACTGAACAAGGAAAATAAGTTAAACTTAGTAGTTTACCGGGAAGCTGACATGATACGGATTGGACGACAAGTAAACAACAACTTAACAGTACTAGGAAATAACTATGAATTATTCAACATTTTTGGTCATAACCACCGAGATGAGTAGGTTGCTTAGACTCATAGTTAATGAATTCTAATAAATTACACGAATATTCGGTTAATGAGGGTTTTCGCGAATGAAAAATCCGCCAGATGGCAATACGTAGACGCGAGGTTCAAATGATTGGTTATTTTTGACATGACATTGACAGATATGTCAAAATCCACCAATCACGCAGCAGTCAGACCCCACATCCACGACCCGCCATCTAGCGGATCTTTCATTCGCGAAAACCCTCATTTGAGAGACAAGGCAGAACCAAAACAGATTCTACAGAAAAATCAACATCATATTAATTCAAACAAAAAGTACAGAGCTACGTTGTTAGTATCTTTAGCAAAAGAAACTATACAATCATGCTTAACATAGAACTTAGAAGAAAAATGTAGCCCCGATAAAATTATACATCAATCAAATACTCACTTCAAAATATACCTCTTCCCATCTTCAGAGATCTCTGGAAGGCCTTTGACAAAGTCGCGCTGGGCATAAAACTGTGCCTTGGGGTACGCTAGGAATATTTGTGGGACCAACCTTTGTGTTTGTTCCTTGTGGCGTGGCGGGCCGCTGGGGGGGTCCTGCCCAGGCTTTCCAGGTCTGTATTGCTGCTTGTATACTGCGGGGAGTGGAAGTCTTCCAGCATTGGAGGACCCTGGACAATGAAGGAAGAAATTTTAACATTTATATTGGCTTTTCTTTAATGTGTTACATATTTTTGGTCAGTTAGGNTTTCTTATGCTGCGTGCGGTCGTTGCGCGTGCGCACAAAGGAATGAGACCGCTCGGACACCGAGCCCACAGCGTGGTAGGGGTGGGGTTGCCCGCTCTTTTGTTTTTTACTACTACTGCGCTGAAAATTGTGTGCGGATTGGCTTGTCGTACAGGGGTACTACTACACGGTAAAATAAATCTCGGAGGCGAAAGCAGGATAATTGATATCAAAGTCGTAACTAAAACAGGAACTGTATGTTCTAAGAAATCAAAGAGTAGTTTGACATATTTACTTAATCTACTGACAGGCACGTCCGTTCCCAATTAAGTGAAGTTAGGATTAGGACATAAGCAGACTAGGACCAACATGATTTTCCAAAACGAAATAGGTAAGATTCTGTGCACGTTATGCTTTCGGTCAGCTATAAATATGTCAAGGGCACATAGATAGCAGGATTGTCACTTTAGTTGTTAACAATCAACACTATAAAAGAATCTACATTCCGAAGTCCCTAAAATGACAAGAGGGCATTTCGCCCAAAGGGTTCATGAGAACAAAGACACGACTTTGAGCCCACAGGAGAGCTAAATCATCAGATATGCAGCACGGGAATATTCCCACTTCTGCAAAAACGTTCTTTGATCACCCATAGGAGATCTTATCCATGGGTGATCAAAGGACACCAAAGTGTCGCCTGGAGTCCACTTTGATCACCTGGGTGATCAAATCCAGTTGATCAAAGTGAAATAGACCATCCAAAACACAATAGTGAGTACGATACTCATCTTACTACTTGAGAACACGCCAATTCCGAGCCGCTTGGTAATCAGGATGTATCACACGACATATCGTGCAACAAACACCTGGTCGTGCAATTGGCGTAGGAGGGAAGGATATACCGTCTGATGAGGTAAATTTCACAATTGCACAATTGCCGTCTGAGGATCCTGGCTAATTGAGGGCTGCTCTACAAGGCTGGGTTTTGAGTTACTGAGGGATTTTATTACAGGATTAAACTTAGGTACTTATGCAAATATGTGCCAAGTAGGTCCAAGGACAAGACAAATTAGGAACGAGTACTTAGTGTATAGCACAACATGCCACCGTTATAAATTCCTCGGGAATTTTAAGAAAAAATCCAACTGATGTTACGATATTGATCTAGCTTTCATGATAAAGGATTTAGTACGATCGATTATTTACTAACAGACGTTATTTGTTAATTTAAAAATTGAAAATTTAATACGATGTCTTCATCTTATTAGGCTCCAAAACATCGCAAAACAACACTTCATGGCAGATGGATCAGAGGTAGACATACGAAATGACATTGACATAACATCATGGCTTATTTTTCACGAGTCTTATAACGAGAACGTCTTAACATTTACTTGACAAATAGTCTGTTTTCGTACGCTTATGACGACAAGAATCCTGAATGTCCCCATCGCGTGATACAAGGCCTGAAGGAAGTACTGAACTTGGCATTCCTGAGATGCGCACGCGTCGGAATGCCGATACCATCGAAGCGCAGCGAGGTCGGTAAACTGCAATTGCCCTGCAATATACTTATCAAGACAAACAAATGAAATAAGGACCTAAAATCTTACTTTCACGACTAGATCATCTAAACATTTTTTGCAAAATAGACTACGCTTCGGCTGCTTACGACGTACATAAAACTCATTTATTTATGCAAGTAGGCTTTTAAAAAGCACTTTTACACGTCCCAGTATTAACCTTACCACTGCTTCAGGACAATAAATGGGCCAGTGCTGAGAAGAAGCAGCGCATGAAACTCAGTCACTATTGTCAGCCTCTTTTTCAAGGGTTTTCAAGGGTTTACAGAATCTCGAATGACCTATTCGCCTGGAGGCAGTGGGACTGAACTTGGCATTCCTGAGATGCGCACGCGTCGGCAGGCCGATACCATCGAAGCGCGGCGAGGTCGGTAAACTGCAATTGCCTTGGAATTGGTGTGATTCAGGGTTGGGGCGTTGTTCCTGATATGCCAAAAAGACATTCTGGTACTTTATTCATTTTAATTCATAAAGACAAGAAGGTAGGGTTCGAAGTTTGTACGACATAAGAGCTTTTTAAAATATCATTACAAAAAAAAAATATGTTGTTAAAAAATATAAAGCGACTGAGCTGGCACTGCTTCTTGCAGCAGCATCCCGCCTTAAAACTCGAAGCAATGATGTGGTAGACTTACAATTACCTATTAAACAGAGACGTGTAGAAGTGCTTTTTAAAATCCTATTTGCAGATAATGACACTTTAAAAACAATCACAATGCATTTTTTTAATTTACTCGACCAATAAACGGAGGAGTGGTAGAGTTAGATCCTGCTTTACTACCGCATGAGCCAGACACCAGACATCCTGCGGACAGTCTGGACCGATACCATCTCATGCGCTGGCGACGCCGGTGACGTTACTGCACCGCCTTTGAGGCAATTGTCACATCCCTTCCGCGTCTATGGTCAAGGTAATCAGGATATAATGAGGTAACAAACGTAACCCATAACCAGGCTCTGGTGTCCATAGAGCCCACTTTGAACTTTATCGGGAAAAGATACGGTTGAAAACCAATGACTTCTTCTGAGCCTGATTAAGGGTTAATGGTATCAATCACTACTTATGTGTTAAAGTAAAAGTATAAAGATCCCACAGACCTCATCCTACTAATATCCTACTATCCTACTAATATTATAAATGCGAAAGTTTGGATGTCTGGATGTTTGGATGTTTGTTACTCTTTCATGTAAAAACTACTGAACGGATTTTCATGAAACTTTACAGTATTATAGTTTATAACCCAGAATAACATAATATAGGCTATAAATTTATGACGACATGTGACAAACTAAATTTCACGCGGTTGAAGCTGCGGGCAAAAGCTAGTTATAAAATATTTTAGTCTCTCTCTTTAGCTATAGCAAGACTCTCTAATTTACCAGAGGCAAATAGCAGATTTGGGCTCTGGCTGGACGGGTTTGAAGGGCTTTGATCGGATACTATGCGAAGTTTCTATGGGCTTCTAAAGTTTTCTTAAATAATGATGATCTGAGGACTTGTCCTGTACGCCCAAAGCTGCAGAAACTAGTCAATAAATTAAAAAAATCACGTCGAAAGCGTCATAAATCACGGGGTACTTGACCCACCTTGCGCGCGCGCATACGTGTCAAGTGCGCGCGGCGATACGCGTCGCATACGTTTGGCTGTTAGATTTGCATCGCGGAAATTGATAGTAAATCCCCATTGTTTATTGATTAGGCTAAGTTTTCCTCTCATTGAGAGAAAACCTCAAGGAGGAGAGACAATATCCATTAGAATTTTAATGCAGAAATGATTGCATGAAAGCCTGTTGGTATGCAAACTGAGTTCGACTGCTTTAAAAAATGACACGACTTCACGAGGAATAAAGGGTAAGGGTATGTAATACAGCAATAAATGCTTCTGAATTCTTTGATATTTCATCAGCATTGGCATAGCCCATAGATATCTACGGCTCATAGGGTACACTTGTAAAAGTTTCAGGTTTAAAAGAAAATACATGCCTAAGATGTTTTAGTTTTTAACCCGGTTTTAAAAGGGAACACGTTGTTCTTAAAATGATTTTTGTGACAGACAGAAATTACGGGAGAAAAAAGCCGCAGGCAAAAGGTAGTTTATTACAAACGATAGCTGTGACCTGAGAAATATTACTTTTCTTCCCTTTTGAACTTTATAGCATAAAAACTAAAGTACAAATTCAAACGCTACTTTTAATAGGCAGTGAAAGACATTGTGTCTCCTAAACGGAGTAACAATTAAGTCTCAAATGGCGTCTACAGGTTTGTCTCTCCCTTTCATCCTCCATATGAAGGTGCGAGACAAAACGCTAGGGCCTCACGCATGTGATACTAGGAAGGCTATGTCAAACAATTTCTAGGTTGCACGTTGTAGGAATTAATATAAAGTTTTGTTACTAGGCTATGTATCACATAAAACGTCATATACCGTTTCCTCTTCGATATGGAGTGTCGCTTTTGGTGTCAAACACTAAAAATCATTATCAGGATGATCTTAATGCTAGTTGATGATTTACGGGAAAACCTATGCTTTCGCATACCCCATGAGAATCTAACATAGAACTTCCAGGATCAGGCCAGGCGTATCTATGGGAAAAATCCTATTGATCACGGAAATCAAATATTGTCACGTATACAGATAAGCAAATTGATCAATTTACCAATTAAATATTATCATAATATTGAGGTAAATAAACTAAATAAAACCACATACTCAGATCCAATCATTGCTAATGATAACCCAAGCTAAATTACACAGGACATTATCTTTCTGATAAGTACGAATTTGTTTTTTTTTACTTACGGGAATATTTTGTGTTTTTTTTTAAAGGGATAGAGATGTATTGTGTACCCACTACAGTCTCCACGCTGCACTGGCCAGACCTACTTATGTTCCTTGCAAAGAACATTTTATTGATGAAAAAAATGAAAATCAGTGGTTTGCCTTGGCTTTGAAATTAAAGAATAGCACTAGCCTTTTTTTTAAATAAAACAACAAAGCATAGGCTTTTAAATGACAAAATAATCAAAATTCTCAAAAACCAATACATCATCATAAATCTAGAGCTACACAATATGACGTCACCAATGTACCTCTGCAAAACAAGAAACGGCACATAATTCACATGAGCAGCTAATTTTCATACAATCACGAGTTTAACGGTGACAAAAGCAATTTGTCTAAACGCCATGTTTATTTAAATGGCCATTACAGCGTACGACATATTTAGTAAAATGACTGCAACTTCGACAAATGGCACATCGTTCATCAATAGAAATGGCACAGTGTAAGGTAAAGCAGTAGGCTCAATTTATACAAGTATTTTGCTTTTCGTCTATTGTTGAATTTGTTGAGTCATTGCCACTCAGATTTTAAATAGATACTTATTTATTTGTACTTCTAATAACGACTATGACTCTCTTATCCTTTCGGGAATATCGACCTGTAAGATAACAGATCAGAGAATCAGATTTTAGCAAATAAAGTGAGAACTGAGTAGTTAACGAGCATTTTATATACTGACGTGATCAAATATGTTACAAATTGAAATGTATTTCCACAAAATGATGATTTGAACCTAGTTTATATTTGGGATCGCCATTATCAAATATAAACTAGGCTCTCCATGTTATCTACCTGGAGTTAGAGACAGATAGACAAAAACTTTTACCCTTATCAGGAAAAAAGACAAACAATCAAGTGAGATAGTGATCTGTTAGCGAATTACGTCAATTTGAAGGCATAACAGTATAGTTACTGACTCTACAGTACACTGTGGCAAGACCTCGCATTTAGATCAAGTCCACACCAAGGCGCTCGCTCTATCTCTACCTTATCAATAGAAATCATTGTGTGTACACTTACAGTCTATGAGTAATTAATACGGAGTAACGACATGTTTCAAAGGGCAAGAATAGAGTCTGGTCATATAATAAAATTGCCCTGAAAAAGGCCTCGTTCGTTCGTTTCAGCCAAATGACGTCCACTGCTGGACAATGGCCTCCTCCAAGGTTTTTCACAATGAACGGTCCTGCGCTGCCCGCATCCAGGCTCTTCCGGCGACCTTCACCAGATCGTCGGTCCACCTAGTATTAGGACTGCCTACGCTACGTCTTCCAGCCTGCTGTGGTCGCCACTCGAGAACGTTTCTGCCCCAACGGCCATCGTCTCTACGAACTCTAAGAAAGAGGCCTAAAGACTGAAATTTTATATTCAGTTACTTTTTAAAAACAACGGGTGGGTTTCCGACAGATATTTTTGGTGACTTCTCTCTAATTGCTCTACGTATTTAATCGTAGAAGTATCCCGTATTAAATTTAGCGGATGTAGTTTGATTGTTTCTGTGATGCACGTGCAATAGGGGCTCATTGTATTTTATTCACATTTTAATAAATGATCTAACCTTTACGACTTACTCTTAATAGGTATGCGTAGGAGCATAGTTAAAAAATTAAGTTTTATGCTTCAGCCACACCAACGCGTGCAGATCGCCATCGCCGGCGCGATCAAAGGCCAATGACAGGTCGCTCGACCCATGACAGTTCACGCGACCTGTCATCATTTCCCTATGATCCCGCCGGCGATGGCGATCAGCTTCTGCACGCGTTGGTGTGGGTGAAACTTTAGTTAAATGTACATCAATTGTCCTAAATACACATTATGATGCGTCTTAGAAGGCAAATAAATAGTAATTAGTATTAGTAGGTACACAATTAGTATCTAGAGGCGGTACAAATACAATACAATCATACATCAACGCTAGCCAGGAGTGCGTTATCTCAGTAATCACGTGAGAACCATTGTAAGTCAATATTTGCATGTAATCTGCACTACAATGGTGCATCGGTTGGCACAGATGCATAAATAAGTTTAAGGTATTTTACTTATAAATAAGCATATCAGTTAACGCCTAGCGAACTGGACTCCCTTGATTCAGAGATCACGAGTTCGGTTGCCAGTTGAGGCACTTGAAGCGAAAAATGGAATCCTACTATCCTAACCTTCCTACTAATATTATAAAGGCGAAAGTTTGGATGTCATGATGTCTGGATGTTTGTTACTCTTTCACGCAAAAACTACTGAATGGATTTTGATGAAACTTTACAGTATTATTGTTTATAACCCAGATTAACATATAGGCTATAATTTATGACGATATGTGACAAATCCATCTATCGTCATTGGTTAAAATCTACAGCGCTGGACAAACTACTGTTTGACGTTCGTAAACATTCATGCGGGGGAAGCCGTGAAACGCCATCTATCAACATGCATGATATCTAACGGGGATAAAACGAGGTCCACGCGTACGAAGTCGCGGGCGGCCGCTAGTGTAGGTAACAATAATGTATTTATTTTTATAGTTAGGGAAACCTTGTCCAGTCTAATTCTTGTTGTAACTAATATTAGCCATGTATCGCTATTGTATTGGTTTCTAAATATAAATAAATATTTAGACACATTTCCCTTAGACTGACAATGGTGGCTGAGTTTCCTGCGCTGTTTCCTCTAACGAAAGGTTCATCAATGCATTCAAGTCTGATCGCCATCGCTGCACGCCGGCTGATCGCGTGCGATCGCGTTGGTTTGACTGAACCTTAAGCACTCACCCATTTATCGTCCTGAAGCAGCGGTAGGGTAACAGTATAATGGGACGTGTAAAAGTCATTTTTAAAAGCCTATTTGCAGAAAATGAATGAGTTTTATAACTTTTATTTTAGAAGATGCGGTAATGTCAAGAGAACAGCAGATTTACAGAGTACACATTTCTTTTACCTATAGCACCTATGTAGGTACTACTTATGATGCTAGTGTCAAGCTTCTTTTACCGTAGTGCGTACATGACCCGCGCGCATACTGCAATACTTCGGACATGTCTCGAGGCGGGATGACAACTCCATAGAACGACTGGTCGTCCAGGGAAAAGTCGAAGGAACCCGATCGCGTGGCTGGTCACCAATGCGCTGGACCGACCAAGTGAAAGCAGCAGTGGGAGACGGCTTATGTGACTGCACCAGACAGTCTGCCAATAGAGAGAGATGGAGGGAGATCGTGCGGAGAGTTGTATCCGCCTCTACAACCGATGTGAACAACGCCTCAACGTGACCACGACCGCTCTGCCAAGAGCGTAACGAATAAGAAGAAGAAGAAGTACATGACCCATCTATCTCCAATGCATCCATCAAAGAAAGTGAAACGTAACCCGGCAACAGAGTCGTGTACATAAACAATAATAAATAATACGTTATCACAACTCATGTGACTTTTATCAGAAGATGTATTTACTTATATTTATTTACTACAGCGCAAAAGTTGTAACTCAAAAGTAGGCTGTGATAACCTGGGCATGCGTAGTCTTAATGATTGGGTGGGAATAAAGTAATTAGATAAAATTAATAAATGATTGTCATTTTAAACTTTGTAAGTATTTCTAATGGGGGGCGTAGCTACCGCCGCATCTGCCGTATCAATGATACGGGGCTCCCCGAATACAGGGGCACCAGTGCCAGAATTTTTCGGCTGATACCTGACGTCCTATAATTTTGCAATGACCTTCTTTAGATGGGCCCCATGATCTAAATTATCTTGTTTTGATGGGCCCCCAACAAATTTTGATATAGGGCCCGCCTAAAGCACGGTACGCCACTGATTTCAAAGCTACCATTTGGCATCAACTTAGCTGGTTAAAATAACCAGATGGTTACGATACGACAGATAGATTTAACAAGATTTGCTATAATAAATCGTCTTTAAGTTGTAAAAAATAACAACTGGGTACAAAAGGACACAAAACCATGCCTTTGACTGACAAAGCCTTAATCGTCAGAATAACATCAAAACATCATAATAATTTACCCAAAAAGAAATAAAACCAAACAATGTAAAAAATAAAAAACCTATAAAAAGGAGGTTGCCGAAATTTTGACATTAACTTGACCTGAACTTTTTGGTTTTATTGCGCCCTAAATGCCGTGTGGTATTGCACAATCAAGGGCTCACCGATGGAACAATAAAATATCACATGTCAATAATACATATAAATAATGACATATTTTCATACTTACCAGTATCTGCAGGCCTGTGTTGAACGTTGCCTTACAGTGAAATGGATAAGCCCTCACAAAAAATACAAGTTAAAAATAAATATTGGTACTTTGGGTAGAGATACGTATGAAATGGTTTTTTATTCCGACATGGAAGTGTCTTCCAGTGACTTGGCCCACATAGCTCATGAATTGGAGCTAAAATACCAGACAATTTTATGAGAGTAAAGGAAAGTAAATATTTTTACGAACGGTAAAAACCAGTGCAGCCATTGTGTTTTATTTATACACACGTCTAAAACTAGGGTATCCCCAACGAACAATAGTCATTCTATTCATCTGTAATTCTGTACTTTTCTGACTACACTAGAGGACAATAAAATAGGTCCATAAATCGTCTCAAACTAGGCAGGTACTTTCCATTTCGTCTTCCGGGGATTTACCGAATCATGAAACTTCAGTCGGTCACAATTTGAATTTGATATTTATTAGAATAATCAAATCAAAATCATCATCATTTCAGCCACAGGACGACTAGCGAAATACTTGAAACCTGAGTATAGAAGAAACCTGACCATGATTTCAGGAACAGTTTCTAAATCCTACTATAATAATATTATAAATGTGAAAGTTTGGATGTCTGGATGTTTGTTACTCTTTCACGCAAAAACTGCTGAAGGGATTTTGATGAAACTTTACAGTATTATTGTTTACAGCCCAGAATAACATATAGGCTATAAATTTATGACGATATGTGACTAACTAAATTTCACGCGGGTGACACCGCGGGCAAAAGCTAGTAATATCATAAATGCGAAAGTTTGGATGTCTGGATGTTTGTTACTCTTTCACGCAAAAGCTACTGAACGGATTTTGATGAAACTTTACAGTATTATTGTTTATAGCCCAGAATAACATATAGGCTATAATTTATGACGATCTATGACAAACTAAATTTCACGCGGGTGAAACCGCGGGCAAAAGCTAGTAATATTATAAATGCGAAAGTTTGGATGTCTGGATGTTTGTTACTCTTTCACGCAAAAACTACTGAACGGATTTTGATGAAACTTTACAGTATTATTGTTTATAGCCCGGAATAACATATAGGCTATAATTTATGACGATCTATGACAAACTAAATTTCACGCGGGTGAAACCGCGGGAAAAAGATAGTACTTAATAAAGTCCTTGTAGAGTCTTAAGGCAGTCTTAAGAGCTTTAGAATATCTGTATCAATTAACATCCAGCTCAAAATCCGGGCATATCAAATAAAAAATCCAAACAAGCTGCTGCATGCGTAACAAATTTGCGCAGTGATAACGCGCGGGATGCGCGTACGCACGTGACTTCGATCGCTAGTTATGCGCTAATTCAACTAGAAACCAGTACTAATTGTTTATTAGCGACTCGTAGATCATGCGGTTTTGGTTATTGGACCAATCATCGTTTGACGTCAGCCAGGGTTGGGCTTTTGTACTTTTTTTAGAACACCATTATAATTACTGAAATTCTTATTATTTCCAATGCAAAGAATACCGTTCAGTCCGACAAAGTGTGAAACAGGCTGCTTAATGCCAGCAAAACAAGAAAAGAAAGTTTAGAAAAAGAAAAACACAATTTGCAGCCCCATTTCAACTCCCTGGTGCCTGGTGTATGCTAAGAACTTACTTTGATGGTCAAATAATTCACCATTAAATTAGCAGTAGGTATATGTAACGAGCGAAACGCCTCTGCTCCTGTGGTCTCTTTATACAAAAGACTCGAATGTGCGATTTTTCACTTACCAAGATTAAAAAAGATTTACCAACGTCAATGACCATAATAAACAACATAAAATACTGGTTTACTTACATGAGGTCACACACATAAGTATGTTCGTAATAAAAAAATGCTTTTCCTGTTCAAAAACCCAAAAACAAATTATGGTTTGCTGACCCTTTTTTTGTCTTGCGGTGTACTTAATCAAAGGTTTTCTTCACACTCACGACATTATAAAAAATATTATCAAGCGAGAATTGACTTAAATCAAATAGATTTGACATATTATGACAGTTACGATATGAGTTTTGTGATGTGTTTTGGCTACGTAGCCGTAGTAGCAGGTTTGAATCCCGCAGGGGACGAATACAAGTGTGTACAAATAGAGGATCATAAAGATTAATCTATGTAGTTGGATATTTATGATTTTGCAACAAAAATACAGTCTCATGTGCTTTATAAGCTCTGCTCATTTTGGTGCTAATAAATAATCAACGGATAGTTGAAAACATTTTATATTATTACAAGTATTATGACAATATGATATTTTCTAAGAGATTCCACAGAAATGTACGAAAAGATCCATCAAATCTTTTGAGCTACATTTACTACACCTAAAAATACAATTACGATTCACCAGCCTTAGATATGAGTTCATAAACATGAAAGAGTTGATAAAAGTAACAACAAACGTTTAGATATTTTTTATTTCTTGAGAACAAACGTACAATTCTCAGGTATTTAAATTTATCTGTTATGAAAATACTCTACCGCGATTTAACTGCGGATAGCGACATCTCTTAATGACAATTAGCAACCAAAAGATAGTCACGTTGAATTTAACTAATATTCTATTAGGTAAATAGTTAAGAACATTAAAAAGATATTGACACCAAGTAATTGGGTAGTGGATTAGTATAGCAGATAAACGTTCATACAAACACCTGGTCATTATTATTGTAGCTGAGCTAGAATTTGCTTGCGGTTTCTTAAATATGCAATTGGATGGGTTATGAAAGGAGTAATACTTCTTAAAGAATGACGCCTTCCACCACACTAAGCTAATACAGAAAAAAAGTTGCCATAGTAGTTATCATTAATTTCGCATCATAACTTTTGGCTCCTGAAATACAGTTTACTTACACTAGTTTAGGAGCCAGGGTTTTAATATAAAACATTACAGTGGATTTACATCTTCTTTATCTTCATTCTCTCTATTATCTTAAATTATATTCTTGTGTACAAAAATCTTGTAAAAACGCCTCAACGATGCCCAAAAAATAGAATCATGGTAATGCAATTTAGGCCACGTAAAAATATTATCGACTGTCGCAAAATAGCACAGATGCATAACGCCGTAACGTTGTCGTTCGTTCATGAAAAAAAATGAGTGATCTTATTAGTTCCTCTGGGCTGTTACCACAATATTTACAAAATCCTGAAAGCACATGGCTTCTAAACCCAACGAGAAGCAGAATCTACCAGTGGTCTATCACATTCATATAACACAAGACTCAAAATTCAGACATTAACTTTACTCTCGGAAATCGCACAAGTCTAAGCCTAGGCGCAGACCACCGACTTTTAGTTGGCCGATAATTGGGTCGGGCTGTTGATTAGTATGGAGATGTATGAAAGTGCGCACATTACACTGATTTGGTATCGGCCGATTCTTCGTACAAATTAGAATCGGGCCCAACTATCAGCCAACTAAAAGACGGTGGTCTGCGCCTAGGCTAAGTCGTACAATAACAGGAACAATTTCATGCTGCGCCGTAGTTTTTTAAGCTTTATATTGATGACTTATTATTGCTTACCAAAGTGCCCAAGTAGCTATGGCCAATCTCCTCCTCAGAAGTGTCACCAGACACTATGTTCTGCTTCTTGAACTTCATTCTGCCACTTTTCCACTCTTCAGTTCGAACATTCACTGACTAGTGTTGCGCGCGCATTTGTCGATAACCGTAAATTTGATTTATCGACGTCGATAATATCACTGCACCACTTTCGAGTTTTCATTTGTTTTGTATTTTAGTCGAATTTGAGATCTATGAAATGAGATAATTATTTGAAACATGTTTTTGTATGTTTATCACGCGAAACCAGCACAACAATAAGTGAAAACGAAAAGCAAGCACAAGAGCGTTAGAATTTTTCATTTTTAACTTGCAAATTTTTATTCCGTGCCTCGAATAAGATTTTATTGCATCTGGAGACGCAATTTTACGAGATCATTGATGATTCACATGACTGCGGCGGTCCGCAGTCCACAGAATGCGTGCACGGACTGATTGGTGACTTATTTGCCGGTGACTCTTGCGCAGCTGAAGCGCTGAAAGCTAGCGCGTCAAAAACTTTTAAGCTGTTTTTTATTTCTTTTATGTCGAAGGGTTTAAAGATAAATGGGTTATTTTCTGTAATCATCTACAAACTCTACATTTTCATTTATTAAACGTTGATGACTGTGATTTTAACAATTTGAGCAAATCATCAAAATAACAATGATTTGAAATCTATTTTTATTATTTTTTATCTTCTATCTACGCTACAAAATTTTACTCTCATGAAAAGTTAAAAAAAAAAGTTTATTGCAAGGAGAAAACAAGGACAAATAAAACAGAAAAAGGTGGATGACGGGACTCAATGAACAATTCCAAATTCCACCGCAAATATTTTTGTGCTTATTAAATTTTTATTTTTCTCTGCCTTTACTTTTTCTAAAACTTGTTTTAAATAAATAAATCTCAAGCACTATCGATTAAAGCACACCAGCACACATCACTAACGCGAGGCGGTCCGCGCAGCCTCCCAAGCGGACTGACCGAACCAACTCCTGCGCACCTGAAGCGCTGAAACCCGACCCGCGGCCACACTGGCGATTTGGACAATTGCATATAGTGTTACACACGTGAGATAATATACCGCAATTATGGACAGGGAAAGAGGAAAATTATTTCGAAAAATATCTAAGTAGGTAGTTTTTCTGACCACAATGTTGTTATTTTATTTCGTTGTCCGGAAAATGACAGATAAAACAACGTTTCCGTGGCTTAGCGGCAAGAGAACTGGGCTCTTGAATCAAATTAAGAATCAATTGAAAAAGCTCTATGTATTTGCAACCAAATTTGGCAAAGGCATTGTAGAATTTAATCAACCTGATCATATTACTTAGATATGTTTTGGAGGGAAGGCACGTTAAGCTGTTTGATTGGGCCATGTCATATGAGAACTCGCAAAGTCTTATACCTAACAGGGACGTTTGAAGAAGCGAATGGAAGGGAACGATTAACGGGCCATGGTTCAACAGATTGGACATGGATCACCGCCTGGACATCTGCAAGTAGAGGCGTGAGTTGTATAAAGCTAACTAAGCAGTTCCTACCAGGCGAATATTGTTTTGAAAAACATCAGTTAGTAGTTGAGCTTTTTCTACCTACTGGACGTAAAGGAGCACGCTTCCCTGTTTTTTCCTGTCATTCGTAAGCTTCTATCTTGAAATTGAACGAAAATTCGCCACTGTCTGAGACTTCACATGCGTTTGAAGCATTTTTGAAAATGCAGCACTTGGTAACGTTTCTTCAAAGATCAATGTAAACACCGCCTTGTCAACAATCATCACTCGCGAATGCCCAAAGTTTGCTGTGGCATTTATAACGACCTCAGCTCCTAATGTGTGATAATTGAAGTTTCCAGGGGCATGACGAAGCCGAAACCTTGAGCAAAAGGCAGGAAAGATCAGGGTTGGTTCCAGGATTCTTCCCATTTAAAAACCTAGGAATTTTGTGCTAGGGGTGTCAGTGGCGGGAAATACACTCAGCGGCACGGAATTTGGCCCAAGCCTAAACAACCAGATAAGAGGCCAAATAGTTGTTGTATACCTATGTTTCGTGTGACATGTTAACAGAACATTTGTTTTTGTTAATTTAAGAGCCTAGATTCTTAAAAAAATGCGTCTGTTTAACTTTTTTGACTCTAGAAACGCATTTCGTTGTCGGAGCGCAAAGAGTACGGGTAAGTTTAAATTCGATATTAAATGTTGTAAGGGTTTGGCGTTTTCTTTTTCGTTTTTAAATTAATCTTAGGGTTATTCTCGTTTCCATAATTTGAGAAAAATGCCTATTACTCCAGCTCAAGTTGCTCAAATAGTGTTGCTTAGAATTTAAGGGCGTATGCAGCGGGAGATGGCTGAAACTTAAAATTTATCGCGTACAAACTTAAGATATGGATTAAAACGGCATGAGCAGACCACCCTTTATACAAGAAGACCAAGAAGTAGGGAATTAAGGTGTATGTCAGCGCGCGATGACCGGATTATCGTACTTGCAATATCAAGAAATCGGGTTCTCGCTGCGGTTGAGATACGCCAGCGTTTACAAACAGCAAGTTCAGTGAATGTCACAGAGCACACAATAAGAAGAAAGATGGAGGAACATAACCTGCATACTCGAAGACCAGCTCGAGGACTAGAACTTCTCCCATAACTTCGCGAAGTGCGACTTACGTTTTCTAGAGAACATGCAAATTGGACGTTAGACTAATGGAGTAAAGTTCTATGGATGGATGATTGCAGAGGCACCTTAAAAGCTTCAGACGGCCGTGGAAGTGTATGGAGAAGGTGCAGAGAAGAGTTAGTACGCAAACAGACAGTTTTCATAAAGAGTTTACTCCATTAGTCTAACGTCCAATTTGCATGTTCTCTTGAAAACGTAAGTCGCACTTCGTGAAGTTATGGGCGAAGTTCTAGTACTCGAGCTGGTTTTAGAGTATGTAGGTTATATTCCTCCATCCTTCTTCTTATTGTATGCTCAGTGACATTCACTGGGCTTGCTGTTTGTAAACGCTGGTGTATCACAAACGTAGTGAGAACCCAATTTATTGATATTGCAAGTACGATAATCTGGTCATCGCGCGCTGACATACACCTTAATTCCCCACTTTTTGGTCTTCTTGTGTAAAGGGCGATCTGGTCATGCCTTTTTAACGTGTATCTTAAGTTTGTATGCGATACATTTAAAGTTTCAGCCATCTCTCGCTGCATACGCCTTTGACTTCTAAGCAACACTATTAGAGCAACTTGAGCTGGAGTAATGGGCATTATTCTCAAATTATGGAAACGAGAATAACCCTAAAATTAATACAAAAACATAAAAGAAAACGCCAAACCCTTACATCATTTAATATCGAATTTAAACTTACCCGTACTCTTTGCGCTCCGACAACGAAATGCGTTTCTAGAGTCAAAAAAGTTAAACAGACGCATTTTTTTAAGAATCTAGGCTCTTAAATTAACAAAAACAAATGTTCTGTTAACATGTCACATGAAACTTAGGTATACAACACCTATTTAACCTCATATCTGGCTGTTTAGGCTTGGGCCAAATTCCGTGCCGCTGAGTGTAGTTTAGCAGTATGTAATATAAATGTATGCGGTTTTGTTCCCTGGTCGATGAAGCACCTGATGTCTTGCCCTGAGTACCCAAGTAACTGCACTCAGGAGGATTTGATGAGTGCTTGAGGCGGAATTTTGGACTGACACTGTGTAGGTTTGTTGTCGACACAAAAAAGAAGAAGAAGTATGTAATAACAAAATGGCAGAATAAAACCTTATAAGAAGTTTGTCTAAATGCCTTTATGCCCATCATGCGCTCATTGGAAAAGAGGAAACTAGGTCTGCTGTAAGCAATATGAAGATAGTTCAGCTACTTCTAAGATCATTGTTACTAACCCTACTAACGTAGTTTTTCTAAGAGTAGGCGCACACCGTTGATTTTTAGTTGGCCGATAGTTGTGCCCGATTTTAAATTGTATGAAGAATCGGCCAAATCGAATCGGCGTAGTGTGCGCACTCCCATACATGCCCATACTGATCAACTGCCCGACTAAACTATCGGCCGACGAAAAATCAACGGTGTGCGCCTTCTCTAAGATCAAATTGTTACTAACCAAAATATGGACTGCATAGTTTGATTTTTATTTTTATATTTATTTTATTTATTATTTATTCGCTCCCCCAGGTTCTAAGTATTAGTATTACAAACAAAAATATTAATAAAAAAACGTACACGATAATACTATAACGTAACGGAAGCGTAATCTGTTTCAGTTACCTACTCTAGCTTTACGCGTCAAAGCATCAACGAAATTTTCGTAGCAAGCGACCAATCGTAGGACACGTTACGAAAGTTTAGAAATATTACTGTGGTTTAGAAGATGTGCTCCTACATTTAGTTCAATTGTGGTAAAATCGTCCCCGTTACTTTACTTCATCCGCGAATCGAATCTGCAGCTGCTGCATTAGTATTTCCAATCATCACTAGTGACGCTGACTGCTGACTACCGTCACGATCGCATATGGGAAAGAAGACATTAATTTGACCGCAATCATACTTATTGTTATGCAACCATTGATCAGTGATTAAAGGAAAACCCGGTTTGATCCGCTTGTTCGCAGTCAGGTATTGTTCTCGCGGAAGATTAATTACTTAATTATTCTTATCATATGGTATCAATTTAAGATCAGCTTAATTCAAGCCACTTATGTGCATCTGCTATAGAAGATAATACCTACGTTAGAATAAACTAATACACAAAGTATTTATGTTAGATCAAAACTAATTTAATTTTGATTACGAAGAAACATTTGTTTCATAATTATTAGACAGGATTATTTATTGCAATTTATTCGAAGTTCCAGGAAATGTTCCTTGTAGCGTTGCAATTTTGGCTGTTTTCACAAATTGATATTTCTTCTCGATATTTGGATTTAGGATACCACTAGCGACATCTATTGGCGTGATTTAGAATTAATTTGCAATAGATGGCGCTTTTTGCTCAGTCAATTCAAATATATTTTATTGAAACATTTCCTAGTGTTTTTATATTGATTATTCTATTTTTCAAATGGAATATTTTCAGTGTTCTGGAAATTGTTTTCATCATGGTTTTATTAGTACAGTATTTACTTTTTCAAACGGCGAAACGAAACGTATCGCGATGTCTATGACAGAGCGGCTGTCAGTGGAGCTGTCAAATCACTTAGGAATTTGTCGATCGTGCGCAACCGCAATTTGATTATTTTCGGGGATGTAATCCCCTGTGTTTTAAATCGTGTGTTGCAGAATGCATCCACGATAATTTCATAATATAATTTAAAATAATCACACATGAGGTAAGTTCCCGTCGGAGAATTTATTTATTTTTCGTGATTGATATTTTTCGTATTCCAGTACGTGGTATTTTATGTGATGGTTTCTTCCAGAAATTCCCTAAATTCTATTCGGATGAGGGTTAGAGTTATAATGTCTGACTGAACTCCAATTATAGATTTAATGATTAAACTGAAGCACTATCTACAGATAAAGGACCCTCGATATCGTGGCTTATAATTTTAATCAACGATAAAAAGCTTTTGTAGATAATTACCAGCAAGCAAGTTGAATATAACTCAATATAGAAGAATACTTTGTAAGACAATCACAAAGTCCTAGGAAGAACACGTGTTAATGATTAATTAGTCAATGTTTGTGTTTTGTGTGATGATTACGAAAACAATGACGAAAAAAGTGAAGATCCGTAAAACATCATTACTCATTAGGAATTAGTAATCACTGAAATCTAATTTACAGGAAAAGATAACTTTATCACATTAAATGGACTAATTAACTTACGTAAATCCATATGAAGTAACGCAGTCTGCAATATGCATCCACAGAAAGCCATTGTCAATCCACTTACACTTTGTGATGTGAATTTGGAATCAAATTGAACCCGATTTAAAAATATCACAACATCTGTCTACTCACGGACATTGCCCGTGGGTGGCTTGACCGGAGGGACCGGCGAGCGTTCGGCGAACGAACGAGCAATGTTCAGTTCGCGAGCGAACATCGAAGAAGACAATCCTGACGCACACTCTTCAACGACTTTGCACTAAACGGTCTCAATAATATTGTAAATTTATACCGAATAGATAACTAATTTCATACAGTCCACTATTTTCATTTATAAACTTCCATTACACACACTATTGAAGTAACAACATCAAATCAAAGGAAGAAATTATGTAAGTCCAATCAGTTAAAACAGACGAATTTAATTAAGAGAACAACATAAATGCCAATTAAAACAAACACCTAAACTTCACAACGCGCAACGTTGGAATAAAACTGAACAAGGAAAATAAGTTAAACTTAGTAGTTTACCGGGAAGCTGACATGATACGGATTGGACGACAAGTAAACAACAACTTAACAGTACTAGGAAATAACTATGAATTATTCAACATTTTTGATCATAACCACCGAGATGAGTAGGTTGCTTAGACTCATTTAATTAATTCTAATAAATTACACGAATATTCGGTTAATTTGAGAGACAAGGCAGAATCAAAACAGATTCTACAGAAAAATCAACATCATATGAATTCAAACAAAAAGAAGAGAGCTACGTTGTTAGTATCTTTAGCAAAAGAAACTATACAATCATGCTTAACATAGAACTTAGAAGAAAAATGTAGCCCCGATAAAATTATACATCAATCAAATACTCACTTCAAAATATACCTCTTCCCATCTTCAGAGATCTCTGGAAGGCCTTTGACAAAGTCGCGCTGGGCATAAAACTGTGCCTTGGGGTACGCTAGGAATATTTGTGGGACCAACCTTTGTGTTTGTTCCTTGTGGCGTGGCGGGCCGCTGGGGGGGTCCTGCCCAGGCTTTCCAGGTCTGTATTGCTGCTTGTATACTGCGGGGAGTGGAAGTCTTCCAGCATTGGAGGACCCTGGACAATGAAGGAAGAAATTTTAACATTTATATTGGCTTTTCTTTAATGTGTTACATATTTTTGGTCAGTTAGGTCGGAGTACGGTTCATATTCTCTAAGGGCTATATTTCACCGGGACACCATGGCGGCGCAACCAGTCGCCGGCTGCCAACAAAATGTATACAGCTCTATAGAGTTATTCACCTGGTGTCCGTTTGGTTGCGCAAAGCTGTATACATTTTGTTGGTAGCGGCGACTGGTTGCGCCGCCATGGTGTTCCGGTGAAATATAGCCCTTAAAGTCCCTGTATGCACACAAGAGCGGTTTTATAAGATATCAACAATACTAAATTAAAAGAACATCACACAGAGCGTCATGACCTACATCATCATGATATCACTGAATGCTTATCAGCTGCTTTTTAAAGCAGCGTGACGTCACACACGACTTTTCCTATATTTGTAAGAAAAGTGTGAGCGAATCAGTTAAATTATAACTCCTACCTAGATATAAATAAGCTCAAAGTTGCACAGCTCATAAAGTAAGCGGGAAGGCGCTGGTTGCAGGCCGCTGCCAACCGGCCATCGAAGGATATATTCAGCAGTGGACGTCTTAGGACTGAAATAATGATGATGATGATGATGATGATGATGATGATGATGATGATGAAGAACCTGAAACTTACCAGCTTGTAGATAATGTTTTGGATGTTCATCAGCCACCGCTTAGCGCCTTCGTCCGTCTCATCCTGCAGCAGGTACTGGTCGTACCCGACCGTGAGCACCATCGATCTCGTGTACCTGTAAACAACCAGGTTTTGGTCAGGACTTAGTTTCGTAACCAATATTAGGATCAATTTGATGTAGTGGCTGATAGCAGAGCTATTCGGTAAGAAGGTAAGTACCGAATGTTGAATGTTTATGTGGACACATTATTGTTTAGGGTTTAGTTGTGCTGATAATTTATGCTCAACTTCATTCTTCATTCATCCTCATGAACTTTCCCGTTTATTAGTAGTATCGAACACGAGCAAAATTTTTTTGGAACTGGATGGGCTTTATGCCCACCCACAAGGTGGACCGACGACGTCACAAAGATAACAAAAAGTAGCTGAACGCAGGCCGCTACCAACAGGGCAACATGTAGTGTCCGACCGAAGGTGTATTTTTGGCCGAAGCCGAAGCCGAAGCCGATTAATCGGCTATCGCCACGACCTTCGGCCGAAGCCGAAGCCGAAGCCGAAGGTTTATATTCTCTCAGCACTCAGTCAATTATTTTGTTCAATATTGTCTACAAGCTACAATTAATATTAAAATTAAATACCAAACAGTAAATACCTAGTCTTTATACAGCTAATTTTAAATTGGAAATCCAATTTATTAATTTGGAACTATGAAATGATTCTAACAACAAAATAAACATTTCCTAACAAACTATATCCAATAGAAATTATAATAATTACCTATGAGAGTATAACATACAAATCCAAACCTATGTTAAATATCAGCTCCTCCAAAGCCCTAAACACGGAGGATATCGCGTGTGTAAGTACCTAAGTTTTTAAGTGTAATAAACCTAATATACACTAGAAATGATATTAAGTTCTAAAATAAAAACTCAAAACATTAATGAGAAAAACATGAACGATCCTAATTCATTCATTTACTAAATATGTATATCATTAAGTCGTTACTAATAGAAAATTTATATTAACTCATAATAACTACCGTATACAAAATAGGTACCTATTGATTTCCTACTAAATACTAAACAAATACGTGAGGATTGTCCTTTTCACTTGTTCACTTGTAAATCAACACTAATCTATCACAATTTAAAAGATAAGCACAAATTCAAAACAAAACACTCGTTTAAAAACACGTACGAACTTGTTTTGATGCATGCAATGTGATATTTTGACAGTGACTCCCCGCCGCCTCATGACATTCGTAACAGTTCGTTTAATCTCGGCAGTCGCTCGGACCTTCGGCGAAACCTTCGGCTTCGGCCGGGCTTTGGGCCGAAGCCGAATGTTTTGCCGAAGGTGGACTTTTTGGCCGAAGGTGGCCGAAGCCGAAGCCGAAGCCGAAGCCGAAGCTTCGGTCGGACACTAGCAACATGGAAAGCATTCGGGGAGGCCTATGTTCAGCAGTGGACGTCCTATGGCTGAGATGATGATGGGCTTTTATGGTCAGTGATTATTAAGAAGTATTTTTTGTTTACTTTAGGGCTCTGAGTTGAGTGATTCTTGAGAATTTTAGCATTGGGGTTCTAAAGGACAGGGCGAAATGTCTTCTACAAGTGTCCTCACCTCTTGGTGTGCATTTGAATGCACTGCATCACGTGGGCATTACGCAGAGGCAGCACCAGCTCTGCGCGTGGCGCCGCCGGCGATGGCGGCGTGCCCGGCGGCTTGGGCATGCGCTGGAAAAGATACATGTTTATGAGAGAACTGGTCATCATCATCATTAAGTTTCAACCCACGATCAACCCATGAACGGAAGATCAGTCGCCCGGCAAGCGAAAGGCTCTGGGTTCGATTCCCACCTTAGGCGGTTCGATTTTATTCAAGTTATTTATAATTTTGTTGGAGATGCGACTCTTAACGCTAAGTAATGGCTTTCATCATCATCATTCGACTATTTTCTACGCCAAAGGAAACGACACGCTATTCTCTCACAAATCGCGGTCGTTCTCGTGAAAATGGTTCCCCAAGTGCAAGTCTTGTGTTACAGAAATGTTCCGAATCTCAAAATCCAATTATAATTAGTCTTTTTCCCAATCGGAGGATTTGACCTACACTCCCCAGGTTAGCCAGATGAGTTGGGGGGGCTCTATATCAGCAATAATTAATTCTCCTTTAATCACCTCTTTACATAAGAGACAACCACGGGAAGAGTGGCGGTGATCCTATGCTACTCAAGCCGAGTGCAAGTAAAGAGTCAAACGAGTGAGAGTCATTTGTTTACGATCAATAAAACATTGTCATTATTTACGTGCGCATTTCAATACAACGTCATTTCATTATACAGCAGAAATCGTTGCACTTTGGATTAGATTAATCATATATTACGTCATTGCAATAATTTCACAAGTCTTGATACGAACTATAAAAATATATTGGAATGGCTGATACTGACTGACGTTCATATTCACAAACATTACTATGAGGTCTCAAAGTGCGTGTGGACGCACAGGGTCACACTAGAACCAATCATAGAGNTCACATATCTCTATTCAACGCTGTGCGTTCGATTTTCTGTTTTAAGTGAAATTTTAGTTGCTAATATTAGCAACCTTCGTTTGTGAATACGGATGTGAGTTTTTTGCGCTGCTTCTTCTCAGGCCTCAGCACTGGCCCATATTACGGTCTTGATGCAGTGGTAGGGACGTGAAAAAGTGCTCTTTGGGAGCCTTTTTGCAGAAATAGACAAAGCCCTTTTGTCCCTATTTCTAAGAGTCTTCCACTTGGACAAGAGCTCCCTTGACTTAGCTGGAAGTCTTTTAAATAGACTTTGGACGCAGGTCGGCCGTAGTAAGAACTATCTGTTCTTGATTCTTGGATGGCTCAAACTTGGAGTGGAAGTGTGGTTTTGTTCCCCAGTCGACGCAGCACATGATGTCGTGCCCTGGGTGCTCAAACAACTGCACGTAGGAAGATTTAATGAAGGCGGAATTTTGGGCTGACACTGTGTAGGTTTGTGTCGACACGACAAGAAGAAGAATGGACAATTTGAATTTGATAAGATATTGACTTACAGTTGCCAGATACGTCTTCTGGTCCTTGTAGAAGACGAGCGCGGTCGGGGTGAGGATCATGTAGCAGTCGTTCCAGTTCTTCTTGCTCTTCTTCCCGCTTTCCGAGAACTTGGTGCGCTTCACTGGTCCTTCGAGGATCACTGTCGCCTGGAAGGGGTGAGGTAACAAGTTAAATTATATCATCATCTAACATCATCATCTTAATGGACAGGAAGATTCTTGATTCGAATTGAACTAACGTATTCACAAATATTACTATGAGTTCTTAGTGTGCGTAGACGCACAGCGCACAGGGTGACACACGAAGCTATCACAGAGCTCTATTCAACGCTGTGCGTTCGATTTTCTGCTTCACTTAAGCAAGCATCGTTTGTAAATACGGGCGTAAGAGTGTAAACTCCGTCAATATAAAATATGACCCCGACGTAGTAAGATTTATAATAATCTAACTAACATTTTTTGCGTCGGAAAATGCAATTCTCAAACTCATGCATATTCTGAAGCTGAAGAAAAATGATAAAACCACACTTTAGTGGAGTAAAAAATTTTAGTGAACTTAGTGAACTTAGTGAAGTAACTAGTCAATTTTCTTGTCGTGTTTCGAAGACTAACCATAGATTGATTGTCAAGCCGTAAGTAAGCCGTAATGAGGGCTATCGTTTTTATACTTAACAGTTGGCACCCCTGGCGATTGACAGGACCTTACTCTACAGTGGCGCCATCTTGATGAGTGCAAATGCGATAGTCCTCCTACCACTTTGGCGCTCACAAGTTGGTGCCACTGTCTTCGCTACTAGCAAGTGACAGGACCTTACTCTACAGTTGCGCTAACTGGTGAGCGCTAAAACGATAGCCCTCATTGATTTCACTTTAAAAGTAGGAAACCCCGATAATATTCCTAATTTCAATGTATTCCATTAGCTTATCTTGGGACAAAGTTAGCTTTTGTTGGTTTTATTGGTAGCAAAACTGAAGATCTTAGCTACATGAGAGGAAATTGCAGTTGTTTGATTGCTGATAACAACAACAAAACGTATGATTTAAGTATTAATATTATTATAGTAAACTTATGGAGACGTGGCGTGGGCAGGCCTCCTACAAGGTGGACCGACGATCTGGTGAAGGTCGCGGGAGGTGCCTGGATGCAAGCGGCGCAGGATCGGTCTTCGTGGAAATCCTTGGGGGAGGCCTTTTTCCAGCAGTGGACGTCTTTCGGCTGAAACGAACGATGGAGATCTTTAAAGTGAGGTATACATAATTACCTCAGCGGGCTGATGAAGCAGCATCCTTGGTGCAGGCACTGGGGACCTCATTCGGTGCTTTGGAGCGACCATGGACCGGGATTTTCGGCTCTTAGTATACCCTGGCTCTCTCTCCCGGATCTCCACATCCAGGCTGTCCCCGGACGAAGATGCTGGCAGCTGTAGATGGTTCGGTCTTCGGTTGTTGGGGAACAGGAGGTTTTCGGTGGAGTTACCTGTAATTTAGAATGGTAGGTTTTTAGAAAAGCAGATGGTGCTTGAGCTGGTATTCATGATTAGAACAATGACCACTACGAAGAGTCTTGTGTCTTCGTAGCGACTATAGTGTGTATTACTTTTAGTTCGTATTTTTGTTTGTTTCCATTGGCATGGTCTTTAGTAAGGTTTTTCTCTTTCTATTGTCTGGGCTGTTTACTTGTCTTAGTTATGTTTGTGATTTATTTTCACCCGTACAGTACTTATTATTATTATTCTGTGCACGTACGAAGAAGTTCAAGGGCCTCTTTTGAGTCTTAAACGTAGTAAGTCCAGCGTGACGCGAATATAGTCATATCTCCAAGTCTAGGCCTGTAGGTTGATACGATAAAATTAATCACAAACGCTGCGACTTCGTCGTAAGCATATAGCTTGAGGCATCCATAATAAAAGTGATATTGCCAAATTCAGACCTATGTACGGAGCCTAACTACTGCTGGAATTACGATGACATTTTCTGATGAAAAAGGGTCGTATCTCTCTTACCCAGCCTCTTGTTGATCCTGGCCAGCGGTGGGCTGTCGGAGTTGGCCTTGCTGAAGCTCCGCTCCAGCTCCACTCGGCTCCGCTCCGAGGTAGGGCTCCAGTCCTGCAGCCTCTCATACTGGCGCACCGACGACTTCACTGACGGTTCATTAATATTCTCCTGGAAGAAGAGATACATCATTATTATTATGGATGCACGTTGCAACATAGTTCTTCAGAGTACAGACATAGTCGGCTGATAGTTTGTTCGGCTTCCAATTTGTTGAATCTGCTGATATCAAATCGGTGTAATGTGCGCACATCCATACATACATGTTCATATTGATTAACAGCCCGACCAAACTATCGGCCGACTAAAAGTCTGTGGTCTGCCGGGTGTAGAAATACGAGATTTAGAAGAAAGATTTTTTTTAATTTTTTTTTATCCACAACGAGGAAGTTCTTGGCCTGTATCTCACCTGATGGTAAGTGACGATCAGGCCGAAGGTGGAAGCGAGCTTCACCTGGAATCCTCAACCTCGGAGGAGTTACACATAATAAATATGAGAGCGTGTGTGCCCCATTTAATTTAGGTTTAAGCTATTTTAATTAAAACAATAGCGCAATACCTTTCACATTTTTTGTTACTATATTGGGTATTTAATTATAATTATAATGTTTTCGGCTACTTATCGAATATCGACGTCCGTATTCAATCGAGGAAGATGTTATAAATCATACTTGGCATACGACTCTAAAACACTGTTATTGGTTTAAATTAATTTGAAATTATACAGTATGATTTTAAAACGTCAATATTGCATAAATTAAGATAACTACCAATTAACTAGATAATGCAATTAATAAATGAATTATGAATGCGTTTGGGCAAACTTCTAGCCTTACTGAAAATTAAATGCTCTACCAACCTAAAGAGTGTAACGACAATATTGCACTTACTTACGCACTACAGACGCGAGCACGTCAAGCTTGTCTAGCATTATTACAGTGGTAATAGCGGTCATTTTGCTACAAAATGTATAGTCTGATGTGCTCTCGTCTGTATAATATACATATTGCATTTCGTTGATAAACCACTGTGGGTGTGTTTTCCTGTACGTTTGTGCTACGTAAATGCAAAATCATTGTAAAATCCTGTTGCTACAAAAACCCCAGGAGGCAAAGCGAATTTAATCTGTCATAATACTTTACTTTGACAGATCTTTTATGTGTCCCATTGAAGAGCATATTCTTGAGAATCATTCCCTCAAATAAGAGGTCGGTTCGTAGAGCAATGTTGCCCACGCGTTAGGTCAACTACTAATTGAATAAAGTTTCCATTCACATCTTTGCTGCCCGTAGTAGGTAGGGACTTAAGTATTTTCATCTTTGATTTCACTATCAAAGTAGGAGTTTTAACTTCAATCCTAATCATAACATTGAGGATAATGCTGTAGACAGCTGATGAATTCCAGTAAACAGCCACAACAATGTACATGACTAAATAAATAATTTCATTCCGTATTTCCTACATAAGGAAACGGCAGTTAATAAATACATATCCGCGACTGAAAAAGACGAATAATGTGCAAGTTGAATTGATAAACAATTTATTTAATGTTTAAAATCACTTGTGAGGTGTCAGATGCTAAGAATAATGTTTATCAATAAAAATAAACAATACTTATCATTTTCTTTAACGACAATAGCACATAACAACGCCTGTATAAATAATCTTAGCAAAGTATCCTTTGACCGGGCGATTGTGAGCATTCAGAAACAGGCGTTAGGACCAATTTCTATACGGAGGACTTTGATGATGGTGGCATAGTACGTAATAGGGCTCGGAAGTATGATGGTGTAGCTATACTTAGTTATAATTACATAAATTACTAAATAAACTTATAGAACACTTAGATTGGCATAGGTCACGCCCATCAAGTACCTACCCACCTTTTTGATCCATGTCTTGGATCTCATCATTTTAAACATTTTCGGTCTTGCCTTCACTACAACTTCGTCGTCAACTACAATTTTCACATCCATGTCTGCACTTGACACACCAAACTACATATTCACAGCACTGGTTGTTGTTAACTAAGTCTATATTTATTACAAAGAGGTATTAATTGAAGGAAAAACGCTTATTTTGCGGTGGCCGTGCTGCTAGCATGACGCACTGAGTACAATGGTAGGTCGCCATACATTACTCTGATATTAGATTAGTGTTGTTTATTTGTCGATGTCATTACAACGTTTTTTGTCGACAGTTCTGGCGTAGACGACGCTATGAAGCGACTGATAAGATGCAAACAAGTGACAGTTTACTCTAGTCAGTTCCATTAAGTTTTGAAACTAGCGATATCAACGATTAGATAAGATTAGGAGTCATATCATTCAGTAAGATACTTACTATCGTTAATTAAGAAAGTATCTTAGTCTTATGACATAATATTTTAATCTTTCCCTTAATACTCTAACTAATACATACCTACTAAGTTGATTCTACAAGACTTATCTTAGCTGTTTCGTAGTTAGAACTCATGTAATTAGTTACAATGTAAAGTATAAAATAAGCGGCGATAATGAGTGTTGCGTTTTCCTACAAACATCGATATCGACATCAAAGACATCGAGAGCCCATTGTCCTATCCCTAGAAGGCCCTTATCATTGGTCGGCCGACGGTTCGTTAGGAAGTGAGTGCGTTATCTTATTTATTACGCATTCAATGATTGTGGTGATCATTATTATAATGTGTAGGTGTACCCGGTCGCCTTAATATTTTGTTAGCGCATGTTTGTTTGGAAGGAAGTGTTTATTGTTGATCTCAAGTGTACACGTAGACGTTCACGTGTTTCTGCACGAGAATGTAGGTAGGTATTTGTTTACGGCAGGCGATTCGCCTCAACGCGACGGGTTTTCAGCCGTTTCGCACCACGAGTGACTCTGACCGCGAATGTGTATCGTCTAAGTTTAGTTTTTGGTAGGTACTTACGTGAATTGCCTCAACAAATTCAAGTTCATGAATTTTTGTTGGTCCAATTCCACTTGAAAAAAAGAAAGGTTCGGATCGGGACAAATGATTCCTAGAGCCATCCTGACCGTTCCAAGTTACTAGTGCAAAAAGACCGATTGAATGACTGGTCTTGGGCGTTTTGCCCTTCGCGTTTTGGTGTGAAACGACTAAAGACTCGGCAAGCGTAGTGTAGGTTCTTCAGCAGAGGCAAAGAGACGACTTGCGAAAGGCAGAAGCTGGATGCGACAAGTAAAATACAGGGCAAAATGGCGCCTATGTCCAGCAGTGGACATCTATAGACTGATCATGATGAGGCGATACAAAGTAACCTTTTGCGTGAAAAAAACTGTTTTTGGATTATTCAAAGGTTCAAAATGCCATTGCATTGAGACCGATAAAATGTTTGTCTATTTGCAGACGCATTTCGTCAACGTGATTACAAGTTTTTTAGGAAAAATGACACACCTTGATACAATTTTATTCCGAACAGCTTGTTTAATAAGTATTTGTTCGACATGTTTCATGTCGGTAGAGTTTTTAGCACACCAATTAAGTCGCTGATTGATTAATACGTTGTTCAATGTTTGTTAATGATCATCTAAGTTTTCCGGCAAGAAATCAGTCGTAATTTTGGATCAATGGAAATCCAATTGCACACGTAATAGCTAAAATCATCAAAACCTATTTACGTTTCTATCACTTGCTAAATCCTCCTGTAGCAGAGACTTATGCGCCCGTTTTCACCATCAATCCCCATTTTTTAAGTGACCCCTATGAAAACAAAATTCCTGATAAGTGTTACCCTAGGGGTGACTTAAAAATTAGGTGATGAAAACGGACATAAAATGATCTACTAATGATGAAATACGTAAATCCAATGGAAAAATAATTCGCACATGACCATTTTCGTATGTGAAATGAAGTTTCAATTCGAGTGCTTTCAAGATACATCTGCAGTGGAATTCGTACACGACTCTTCGTACTTACTTATACGACGTTTGAGAATCGAGGGCTTCCATAATCCGTCCCTAGAGCTATGCATTCGGCCGTCAAGTTAATAAATCTTGATAGAACAAAACGTGTATAATTACCAATTAAGCGAACAAAACAATGGAAAAATTAAGATGGTAATGATAGCAGACATTATCTTTTGGTTTTAAGTTATAATTATACATTTAATACATTGTCCCATAGTTGTTCTGCGATTATCTATAAGTATCTAATTAATTACTACTTTTTCTACGTTGTTTATTGGGATTTCTGTATTAATATGAAATTAAGTTCCTTTTATTCAATTTATTAGACCAAGATTTAGCGCTTAAGAGGTATAATAATATCATAAACGTGATTTTCTACTTGAATTAAATCGCCTGAGCCGGGACTCGCACCCACGTAGGTTCTTTTTAGCTCAGTGGTTACATCAGTCAGTAAGTACTCTTTTTCGAACCATTAATCAATACAGCTGCCAATGTCAATTACAACGACTGACAGTTCGTACCTATATTTGTAGCTAAATTTGTCTATGGATCAGTTCATGAACTAAAAATTTTACAAAGTTTATGCGTTTACATAAATGTTTTCGATTTTCGCTAATCGATTATATCGTACGTTGGCACTTTGGCAGGCTCTCAGTCGAAACAATAAATTCATTGAATCGATACATTGATGGCACCGGATGTGCGGTATTGGCGCGAGAACGACGCCATATTGCGTTGCTGTAGGGCTGCCACATAAATTTGAAAGTTTCAATAAAGGGCAGAAAGGAAATCCGAATACCTACTTCATTTGTTACTCTTCATGACCTTACTTTAATTAAATCCTATTCCACAATAGGCAGGTATTTGAATTACCCTTAAACTAATTTTTCGTGTAGATTGATTTCAGTGTTGTTATCGAAAAGCTTTCAATGGAGGTGTGAGCCCAGGTTAATACTTTTTTATTTTAGAATTAATTTCCACAACCTTACTACGTTGGAACACGAAGCCATGAAAAAATTAAATTAAATTCCTTATCGGTTCCCTTTTAGCAAGTTTTTTGATAAACACATTGTATTTTTGGCTCCATATTATCAACAAAATCGTGTGCTTTGGCTCTAGGCTCTAGGCTCTAGGGCAGTAAGTATCTGAGGTAGCCCTAGCAAGTAAGAGCAGCGCCTGCGCATAATTAGCGAGTTGAATAATCGCGAGTTAACGAGCCGACATGGCGGCGCTTGAGTCATGTGCCCTGAATTGACGTTGTCTATGACTTTTGCTGTTGTTAAATGTAACAAAGTATATTATAATATATAGATAAAGGGCAAAATTAAGAGTTTACGGATGTAGTATACAGGGTGTTTCTTGTAAGGTGTCAAGCCGAAGGCAGGTGATAGGTGAGGACTAGACCTATCGATTTCACCCCCATGTATGTTCTACGATTTTTCATAGTTTAGAAGTTATCGTTAATTTTGAGATTTTTTCAAATTTTATGACCTAGTGGCTTAATTTTTTTTTATCTTTTTTTTGGGTTGACTTTTCTCAGATTTCTTTTTTTTGACAGATTCCCTAGTAATTGCAGATGTTTGAAAAAAATAATCACCTTCTTATCTTTGATGCAAGATACAAAATTTTTGCTAGAAACATAAAAAATATGCTATTAGCAGAACATTCTAAAATTTTCAACTGAAATGTATGAGAAAAAAAAGAATTTCCATAGGTCCAAAATAATTTTAAAAACTGCGCAGTTTTCTGAACTTTCATAATAACACAAAAAAACATGTACTTAATAGGCCATTATTTTCTGTAATCGCTTTACTAAAGTAGTAAGTCGGAGATTCCGTTACATGTTTTTGACTTTCTTAGGACTAAGTAATATTTGCAATCCCCTAAACTTACGTTATGTAGAACACATTTAGAGACAATAACTGAAAATATTATTTTTATCCACAACGTGGAAGCTCTTGCTCTTCATGTGGTATACAAAAGGGAATATGAAAATTTTGATGATANTGGCCTATTAAGTACATGTTTTTTTGTGTTATTATGAAAGTTCAGAAAACTGCGCAGTTTTTAAAATTATTTTGGACCTATGGAAATTCTTTTTTTTTCTCATACATTTCAGTTGAAAATTTTAGAATGTTCTGCTAAAAGCATATTTTTTATGTTTCTAGCAAAAATTTTGTATCTTGCATCAAAGATAGGAAGGTGATTATTTTTTTCAAATATCTGCAACTAATAGGGAATCTCTCAAAAAAAGAAATCTGAGAAAAGCCAACCCAAAAAAAAAGATTTAAAAAAAATTAAGCCACTAGGTCATGAAATTTGAAAAAATCACAAAATTAACGACAACTTCTAAACTACGAAAAATCATAGAACATACATGGGGGTGAAATCGATAGGTCTAGTCCTCACCTATCACCTGCCTTCGGCTTGACACCTTACAAGAAACACCCTGTATAAGGTTACAGTTAAATGCACTATAGGTTTACAACTCTGACATGCCGATAACTCCAGTGTACCTACCATGCTTGGACGAATTCGTCCAAGCTACCATGAGTTTACGTTAGGTGTGCTCGCTAGCGAGTACGTCAAAAATCTCTATGAAGATTTTGTTTCATGAAAGTAGCCGCTAGGGGCGCTGCACAATATGTCATACAATTGATGTCATTTTTTTACGCAGTCGCTAGCGAGCACACCTAACGTTAACTCATGGTAAGCACACTGCTGATTTAAGTAACCCTTTAAAATTAAGTCTGTCTCCATAAAAACAATGTTAACAGCATTGTTGTATTCCGGCAGTTAAAGGTAAGAGCCAGTACCTTTGTAATGAACTGGCTGACCTACCTCTAACTACCTCTAAGGCCGAAGGTGGAAGCGAGCTGATCATAACTTTCCTTCAGGGAAGATGCAATCCAAGAGCTTCCTCGTTATGGACAAAAAAAGAAAGAAAACTCTACATATCTATAGATCTGGTAAAAGTCGCGGGAATATACCTGGATGCGAGTAACGGTGGACTGGTCATTGTGAAAATCCTTGGGGGAGGCCTTTGTCCAACCGTGGACGTCATTTGGTTGAAACAAACGAACTAACTTGCAAATATTTAAAGCATTACCTCTTGGTAAGAGTGCCCCAGATTCTGCTTTACTTCCCTCTTAGTGGTGCGGTACTGGGTGATGCGAGGGATCACTAGAGGCTGCATTTTGTGCTATTGTCCACGGCGCAACAACAATTTTGATAGTATTAAAGCTGGAAGCAGGCGTTCACCGAACGTGCAAGGACCAAGACGCGTCTAGTAAGTACTTTACGTCACCGCGGACGCTAAGTTTGCATGCAACTGGTCTAGTAGTAAACGTCAAAATATTTGAAAATTACCTCTTGGTAAGAGTGCCCCAGATTCTGCTTCACTTCCCTCTTAGGGGTGCGGTATTGGGTGATGCGAGGGATCACTAGAGGCTGCATTTTGTGCTATTGTCCACGGCGCAACAAACATTTTGATTGTATTTAAGCTGCAAGCAGGCGTTTACCAAACGTGCAAGGACCAATACACGTTTGCGAGCGCGACAGCAACATAATTACGCGCGGGCGATAAGGATGGGTAGCTTGGGGTCAATGGACGAAGTTCTACATGCTCGGCGACTGGGCTTTAGTAAGTACTCTACGTCACCGCGGACGCTAAGTTTGCATGCAACTGGTCTACTAAACGTCAAAATATTTGAAAATTACCTCTTGGTAAGAATGCCCCAAATGCTGCTTCACTTCCCTCTTGGGAGTGCGGTACTGGGTGATGCGAGGGATCACTAGAGGCTGGACGCAACAACCATTTTGAGGTGCAATTGTGTAAAGCAATCGTTATCATTTGACAGTTCATAACGTACGATTATTCTGTCAAACGCTTTGTTTAACTGACTTTATCGCACTGTCAAATGATTACGATTGACTGTCCGTGGGGACCGTCTTTGCTTACATTTGGCCAAAACCCATTGAAGTAATATTACTACGTATACATTATAACTGTATGGCACCAAAAATATATAATAAAATCCCAGAAAACTTGAAACAATTACATAATGTTATGTTTAAAAAGAAACTTAAACATTTTCTAATTGACAAGGCCTATTATACTGTACAAGACTTCTTGAGTGACAAAATTTGACTAATTTTAATTTTAATTTTACTATCAATTATCAGATGTACCTATTGTTATTATGAATTTTAATGTATTATTTGACATTCTTACTTGACATATCATTTACATGCCAATATCTTGGTAAAACATGTTGTACCTATCACCTGTTAAAACTGTAAGACCAAATCATGTTGCTTTGTAATATGTTTTCACACATGTTTATGTAAATAAATATCTTTATCTTTATCTTTATCTTCGATAATCGAAAGACTGGATTGAAATTTCCCATACAAAGGCTTAGCCAACATGCATTTAAGACTCAATCAAAATCGAATCGAATCGCAACACCCGCCATTTTCATTGCGATTACTTAAACCCCGGTGATAAGCTTCGATTATATCAAAAACCAATGGGGTGAGTTGCACCACCTAACTTTGACCGTAACTATGACGTTAACCGGTGTTTTTTGTATGGAGTTTGACAGATTTTAGACGTTTGTCAAAGATAAACTAAGATGGTGCAACCCACCCTAAGGCTGTTTTGACAAATCCGTATCGCGATGTCGTTTTGACAGCTAATTTGACAGCGAAGCATAGACGTAAACAGAGAGCAGAAAGAAGGAAGAAACTAATTAAAAAAAAAAAGCTAAAAGAAAGTAAAAACAATCGCAAAGTCATAGACATTTTTTAACTTTTATTCGATTTTGAATGAACTTTTATGTCGCCGCGTCGTTGGTGGTTCAATGTGCATTTTGGCTGCCATTTTCCGATCGAATCGAATTACTGATGACGCGGCGACTGACATTAGTGAAAACTTCCTATTGGTTTGCGATGGCATTTTGACTAGACCCACAGGATTAGTTTGTCCACTACAAACGCCTAGAGTCCAAACAAATCAATCGTGACAGTTATAATTTTCGAAATCGCTTCGTGGAGCGAGTGATTTTGGAATTAGCTTTGTCTTTTCTATCTTTCGCTAGCTCACAATCAACAGTCAGTAGTTGTTGATATTATCAACAACTTTCAACAAGTTGTAAGCAATATCTTAAATATTAGCACAGCCTGTCTAATAGACATAGAAGTTTGTGTTTGATACAGTTGCACAGTCCACTTACGGAAAGTACGTGTAGTAGTTACATACAAGTGTACATTATAATTAAAAGTACGCGTATTTTTAGACTTATTTCAAATTACAAAAATGGCGACTGTCCTAAATAATGATTGCATTCCCTGAAAACTGTTTGATATTTTTGACTCTTACAGCAATATATCCGGTAGGACGTCCATCCATAAGATGGACTGACGACCTCATAAGGTATCAGGAAGGCGCTGGATACGGACGCTACCAAATATTATGGAAATCGTTGGGGGAGGCCTATGTTCAGCAGTGGAAGTCCCATGGCTGAAATATTGGCTAATTTTCTTTTACATTGTATTTTAATATCATCATCAGTGATGATGACCATCAAATGTCATGTTACGTCGATCGGGCCAGCTTAATGATTGTAGACGTAATAATCATGATTACTGTATAATCCGATCATTATCTGTCATGATGATGGTAGAGTTCTGTTCCGGTAAATAAAGAGTATGACCTAACATAAGCGGCAGCGGGAGACGTAACGGGAAATAGTGATAGTTTTATTTCCGCGCAAACGTTACAGAAAATATCATAGACTTTTATTACAAAAAGTTAAACTCGCGTTGATCACTAGTCTAAATTGTACAGTATATAAAATGTAAATGTAATTTTAAAGCAGTACACGTGTTCATCGCGGTATTAACTTTTTCTTAATAAAGGGGCTTGAGTCAGAATAGGCGTCTGATATGGTTCAAATTGGACTTCTCTCTTGAGTGATAAATGGCAGATTTATTAAAATCATCAATCACCGCCTTAAAACAGATATTACTAGAAACATATCACATCTTATCGCTAGGAAATGAGCTTTCGCAGATAAACTGTATCCGTTTTAAAAATGCCGCTTATGGCGATCCCGCTCACTCTCCCGCTACCGCTTGTGAATCATCGTACATCATGGTCATTCAGACGGTGATCAAAGTATCGACGAATGTTAAGTTATTTTTAAACGGCGTTACGTCAACTGCAACTTAGGCTTGCAACACCGGAAAAGCTTGTGGTCAAAGTTGATGTTTGATTAGGTCAATGGATATGGTAATTTAATTTGATGAGTACACATAAGTTGAGAATCATTGCCTCTGTCTAGTCGTTTAATGTAAAAACAAAACCTATTGTTACTAATAATGAAAATGATTACCAAAAATAATGAAAAGATAATGTACTGGGGGCGTAGTGCGAGTTTACGTCAAATGGATTCGATATCGACTGCGTAAAAAAGTGACATTAATGACGTATTGTAGTCCTAGCAGATACTTTCAAGAACTAAAATCTTCATCAATTTTTTTAACGCACTCGCTAGCGACGACGTTCAATGCAAACTCGAACTAAGCACACAGTTGCTCTCAATTTCAAACATGATCAACATTTATAAGTTTAGCACTAACCATAGCTATTGAAACTTAAACAAAGATGGCGTTACTAGTGCGCGAACCACTGGGCCAATATACAAGCACTAATTTTTCGATGAGTTACACATAAGTTGCGAATCATTGCCTCTGTCTACCCGTTTATAAATGTTATATAAGTCAAAACTTATAATCGGTCAAACAAAACAATTTTTAACTAAGTACAAACATCAGGCAAAAGTAGTTATGACCGATGCCCTTAGTCAAAAACAGTTTTGACTCAAAAGTTGTGCCGGACGGTATGGGGTAGCAACCCTGTGCGGACCCTGAATACCGTACGCCGACACGGCGCGATGCGGGGTGCAGCGCGAGCGGGGGAGCGAGACGAAGAGGGGCGGGGAGCGCAGAAATAATAACGCTGGTTGTGGTGGTTGAGACCGGTTCCTCGGAGCAGTGGCGAGAGCTTGGTGTTGTAGCTTGTTGAGGAGAAAACGNACCTATTTTAAAGTTTTGTGTCACTTTCTAAGGGTTGAATTTTATGGAATTGGGAAAGAAGTACCGAGTTTGAAGCGTTCATGAGCAGACATTGCAGTTTAATATTCAAGTTCTGAATTTGATTATTGATGAATAATAAAATAAATCCTACTAGCTCGATTGATGGTTTCATTTAATTTATTTAAACCAGGTTACCTATAATAATATTTTTTCGTTAATTTATGAAAATATTAAATTAGCCCGTAATCCTGATGCATAAAGTTAGCCTATTAATTTAACACAGGTACGACTGTACTCAGTGTTGCACTATCAAATGCAATTGAAGCGCCTCTATGCCAGGGTTTTTATGTTCCTGGTCAGGCTATAATATCTTTATCTTTATCTTTATTGATTTACATAATTCCACCTCTGATTGTATTTAAGCCACAACCAGGCGTTCACCAAACGTGCAAGGACCAATACGCGTCTAGTACTCTACATCACCGTGGACAGTGACGCTTAGTTAAAAATTAATAATTACCTCTTGGTAAGAATGCCCCAAATGCTGCTTCACTTCCCTCTTGGGAGTGCGGTACTGGGTGATGCGAGGGATGACTAGAGGCGGCCGCTGTTCCCTGCTGTACACGGCGCATTCTTCAGGGGTGATCCACTGTAACAAGAGAAATTGTTCATTAGTTTGAGTGTAGGACCCTGCTTGATGGACAGACGACCTGAGAACTGGTAGGGTTAGACCAGTGGTTCTTAACCGGTGGTCCGCGGACCACTGGTGGTCCCTGGAGGCATTCCAAGTGGTCCACGAAGACATCGTAATAAACAAGTGACGTGATGTGATGAGTCGAGTCAACACAATGCAAACGGCGCACAGTGGGCGACAAATCGACCTCCCCTTTCATAGGATTTTGAAAAAAAAAAAGTGGTCCCTGACAAGACAGAAATTTGGTAAAACGGTCCCTCGTGACTAAAGGTTAAGAACCACTGGGTGAGACAATAGTGCTTTGTGGTGCATCTTATGGGAGGTTTTCGTCCAGCAATTAGGGGGTTGCCAATGACTGAAGTTATGATTTTGTCATCAAATCATATTGCATGTTTCGGTTGCTCAGAATAATCATTTGTCAAGCAAAAGGTCGCAGGTTTAGGTCAAGAATTTGCAGATCCCGTTACGAAATGATACTATGAACTTTCACCCATTCAAGGTCTTTTAAGATTGTCTTCTTCAATTCCTTGATTTAATTTCCATATCAAAATCGTTGCAACAACTTCGATGTGAGAACTATTGCATTATTTTGTAACATTATTGGATAGTTAAAAGATTATGTATAGGATAAATAAATACAATTAGCAACCTATATCTTTACATATTTCCTTGAATAATCTCAGGTCTATTTAAAACTGAAATACCTAGTTATTTCGACCAACAAAACGCGTTTTCCTGCTAACATTCTCTCGGTTGAATAACGTACAGTTGACCGCACCAGACTATACATTTATTATAGCAAAATCACCCCTATTTCAAGTGAGTAAGAGGCCAGTGTGCGGTTAACTGTACAAAGCAAGCGTTCTTTGCGTTGAAATAATTTAAATCGATGTCGCTGCGCGCGCGCAGACTTGAAACGACTATTAAAGTGTATAATTATTAATTTATTTTGTGGCTAATGCTAACAAGTAAACTACTAGACACACTGGTCGAATTAAAATTGTTTTAGTGCGAAAAAAAAACTTAATTCGCTTGAAAATGACAACGCATTGTCAGCCTTATCAAAATCAATTATTGTGACAGTCTTGACGTTTGTCAAAGTTAAAGTAAGACGGTGCAACTCAGTTTGTCCACTACAAACGCCTAGAGTCCAAACAAATCAATCGTGACAGTTATAATTTTCGAAATCGCTTTGTGGAGCGAGTGATTTTGGAATTACTCGCAACTGTCAAGTTCGTAGCTTTGTCTTTTCTATCTTTCGCTAGCTCACAATCAACAGTCAGTAGTTGTTGATATTATCAACAACTTTCAACAAGTTGTAAGCAATATCTTAAATATTAGCACAGCCTGTCTAATACGAGGGCTGCACTAAAAGTATCGGGAATGGAATATTTCCACTGTTCCTGTCATATTAAAATCTATTTAATTGCAAACTCCAGGGTTTTAAAAATCGTATACCATTTATTTATTTAACAAAAGATTCTCGGTCGTATCACAAAGTCTTGTCAAACTTGTTTAGTCGTTGAGAAAATGGAATTGACTCGAGAAAATTCAAGAGCGATGATTTATTATGACTTTTGAAGTGGATTAAGATAAAAACAGTGTGTTGACCGGATGATTTCTGCATTTGGTAATGAAGCCCCATCCAAAACCACAATTTATCGCTGGTTTCCTGAATTTCAACGTGGACGTGTCAAGCTCAGTGATGATCCCCGTCAAGGTCGTCCAAAAACTGCAGTCACCTAAGAAAACGTTGATGCTGTGCGTAAGCTGATTGAAGAAGATCGACATGTGATATACCGCGAAATTCAGGCAACTTTAGACATTGGCATGAGTCAAATACNCGACCTAAGCCCTAATGATTTCTATACTTTCCCTAAAATAAAGAATAAATTGCGTGGTCAGAGATTTTCATCACCTGAAGAAGCTGTGGACGCCTACAAAACGGACATTTTGGAGACCCAAACTTCCGAATGCAATGGTTGCTTCAATGATTGGTTTCGTGTATGGAAAAATGTCTCAAATTTCGCGGAGAATACTTTAAAAAGCAATAAATACATTTTTAAATAGTAATGTTGTTTCACTTCCTTGATTCCCGAAATTTTCAGTACCGCCCTCGTAGACATAGAAGTTTGTGTTTGATACAGTTGCACAGTCCACTTACGGAAAGTACGTGTAGTAGTTGCATACAAGTGTACATTATAATTAAAAGTACGCGTATTTTTAGACTTATTTCAAATTACAAAAATGGCGACTGTCCTAAATAATGATTGCATTCCCTGAAAACTGTTTAATATTTACTCTTAAACAGCAATATTTGTAGGACGTCCATCCATAAGGTGGACTGACGACCTCTTATAGCTAGCAGGAAGGCGCTGGATACAGGATGCTATCAAATAGTATGGAAATCATTGGGGGAGGCCTATGTTCAGGACGTTCACTCACAAGGTGGACAGACACCTCTTTTCTTTCTATCTATTTTTTCTTGTTCGTTTTTTTCAGTGCCAAATAAACTATTCTTTCTTTTTTAAAGCTAGCAGGAAGGCGCTGGATACAGGATATTGGCTACCAACCGGGCGATATGGAAATTATTGGGGGAGGCCTATGTTCAGCAGTGGAAGTACTATGGCTGAAATAAAATATTAGCTAGTTTTCTTTTGCATTGTATGTATAAGTATTCTATTTTAATACAATCATCAGTGATGATGACCATCAAATGTCATGTTACGTCGATCGGGCCAGCCTAATGATTGTAGACGTAATAATCATGATTACTGTATAATCCGATCATTATCTGTCATGATGATGGTAGAGTTCTGTTCCGGTAAATAAAGAGTATGACCTAACATAAGCGGCAGCGGGAGACGTAACGGGAAATAGTGATAGTTTTATTTCCGCGCAAACGTTACAGAAAATATCATAGACTTTTATTACAAAAAGTTGAACTCGCGTTGATCACTACCTACATAGTTTAAATTGATATTTGGTATGGAAATGTCATTTTAAACCAGTGTTCATCGCGGGCTTAACTTTTTCTTAATAAAGGGGCTTAAGTCAGAATAGGCGTCTGATATGGTTCAAATTGGACTTCTCTCTTGAGTGATAAATGGCAGATTTATTAAAATCATCAATCACCGCCTTAAAACAGATATTACTAGAAACATATCACATCTTATCGCTAGGAAATGAGCTTTCGCAGATAAACTGTATCCGTTTTAAAAATGCCGCTTATGGCGATCCCGCTCACTATCCCGCTACCGCTTGTGAAGCATCGTACAACATCATGGTCATTCAGACGGTGATCAAACTATCGACGAATGTTAAGTTATTTTTAAACGGTATTACGTCACACTGCAAGCGACTTAGGCTTGCAACACCGGAAAAGTTTGCGGTCAAAGTTGATCTTTGATTAGGCCAATGGATATGGTAATTTAATTTGATGAGTACACATAAGTTGAGAATCATTGTCTAGACAGAGTCGTTTATATGCAAAAACAAAACCTAGTATTGTTACCAATAATGAAAATGATTACCAAAAATAATGAAAAGGTAAAGTACTGGGGGCATAGTGTGAGTTTACGTCAAATGCATTCGATATCGACTGCGTAAAAAAGTGACATTATAGTCCAGTGTGCCTACCATGAGTTTACGTTAGGTGTGCTCGCTAGCGACTGCGTAAAAAAATGACATTTAAATGTATGACATATTGTGCAGCGCCCCTAGCGGCTACTTTCAAGAAATAAAATCTTCATAGAATTTTTTGACGTATTCGCTAGCGAGCTCACCTAACGTAAACTCATGGTAGGCACACAGTCAATGAATGCTTTAACGGCGGTGTAGAGAGAAATCCGCGGAACACAATTTCGGACTCGGGACTTTATTTAGACTAGTTAGGAGGTGAACATAGCATAAGTCCCCGCCCTTAGCCCTTGAGCCGGCGGGGATTGTACAGCGTTCGGACGGGTCCCTAGCAGATACTTTCAAAAACTAAAATCTTCATCGATTTTTTTAACGCACTCGCTAGCGACGACGTTCTATGCAAACTCGAACTAAGCACACAGTTGCTTAGTGCAATTTCAAACTGATCAACCTTTATAAGTTTAGCACTAACCATCGCTATTCAAACTTAAACAAAGATGGCGTTACTAGTACGCGAACCACTGGGCCATAGGTCTGTTAATATACAAGCACAAATTTATCGATGAGTTACACATAAGTTGCGAATCATTGACTCTGTCTACCCGTTTCTAAATGTTATATGTATAAGTCAAAACTCATAATCGGTGAAACAAAACCATTTTTAATTGAGTACAAACATCAGGCAAAAGCAGTTTTGACCGATGATTTTAGTCAAAAACAGTGTTAACTCAAAAGTGGTTTTGACTATGAGTTTTCAATTAATAAATGTCGTTAAATATGAACTTGTAAGTTTCAGTTGATTTAAAATGCATAGCTTATTCAAACAAAATTGACTTGTAAAGACAAGCTGATTAAAATTGACTTGTTTCTGAGTCATGTTAGAGAGCCGCTTTCAAGGCGAGCGTGGACTGAGACTGAATGGATAAGAAGGGAAACGATTGCGTGGAATATAGGTAATTCACTATCACTGTATATTCTGTATCCACTGTATATACTCGTAGATAAATATAGTTAACTACATCTCTCTTATGTAGAGTCATTTTAACGTGCTTTCAAATCTGTCACAGGGAAGTGATTGTTTTACTCTAGGTTTTAACATCTTACGAGTACTTTAACCACAGAATAATAATAAGTACCTTTAACTAGGATAACAAACGTCAAGTCTTTCAAACTTCACACAAAAACACAGGTTAGTTATAAGTAGTTACCGATAAAAGTTAAGGTGGTGCAACTCAGCCTTAGAATTTTATCCCATTTTCAATGATGATTGAGGTAAGGTAAAGCATCTCTTTGAATCGAACTAAGTCTGTCTGTTTTCACGCTTAAAACCTATTCAGTTAAAAGATATAAAAATACATTTGAGATTCAGAAAAAAAGATAGGATAGGATTTTACGCAGGTTTTTGAAAATAAAAAGGGATTGCGCGGCAAAGTTTTTCTTTGACAGACTGAAAGTCAGGCGGGCAAAACCACAGGCAAACCCGGTATACCTACTTAATCATTTATATTATTATGAATATAGAGGTCATCATCCCAGGATGCGCACGAGTCGAACTGTGGAACACAGCCATCATTGTGCATGTGCTACAGGATGGGAACCTGACACGCTGGGATGCGCAAATTGCCTTACTGGGTTACATTTCACTTCGCAAATGTGTAAAGGATTTTGAAAATTGTTTTAGGCTTGAAATAAATTTTGTAACGCTGCTGGTGGTCCGTGACTACTATGCTAGAGGTTGGATGTTCAGTATCCGTACTAAACATTATTTTGTAAGATTGGGTGTTGGATGATGCAATAGAAAACATTTTTTTTTTAAGTTACCGATAAAAAGGTAACAAGTCGGTGCTGGACTCAGGCCCTAACCAACCGGTCAACATGGAAATCATTGGAGGAGGCGTATGTTCAGCAGTAAACGTCCTATGGCAGAAATGATGATGATAAAAAAATCCATGTAGTTGACTTCATTTATTTATTTATTTAAGGATAGTACACAGGACAATATCACTCTGTAATAACAATGTTTTTAGTAGATTTTGTAGGCTTGTGTTTCACAGTTTAGTTTAGACAGGGTAATTGGTAAGTAGTATCGATCCCATTATATTTAATATTTCATGACTGTTCTCTGTCTCTATAAAATAATAGCCGTGTATTTCTGGCAGAGAACAGGACCACCCCCATCCTTCCCATGGATGTCGTAAGAGGCGACTAAGGAAGAAAATATGCTATTATCAGGACTCCCCGAGCGAGGGGGATGGATGCCATATCCTCCATTTACATCTGGTAAATTGGAGAAGGTGCACGACCTAAAGACATCACTTTTCCTGATGCAGATGATGCATTTTCTGACGAACTACAGTTACAAATCGATCCTTTCAAATTACATGAATTTGACCACAAGTTGAATAACAATGTTCATCAAATTATTAGGAATAAGTCCTTTATTCAAAGAAACTAGCTACTCATTAAAACTTTGTTTTGTGTGTACAGTCATCAATATTTAACGGCGCAACAAACAGCCACCAAAACGATAAACTGCGGTTAAACCACATCCTTATTCGTTTAGGTCAATTGAATAGACTTCTATGTCTACTAGACAAAATTCAGATTGAAAGAAAGAAAGAAAGAAAGAAAAATTGTTTATTTGGTTTTATTCAAAATTATTGAACTAAAATGGCGATTGCTCACTGAGTTTTTAATAAGTATGAGTATCAACAACAATTTTAATACATTGGACTTTTTTGAAAGAGCTAGAGAAGTAGATTTATTTATTTATTTATTTATTTATTTATTTATACTTCAATGCCAAAATTATTAACATTAGGCGAACTTAATGATGCAGATGTGCCGTTAGAACTGCTAAGGTCGTAGACGATTAACAATTTTCTACTAGATAGGATAAATTCTGAATGGAGATATTTTCTTACCAAATTAGGTATTGATAAAAACAAACAATCTTTTAGTCAATTGTTACGATGACGTAAAAGATGTGCCTCGAAGCTAGCGAAAGTTGTAGTCGACAACTAACACTCAAATCTTTTAAAAAGACCGACAAAACGTTTTTGACAAAATAAAATAATTTTAGCTGTAATTAAATTTTTATTCAAAATGGCTTGTCTAGTACTTTACTTAGCAGTCTATGTCCATTTTTATTTATCTTTGACCCATTCTTTGACGTCACGTGGCCTACGATGCTGTTTTGTTTTGTTGATTCATAGTTGACCACATCATCTTCGATTGTGGGTTGAGTCTTGTGATGTCACAACATTGGTATCTGACTTGATAGACTAGAAGTGGATAACTGACTCTATCGAACGGATTAAGATGTTCTTTGAAGAAAAGGAGTAATTTTTTTGGAAAATCTGGTTGATTTTTCCTGAAATACCTAACTAAACAGGGAAGATTCACGAGAAGTGAGTTACGATGTTTGACATAGCTAATAGGAATGGAACCTTGAACTTTTCAGTTGGGAGAGTCCAAAGTTCTAACTACAGGACTACATAAGCATTCAAATCATGAAAATAAATAAAAACCTAGTGAATCATCACCTTTTCAAGGCGAGAGTGAATCTAATAGTCACTTACAGAGCAGATGTAGTACGTACCATCCTAGACTGCATCTCACTTAAAATCAGTCAGTTTGAAAAATACTCACACTCAGCCCTCAGGTGCGATTGCGATCATATACTTGCGTAAAAAAAGTAAAGAAATAACAGATAGTAAAATGAATGTTTGTATAATGTAATGTATATTTGTGCTTAAAACCTCTTTGAATGTTACCAAACATAACATCCAAACTCCTCATACCACCAAAAAACTTATCAATGGCATGACGTCACCATGAATGGGAGGCTCGACCGGACCTGACTCGCCTTGACCCAGTGCTTAAACACGGTGTTTTAAACCTCACAGCTCTTCCGTGAAAACAGGTGCTCAGTTACTGACAAGTGACACTTTAAAATAATGTTCAAAGGTCATAAGTAAAACAAGTGACAGTCGTAAAACAAAAGACGTTTAATTAGCGTTCATGTTTTAGAACGATTCGAATTTAATTAAAAAAAAAAATTGCGTACAATGGTCTGAAATTGCGAAAAATGGTCTGAATATATTTAATTTTCTTCGTGACAAATGTTACGTTAAACCCTATTAAATTTTTACCAGTCGTCTAAGAATAATGTCTTTCTTTTTTTCAAGTTTTTAGTTTCTTCAATACGAGTAAGTGAGGAGGTTCACGATTCGGTTAGTATTTTTTACCGATTTTGATTTCTGATCCGATTTACATGATTCTTTTTTTGTTCATAGGAACGGAATAGTTGCCATTTGGTCCCATAAAAATTTGATTTAATTTGGTTGAGTAGTTTTTATTTTAAGAGCATATTTGTTATTGTTCATAGTCAGGTTACTGATTGAACAAGCATTTATGAGTTATTTGATAATATACATAATACCGATAAAGCGACCTTTTAATATACTGTGATAAGTATTGTTTACGATCGGGGAGGTGAAATATTGCATCATAATTAAATCACAGCATTGAAAGTTCCTGTATTGTTATAATAACTGCTGTACATTATCCTAGCTCAGTAATATAATTGAAAATAAACAATTCATGTATCTAATTAACATGACAAGCTACGAGAAAATCTCGCTCATTATTTTCAGGTCATTTCATTTGGTCTTCAGTGCAGGAGCACGACTCTCTCTAATTTACCAGAAGAAAATGGAGGATTTAGCGTAAGTTATAGCCCGACGGATTAGCAAGCTGAAGTGGCAATGGGCAGGGCACATAGTACGCAGAACTGACGGCCGATCGGGCAGCAAGGTTCTGGAGTGGAGGCCGCGTACCGGAAAACGCAGCGTGGGACGTCCACCCACAAGGTGGACCGACGACATCATAAAGGTAGCAGGAAGACGCTGGACGCAGGCCGCTACCAACCGGGCAGCATGGAAAGCATTGGTGGAGGCCTATGTTCAGCAGTGGACGTCCTATGGCTGAGATGATGATGATGATAAGAGGCGACTAAAGGACAATTTCGTTTTCTTTCGATTATGCGAACATCTGGCCACCCTAGACAAAGGTATCAGCGATAGACAGTTGAAATCTGATATCACTTGGCTCCGGAATTCTTCTCGTAGTTACATCGCTCTATCGAACCGATTTTGAAATTAAAACTGTCACAAATGTTTGTTTGTCTAGCTAGGAGACAGGCTTTCCAAACCCGATTGGTCAGCTGGAAAAGCTTGCTCCACCATAAAAAGCATAGCTGTAAGCTTGTAGCGAGCGGGATTAGCAAAGTGAAAGTCAAAGTTTTAGTACTTAGGCCCTTTCCAGGGTCCTTATACACATCCTATATAGCCACCATACCAACACTGTGGGACAACATAGGGGCTGGTGCTGAGAAGAAGTGGCGGAAGATAATATCAAGTTCAAGAGAATCTAAGAAAGAGCTCCATCCGCCACATAAAAATAAACTTAAACAAATGACCATTGCCTTCATCGGAGCCAATCTACGAGACAAGTCAGTCCTTAATTTATCTTTACAAGTTGAATCAACCGCTGACCTCAGTGTCAGCGTGAATGGGCAACTCCATTCATTGTCTCCATCTCTCTCTGACTTACACAGTGTTGTAATGCAGGAAAGAGACGGCAAAGTCCGGAAACAATGTCAATAAGATGCAATTAGCGACGACTTTGGATTGGTACGTACAATGACAGCACTAATTGTAGAACGTACAGTGTTGATTTAAAGAAATGAAAGAACGTTAAAATGTTCAGGTGAAATGAATGACAAATTTTGTTTAAGAGAGCTGATTGTTTCAATGTTACTAAGTATAGACAATTCTGTGATTATAAATATAGAGCTTTTTCACTCTCTATGTTCTTGGTTCAGTAACCAGGTGTGACAAGTTTTGTAATTGTTCCTAGTTTTGTTTGAATATTGCAGACTTGAATCCATTTTATTGACCTAAAAAATATAATTTCATACTTAAGCGGTGGTTGGTTCGATTAAGTCGTGTGGCTCCTTAACAACGTCACTAACTTAAAAAAAGAAAAAAACCTTTAACATGTAATCTTTCTTTATTTCCTTAGTACCCAGATTTTATTTAACTTTATTAATATTCAAATAGGTAGTCAATTTGTTTAGTTAAATTATCCTTTTTTATCAATCAAAACATTCCACATTAATGCATACTTGTTTATTTATTTGAAGATAATTAAAGATTTCTTTGAAGCGTTTGGTAGGTACCTACTAAGACTTATTTGCGTTACGTAAAATTAATTAGGCAACTGGCCTTTTGATATATACAATATTACATAAACAATATAATAATGTATGTTCCTTGTTAGTATGTTTATCGTAAATTAATTAATAGTTTTAATGCATTTCTAATCAGTATTTTCCTTGCAAACAAGGATCAACTTTAGGACCTACACGTAATAATTCAAAATATTTATCTATGGTATCTGTATCCTTCTTGTAAATGACAGATACAAGGCTTATCATTAAAAAATAAGATTTATTTATACTGTTTAATGACTTAAGTTCTGGCAGAGGTTATCAGGAAGCAGTTCATCATTGAACTGCGTTTATTTTCCAAATTAGTGCCTATCAAAGTTTTTATAGTCTGCAACTGACTTAAAATTTGTATTTCAAAGATGTAGATAATATAATTCTCATTACTTAAGTTCGCGTTTTGTCAACTCTTTCATTGTGCAATATGTAAGTAATATTTTTTAAATAAATAAATATACTATACTTAGTCCTTCTAGGTACTAAGTACAAGTTTATTATAAATGAGAAAGTTTGTGCTGTTGTTTGTTGCACTTTCACGCAAAAACTACTAAACGGATTTTGATGAAACTTTACAGTATTTTTTTTTACATCAGAATAAGGTATAGGCTATAAATTATAACTATATTGACTTAATAATTGGCAAATTACAAATATAAGTGTCAAGTAAGTCAGTTTTTTGTGACAAAATGAAATTCAAGCGGATAATAGTTACTATGATAGATCGATTTATTATTATAATGATCATACGTAATTCGAGAATAAAAAGCATAATAGACAAACTAAACTGCTATAAACCAATCGAAGAACCAAAGACAATAATCTTGAAGGTATGCATCCTGAATGAAAACTAAACGCGTTTAAAAATAACCGTGATTATTCTTTCATCGCCGGATATCCTAACGATATCTGCTTATTTTTAATTCCAATTCAGTTTGGGACATAAAAATCTTTCAACTGTAGTATTCTATACTATCTAATGTAGGTACCTACTTCTATGTATACTACAAATATTTTAAAAAGAAAAGATTAAATTGTTTGTTTGTATTGAATAAGCTCCGAAACTACAAGACTGATTTGAAAATATCTTTCACCATTATTCCACATTTATTCCTAATGAACATAGGCTACAGAATTTATATTGGCGGTACGAAGTTCGCCGGGTCGGCTAGTGTTATGTTTAAAGTGCTTTTATTAATAACTAAAGTTATTTATATGGTTTTATTAATACTGAAGATAGGATAATACTGAAAAGGCATAGGTACTGATGTTTTGGTTAGAAAATCTATTTTTATTGGCTAAATAACTAACAGTACCTATTATGATTTATTTACCTTACATTAGCAATTTGTTTACTTATAATTTATAATGCAGGATGTCTACCGCTTATCTGTATTGGCGCCAAAAATGACAGCGCGTTGCACATGACGTCAGAAGAGTGTGTCATTATTGACACCATAGATAACCAATCAAATTATAAGAAAAATAACTGCGTCATTTAGACCCGTATTAACAAACTACACCCTATGAATCTTTTTCTTTGATAGTTTTATTTATTTAGTATTAACATGGAAAAACCATCACAGTTCTTCTACGCCAATATTATTATAGAGGAAATATTTTTTGTATTGAAATAGGGTCCAAAATATTAGACCGATTTGAAAAATTCGCTAAGTCAGCTAGTGTTTTATAAAATTACTTACACACATGTCATAAAGATTAATTTTTGTGATTGGTCTTAATATTAAAATTAACCAATTACAGGTTTGAACCTATTATTAAGTTGGACTCAAGTTTTGAATGTAATGTCATGATACGGGTTTCAGCATTTTGAAGAACAAACGAACTAGAAATTGTTGAAACGGAAAAAAGTGTTACGGTCATTGTGAATGCAAAATAATTAATATTTATTTGATTTAAAGTCTGACTCTACTTGCATGATTAGTCATTATAGGTAATTTTGCTTTATTGCTATCATGTTTAACTGATATAAAAGTAGGTTAATGAGTAACTTTGTGGTTAGGTAATTTAAAATACCTACTTATACATTACAAGTATGCAGCTCTGTTTATGAAAAACATGGGTGGGTTATTAATTGAACTAAATGAAAAAATATAATTGAAAAGAATTACCATATACAACTCTATTATGTTGTAATAAAACCCAACTAGCCCCATAAATTCAAGAATTTTCACATTTTTATACAAAAGTGACATTTTCATTCTAACTCGCCGTTTTTCGTGAAACATAGACGGAACGTTTTTCGTGAAACGTACACGGAATCAACGGTATTTATTACGTAGTAACAGTACCGTAGCTTTATTAACGTTTCGTTAACGTGTTACTACATGTACGTATGATTCACGCTTGTTTATTATTTCAACTATGCGAGAGCAATAACCTACATAACTGACCTTTGCCACTACCATTGGTTAGGAGGGCGCCACTGTACTTGGAAACTTTTTGTGAAACAGTTGGCACCACTGGCAAGTGACAGGACTGTAATCACCTGTGGGTCTAGACAAAGTGCACTTTAAAATCGCAAACCAGTCGAAAGGTGGTCGAAAGGCCTTTTTTGTATGTTTTTTTTTTTTCACTTATCTAGGGGGGTTGGTGATTGCAAATGACAGGACCTTACTCAAGAGTGGTGCCAACTGGTGAGGGCAATGATGATAGCCCTCATAACACATCCTTGGACTTTGTACAGCGCCACCTAGTTCTAAACCAAGTTAATGTGATTTAAATGCATTGAGTAGTTGACACCATTTACCAAAATAATTAAAAGATACAACTTCTCTAAAATAACACTTCTCTAGCCCTGAAAACACAATTAGTTTTCAGTTAACTGTAAAATTTTAATTGAAGTTCAAAAATTTTTTTAAGTACTTTGCTAAAAAATGGTAGAGTCATTATTATTGTATCAAAATGTGACATCATTATGTTTCTATGGCTGTACAAAACAATATCTTATTGGAATCGCATTTTGTCAGCTCTGAAAACCAAACCAATAAATTACATATTATGTATTTACTTTTTTGGTTTGAATAGGTATTTACTACTCAACTTATTGGATCGAGAAGAATCTGGATTCCTTGGGAGGACTTTGACCAGCAGTGAACGTCATTTGGCTGAAACGAACGAACGATCGAACTCATTGGAAACTCACGCGCATATCCCTTCGAGTGCAGTTAGTAGAGAATCAGTTTATTTGGTTTACAAGGCAGGAAGCCACCGTTTTTACCGCGCCCGCGCATAACGTATCTTGTTTAGATCACAGCATAGATACTCAAACCTTTTTGAACTATGAAATAAAGGACTATTATTTGAAACAATTGTAAATTAACCGCTATAACGGATTCCGTGACCATAATGTGTCAGCCTTCGTAGACAAATAACATAGGTGAGAGTCTTAATTCGAAAATATTTTTTAATCGCTTAAACTTATGCTCATTATACCTACCTATGTAACTAAAGCTTTTGCCCGCGGCTTTGCCCGAGTAAATCGTCCTCTGTCACTCCATTTATTGGTGAAAATATTGTGTAATTGGTAGTTTTTGAGTTTATAGTAGACTGAAAAATCGTAAACGCGGGAGAGAAGTTTATTTATGTAGTGACTATTAAAAATTCAAAATAATAATCTAAAGCGTACAGTTAACGAGTAGGGGTGTGATTGGACAGGATTTTTTTCCCAATGTGAGAACACCGTGTTGAGAACTATTTTGTTCCGTCTAGCGATCGCGAAATCCGAGACGAACGTCAATTTGTCTAGGGAGGCTGGTAATCTAGCAAACTAGGTACCTAGTCGCATTTATAAGACAGTTTGCGAACCGCTGGAGTAAATAAAGCTAGATAAAACACACCAGCGTGGTCGGTTGTGCGTCTATTACTAATGCGATGACACTATTTTATTGTTCTGTGTGCAAACAATTCTGATTCATTAATAACCTCGATGTGATGTTATCTATGAATTGATGACCACTGGAGAAACTTGTAGCAACAATTTTTATTTATTTATTTAAAAACTTTATTGCACAATTAAGTATTTACAGTCCTTTGGATCCTACTACACGTTAAAACTGTTTTTACAACCGTTGTTTTGTTTTTCAACACTGCAATGACACAATTTTTGACAATAAGGCACCATCTTTAACTTTAAATCTGACAAAATCCATACAAAAAGATCGGTTACCGTATAGTCACTGAGCTGCAACTGCTAGTTACTTTTGAGTTGCATCTAATTTTCTGCCATGGCGTCCGTTGAGACGCGACACATGACGCGACTAGTTTGAAAGAAAACTCGTTGCAGTTGCGATTCACCGTCTGAGCCCCGATTACGGTAACTTTTAACGTCTACAATCCAGACGCGTTTCTGATTCTGCGATACGATTGGTCAAAACAGCTGACGTACGCTGTTGAACGACCAATCGTATCGCAGAATCGAGAAGCGTGTCTGGATTGTTGACGTTAAAAATTACCGTAATCGGGGCTCTGTTCTGGGCCTTAGTGATAAAGCATTAAATTCAAATTCAGAAACTGTAAAGACTCGTATGCCGTGTGGTTCCAGCAGAGTAGAATAGGATTTTTCCCCTGGATGTTTTAAAAGGCGTCTAAGAGTAATATGCAAACATCAGGCGTCCCCAACCTTTCTGGCCAGTGTGGGAAGTGTAAGCCAAATCCTCTATTTGCTTCTAATAAATTGGAGAGGGTCGTGCTCGTGCAGTGGAGACTAAATGACCCTATGATGATGATGATATAAATGTTAATTGTGTGGAATCCAATTCCTTCTAACGTTCATTGTGATCCAAACAAACTCTTCGAGACGGCAATTTAAACGTCATAAAAAAACAATAAAAGAAATCGAAATGAGTGACGTAATGCGAGTCATTCGTTTGTTTTTGTATGTTTTCCAGCCATTGTTCGTCGTATCGACTATCACTATGGTATCGATGTCTGTGTCTGTTGACCTAGCGGCGGATTGTTTACCATCTATAGTGATTATAAATGTGATGGTATTGAATAGCTGTCTGTTTGTCACGTTTAGATCACTCGAACAACTTTGGAGATAGCTTAAATAATAGAGAATGACATGGCTATCATTTGTCACAAAAATAATAAAGGTATGATCATCGTCATCATCATCAATGATTTCCAAAGAAGCGTAGAGATTGGTAGCGAGATAAGCTCAGCCAGCACCATGCTGAGATTGGTACCTTTTGCTTAAGTCTGATTATATTTTCCTTTCATTTCAACATTTATTTTGTTTACATAAAAGATTTTGGTAAAGGGACGAGCTAAAGAGATAAAGCTTTCTGAAACAGAGAATACAGGTAAAGCCGCAGGTAACAGCTATACTGTATAAAATCAGATGGCAATAGAGATACGAATCGTATTGATTTTCTAATGCAAATTGTTTAACTTTTACTCATTAACGCAAACGAGAATGAATACTCAGGTGGCACGTTAGTTAGTTGTTAGTTAAAAAGTTATGTGTTATTTATAGAGAAAGTAACAATAAAATATTAGACGCAAACTGTTTTATTCAAATATTAATTAAACATTACTAAGATTCTTCAGTATTTCATTTTTATCTACCAATAATAACACAGGTCCGAATATACTACCTTGCATGACTCCCCCTAAATACTATTTATTGTAACGGGACTATTCCCACCTCTCGTTTCCACTGCTGCAACTCCTGTGTAGCCAGGATCTACAGCTTGACCGCCAATAACCCAACCAGTGAAGGTCAAGTTAGACCGGCAACGAAATCAATCAGAAGAACATAAGAGAAATACTATTATAAGCGCTACGCAGTTCTGATTTTGAAATAAACACTTTAAGAAATGACCACACTTCTACCTTTGTTAATAGTCCATTAAAACAATCGACCCAAATTCTTCGGCATAAAATATTAGATAGATGGGGTAAGTTCTTGATTTATGAGCGAGTAAAGGCAAATCGTTGCGTAAGAAGTAGGTACTAAAATTTTATGTTGCATGGATAGAATGGCTTATGAAGTAGGAAGGGTTCTAAAAATATTTCCAAGGTAAGGAAGATGCTGAGTTTGCGTTCAAAAGAGCAATAAACTAAGCTCGATGCGGTTTTGCTGTTTTATGCGGATGCGGTACTTCTTAAGTATTTGGTGTTTTCTAAAGAGTAGGTAATAATACCTAATATCCCGGATCCTGGTTAATGTCATGGACTCGGAGGGAAAAGAAGGACAATAGAGTCCTAGACCTTTGGGGATAAGCCTAACTAACAACCAAACAAGCTAAATATTGTGCTTATGTTAGTAGTGTGTTAAACACTGTTCTGAACTGTCCAACATTCCACGGATCTCATATTGGCAGTCCACCATCGGGCCTTTGTCGCTTGATTACTTTCTATATTACACAGACAACGAACCAAAAGTAAACCTTTGTCAATCAATGAAATTAGCTAAAACCTTGGAGTTATAAAGGACAAAGACTCTATCGTAAACAAAATTCATGCTCCATTTTGGAAAGAATTAAAACTAAACGCTGCAGATTTCCATTCAAAATTAGAATCGCAACGGTTAAATTATGTGACAGAAATATCAAAACAATAACAGCATATAACTACTTTATACAAGACTAAATTATACTTGCTTATTTAGCATAGCATTACTATAACTAATGCGATGTAGTTTTCATTTAAGTCACATATTGTACTGCGTCGTCTGTGTAAGGTTACAGTGGACATATTAACAGCACTTTAGTTGCATTATAGTACCCATTAACACTGATATAGATGCTCCAGTGTTTAAGTTTTGTTTCGCCGTTCTTGTTAACTAGGTCTTAAGTCTATAGCAATAGTGACTGTGTTTAAGAACTAATTATGCAGGCTCGTCACGGACTACCTATGCCACTTCTGCGTCTGATTCCTCAAAAGGCGCCTGTGAGTACTGTTAGAGGCCTTGCAGGCTTGAGCTACTTTTTGGTGTCATTAGTATTGAGAAAGGTATTTATATTGTAATAAAAAATGCCCTAGAACTGACTCGAAGAAGAGCATTGAAGAAGACCAATCTCTGGCAGTTAGATAATTTTAATCCAATCTTTCCAGTTTGGCTGTCAATGAAACCTAATCAGTGAAGGCTGAGTAGTGCCGTGGGATAACTGACTGTCTTTGAACTCACAAAGAATATAACCAGAAGAATCAAAGGAGGGTGGCAGTTCGAAGAATAGACATAGTGACTTCCCTCTGTGCAACCCAGTTATGTTCTGCACATTTCATGGTCATATTAATTGTCAATGATGATGATAGCAGCATTTCCGAAAGTAGAGTCTTTAAGGCTGAGTTGCACCATCTAACTAGAACCGTAACTTTAACGATTACTTTTTGTATGGAGTTTGACAGCTTTTTGACGTTTTTTAAAGCTAAAGTAAGATGGTGCAACCCAGCTTAAGTGTGCTATAAAATCAGTCATTCCCAACCAGTGATCCGTGGAAATACAGTCTGCGAACGATTTTTTTCTTGTACAGCAAGGAAATCTAAGTCCTTGGTCCAGAAAACTTTAATGCTTCTATTATAAATAAATCGTGGATTATCAAGTGTGCTAATCCCTTTAGAACTTTTCGAGGCGACTGTTTGTCTATCTGTCATCGTACGTGACTGCCACTTTGTGTTCATATTGTTATGTTGGTACGACTTCTAAGGCGATGCAAATGTAAGGAAGCCAACAATGGATTGCTGTGGCTAATACGTCCGTATTAATACAGACGATAGCTCATCAGACTATGCTTTTGTATTGTAAAATCGCCACTATTACAGGTAGATAAGATCCCACAGTGTAGCTTGATGTACCAACTACTGGTCTTTGGATAGACCAGACAATTAGAAGTGTTAATTTTTAAGCTTTTGTTAGATTTTGAAGATGAGATAGTGGAACGCTCACAATCTGAAAAGCAGCGTCATTATCATTGCCTATTTATGTCTATTAATATAGGGGATATCAGGGGATTTTTTAAAGATTAGGTACTATTAATCTATGATAGTAACAAAATATTCCTGATAATTTTCCAGGCTAGGTAAATACATAAACTAGTATTAGGGTATTCACCACAATCATTTAGCGGTCGGTCAAACTAGCGAACTTATGGGACTCATAACAAAACTGCAGCACTTGAAGCATTGCGTTTTCCTTTAGCTATTTCAAGTATTAAAAAACACGGTTTACAGCTTAGTTCTAATACTTGCTGTCCTAATTGCATTTCCTTTAACAATTTGTTTTACACAAAACTCTTGTTTCCTGAGTCGTCGGCCGTTTGGTGACTTTGTGGTTCATAACATACTTACTCGTATTTGTTTGTATTGGTCTGGGTATCATAGTACAACCTTTAGTTAGGGACAAGATAGCGCAGTGTAAAATGTCCAAGGATGATATTATTTACTAACTTATTTCAACGGTATATTTAATATTGTTCAGTTAAAAATTCACTAATTACGTCGGAACAAAGCGCACTTCGCGGAAAGGAAGCAGACGGCGCTTGCGCTAAAACAAACAAGATGGCTTCTCGAAATCGACAATCAGACATCTACACGTGCTGTGCAAATGTCAAGGAAACCCTTAACTGAATCATGATCTTGCTGATCAGTTTGATAAGGATATCTAGGGCTTATTTAGATAACTAATTCCGAACTCATAATTCACAAAACAAAATTCAATAAATATAAACAATAACATAGGTACATGGTTATTTTATAATAATTGGCGGTGAAATGTCCAAACATAACTGCAGCGATTTTGAGAAGAAACAAAATTGACATAAAATTTTTGCAATTATTATAAAGGATTGCAAAAGTATTGAGTATTATTCTCATAAGCGCAGAAAGGTTATATTAAAAATGGGTAAATCAATCTTCTAGAATTGAGATCATGGAAGATCGTACCTCTATTCTGACCTCATTTCGGATTTTGTCCTCTTTCCCACGAAATTCCGCAAAAATATACAATGTTTCTAAGGAGTTGGGATCTTTAAATGTTTGTTAAACACCAGCTGTTCCAAAGATGACAAACTAAACGACTGTTGGCTCTATAAAAGTGACTTATCTTTTGCAAATAGGCTTTTATAAAGCGCTTTTACACGTCCCAGGATCACTTAAAACCCTACCTCTGCAATCGGGACAACAAATAGTATAATCTATCGTGTATTAGATAGAGAAATAAACTAGTAAAATTGTAACAGGGTATTCGATCCGGGCACGTTGACATCACTTATCGCGCATCTAGGTCGACGAGAGAGCCATCTGCTCAAGCCGTGCGTTTTAATAGCATATAGTTTGCATGCCAGCGATGTTACTGGCTATAGTAAAAATTAATTGGATAGGTAGTTAAAAGCAGTGAAAAATTTCATGAAACAATCTCTAGAGTTTGATCTTTCAGACAAACAAATATTAATCGAAATTGGTTAACTCTATAAAGTCATACGAAGACGATCGACGCATAAAGTTAGAAAAATTAAAATTGCGAATGCATTCGAATGCGAATCATTGATAATCATCAACAAACTTAGTACCTATAAGTGTTGGAACTGATTTTATGACCATGCAAATTCCAAAATACTTTAACTTTAATATATTTTTAGAATTTGCTACCTAATTATCATTATTCCTTATCCAACAAAACGTTTAGCGAATAGCAAACTGCAATACACAGACGATACGGTATTTTCCATCATACATAATGTTCCATTTAGATCGATATGAATATTCGATTTCGGCACCGTTTCCGATCGATTGATCATATTCAAGGACAGGAAGTCTCCTCAACGGTTGTTGCTGCCAACATAATAAATACAAAACAAAAGCTGTGTTATAATAACTAGATCTAACTGGTAATAAAAAAAACCCTGATAGACAACAGAGCAAGAAAGAAAGAAAAAAAATCCAGTTAGTAAAAAAAATGTGACACAAGAAGAAAAGAAAGAAAAACCGAAATATGAAACAAGCTATCTAAAATCCTATAATTATAACTCACCAGGAAAAGTAGATAAATCATTGAAAATCCTACTGACCAGAGAGTAAAAAATATGGGACTTTCCCAAGACCCTCATCTACTAAGATCAAAAAGTTTTGAGTCATCTCGCACATACAACCTTCTTGCTTTGAACTTGGAACTCGCGTGTTTTGAAAGTAAGAGGTGTTTGCTTTGCATGACGTTAGTAACAAAAAAGTTGCAACTTTTTTCTTTAAAGCTTGCGTTAGCCAGTATTTTACCGTGACAATTTTTTTTTATGTTTACTTTGTGACACAAAACAAAAGATTATGAGGTTCTTAGTTTAAATCAAATTGACAAATAAACTAGCGGAATCGCCAGCCAGTTTTTTATTTTTGTTTACATTGCATGACTCTTTTTACAGAAACAACAATCAGATCGTTCAACCATGACTTCAGCGTTTTCTACCTAATTTCCATTGCAAATGACTTGGATTGATGGTGTGTGGCCTCATAATCAGCTGGCTGATGATTTGTAATGACAAAGGCAATGGACTCGACCAGTTTTTTGTTATCATTGATAACGTTGTTAACTTGATTTACGGTACATGACCCGACTGGCTCGTGCTATGTTGTGATTTGATTTTTTGTTTTTCTTTTTATTAACTTGGTTCTTTATTTTTGTCTGTTATTTTCAGATTAAACTGCAGTTCAGCGCAATCTGATTAATACCTATCTAATGCTTTGTTCAATCCGTTAAAAATATCTTAAAATAATATTATGTATCAGCATTGATTCTTTTGTAAGAGTAGGTACAGATAGATAACAAGAATGCAAAAATACTGGGTTACCAGTTACATTTTTGATACATTTTGAGCTTTTTCCACAGCTTTTACGATTATCATGTCAGAACCTACAGGTACCTACACAGATTAAAAACCCGTTGTTATAACTCAACTGGCCATGAAAAAAACGCACGTCATTTTCTTTTTTCCAATCAGCAACTTTTTCAGCCAGCAGTTTACATAGTCCATTACGAATGTTTTTCAACTTTTTAACGCACTTGAGATTACCTAAAATTGCTAGCAACATTTGTGGCATGCAATCATGCGAGCCGTTGCGACCTTATTGGCAACACGCGAGTGAATTTCTACACTACCCTAGATTAAGTTGGATTAGTATTGCTGTAATGTGAATTGTAAGGGCATAAAATTAATGTACAACTACGTACACAATTTTACAAGGTTTTGTTGTGAATATTATGCAGTTTAGTGCCACGCAAAAGTGTAATGTCTGGTAAACGCGGTTTAAGTCGAATAGAGACGGTTTAATTAACGAATACTCTACAGCATGAAATCTATCTTTTCCAATACACCAGTTGATTCAAGTCTGCAATTACCTAATGAATAAACCTTTTTATGACGAAGATTTTTTAATTGATGTAGGTACGAGTGTCACATCTGGGAATCAAACCCAAGAATTCCGCATATGATGTAGGTAGAGAGACCACACCTAGCTATCATCTCACTAAACCAACCACGTAAGTCACTCGTGTATAATACCTGCTGAAAAGCAAGTATTTTCAACGTAAAAAGGTAAGAAATTACTTCATAAAATTCCTTTCATTTACAAAATGATAACTACCTAGAATTGCGTATTCATAATATTTTATTTGCGCTAACTGTTGAGCAGTCACGACGCGATAACAGTAACCTTATTGTAGGAATATTATCTAAAACATACATTGTACAGTTAAATCTATTTTAAGGCCAGTGTTTAGGTTTGAACACCGCGGGATAATAACTGTTATTCAGTTTCATTGCTGAACATTTTTAAAATGTAAGCTGAATCTGTTGTATGTGAAGCGTTATGGAAGAAATTCCTTCGCTGTAATCAAGTGTAACAGAAAAAAAGATGTGAGCAGGCTTGCCAACTGTTAGAAAATTACTGTCACCTGGATTCACTTCAGTTTGCGCGCCATATTTTTACAGATTAAAAATAAAACAAAATATTTTTTATCGCTTTACTCCTTTTTACTCAGAAGTAGGATAAAATGAGTACTTAGTGAGTTTTTCGATAATTATTAATTAGGTATTAATGAAAAAGCATAATTTGTTGTATTACCTATATTAATTAGGTACTTACTTAAGTAAAGAGTGGTGATTGGGAAATACCAGTAAATATAATTTAATAAAAATACCTTTATAATAATTTCCTACTCATTATAAATTATAATGTACCTACCTAATTATCTGAAAAACTTCCTTCCGTACCAGTAATTTGTTGATTTATTGAATAAAAATTATAATATCGTAATCGTATTCAATTGGCCTTTGTATTGTAGGCCGCAGTTATTTCCAATCGATCAAATCGTTTGATCTATAGATCGAAAACTGCTTGTTTGTTTTCATTATTCTTTCGACTCTTCATAGTAATTATGCTAAAGTATCGACAAAAAACTTGGCCAAGCACCTCTAGCGTTACAAATCCGTAATTAATTTCAATTACTTAATGACCACTTTGTGGGCAGTGAACTAATCACGCGTTAACATAATCGCTTGTTAGAAAGCGAGAGCTAGTACCTAGTTAACTTTGAGTTACCGTACTCTCGGTTAATCATGTACCATTTAAAATCCAATGTAACAAACGGTATAAAGTGTATCTCTTGAGAAAATTAACGTAATTCACTCGATAATCAGTGTAACTGATTCCCACCTGAGGAATTTTTACGAGCAAAATACATTTTTCGATAAATTTAGCATTATTAGTGAAAAGAACAAGAAAATCAGTGATAGTTTGTTGTTTATACGTTTCAATGAATAATGAGCTTTGACTGTATGTTTTAATGTGTAATATTTTAGGTACATCTGTAGTACCGATAGTGACTACATTTGTAGTTTAAGGACAATAAGGAAACTATATTTTTACGATTGTAAAATACTAGAAAGCAAGGAATCATAACTATTCGGAAAAGTGTAGTAGCGGTTTGGGGTTAATTGTTTTGTAGCAAGGATAATAAGTTATTTAATAAATTAATTATTTGAATACTGTCGGAATTCAACCGAACAAAAAACAAGACTAAAATATTACTATTGCACTAATGAATTCATACACCGAATACCAAAATTAAGTATTGGTATTGTTAATTAAGGACAAAGATTGGGTTTTCCTAGACCGATCAATAACATTTTTACTGCCATTAATTACTTTTCCCACTCAATTTAAGAACTGTATTATAACGAACTCAAAAGACGTTTCGACCAATCTATTAGTCACTCAATGATCCGTCCACGTACAATTTTAATTAATAATAAATGACGCATAGCATTTATTGTTATTGTGAGCCCGTTTGTCTGTATGTACGTAAATAGAGGTACCAGCGGCAACAGGAAACCTTATGCAAAACTAAAATGAGTGACATCATCATATCCTCCATAACGAGCGGGAGCATGCAAATCAATTCGCCATATTTAATACCAACATACGCATACGAACTGTCAAATGGTAATTTGGCGCGAAAAGTTCCGCAACTTTTTTAATTTGTTTTGAAGCTAATGCATTCATAAATCGAATACATTTACATAGTTCTTATAATCATGAACTAGTTCAAAACAAAAATAACATTTGAACGGCATAATAATACCTGAGGATAATATTTAGCTGTTTGTTTTTGAGGAAAAATGCGACAATAATAACAAAACTAACCTCGTCCTCCTCGTCGTCGTTGTAATACGGGTCTAACAGCATATTCTTCCAGAATATCACGTCAGAGGTCACCGCATACGCGTCGTGGTCCCTCATGTTCGCGTACAAGGGGCTCTCCCGGCCCGCACCATCGGAGCTGGCACTCATGGACACACTCTCCACCTCGATACTGCCTCCGCACGAGCAGCCTTCGTCTGTGTAACTGTATCCATACTCGATTTCTTCGTAAATGTTTTCGTCGGTGATCGCGTCGCGGACCGGCTCGTAGCCGTCGTCGAGCGGCTTGTGGCGCGTCATAGCGACTGACTCCGGCTCCGTGACACACCTGCCCGGGTCTCCCACCTCGTGCAACGCGTACACCGAGTACCTATTCGGCAACAGCTCGCCGGCCGTATGGAAAGACAATCGAGATATTGTCGCGTGGTGCTGCGCTAACACCCGCTGCAGTATTTCGTCTGACTTGTGGAAACCACTCGACTGGTACCACATCGCTGCGTATGCATCCTTCCCATCGTTCTCGGCGTCTGTGCTGCATTCTTTATAACTCCAACAAGTGCTTGTCGATTCACTATCAGACACAGGCTCAGTCTTCACTTCTACGTTGTCGTATATCGACGACGAACTAGAAGGCGACTTTAAACGACCTCTCCTTGGAGGGATCGGAGGAACTTTCTCTGGCACTTCGACCTTCGCCGCAATAGGCGTACTGGTCACGAACGACACATCAGATAGAGTCGATTCACCATCACTACATTCTTCCACACCGTTAACTAAATCTTTCACTGTTTCTGTTTTCACAACACACTTTTCTTTCGTATCACTCATACCTTCTAGGCACTCGTCGAATATGTTGAGAATGCTGAGAGACACTTCCTTTTCTTCGGGGGCGAGGTTTTTTTGGTATTCGTCTAGCTTGAAGATCTCCTTGCCCAGCTGAGAAAGTATTTCGTCGAATGCACTGTCGGGGGACGCGCTTGTTTTGTCGGAGTCTTCGGATTCTGGCGAGGGAGATCTGACAGTGATCAGTGGGTCGTACTCCTCGGTGAAGTCTCTAATAGCGCCCAGCCACGCGATCACAGGCTGAGCGGAACGGTCCTCGCGCAGTGTGGCCGCCACGGCCGTCGGAATCCAACTTGTCACTTCACACATTATGCCGTACTCGCTCAAAACCCGATAACCGGTGTGTGATTCACTGGATTCCGCGAAGGGACCGCGTTTGTTGATGCGACCATCGTAAGCCGCGCCGATCTAAAACTCATTAGAGCACTGCGCTCGCTCTCAGTTTCATATCAGCGACATTTGCACTCGGCCGCGATTGCTTATCGGTGTCTTATAAAACACGAGCACATCTCCGTTGCTAACCTTTTTGTTTAAAAAATAAAACTGACACGGAAATACTGGCCGGAAAGTAATAAAAATTTCGAATAAAAATTCTCGCGCGCGTTTGACGTGTGTTCGCGCGCTTTTCCTCCGATTTTAAAAATGGAGGAGCGTCCGCCCGCGGGCCGTCCGCCGCGATAGTGTTGCGCCGAGCAATTAATTCGATGCGTTCCTCCGGAGTCTGTGCAGTGCGAGTTTGTGACCGATATTCGTCGTTATTTCTGTGAGCGCGCGTGGCGTAACCGAACTAAAAGCAATGGCAATGCACAGTGCATTAGATAAATGAGCGGATCGGGCATCAGTGAATNAGAAAGCTTAAGAATAACGAATAAAATAAAAATAAATGTTGAGCTCCATACAAAAAAAAAGGAAATTGTCAATAACTTTTTAAATAATAACTTTATCAAGAAACGTTACATGACATAAAATATTCCTTTTTGGTAAAGGAACACATTGGCATATTTATTTTTTCAAAATTAGGCACTTGATTTTTGAGCGACGCTAAGTCTATGAAGCTCTAATATCAGCCCACCGTGCGCCGGCCCGTCAATATTAGCTTTATCCCGCCGCCTATTTGCTTTCATTCATGGGGCGTCCACAACATAATTTAATAATGGAATTTCTCAGCAGAGTTATGCGTATTTAATAATACAAAGCATTTAATTTATAGCTCTACCAACAGCAAAATTATGTTTAATCCTGTTTGGTAGCGCCACATAAGAGTGCGTCATCCCATTGATAAGCATTCGCAGCCACGTGATATAGCGAAGGTCATTGTCCTGTTTTAATTCATTTATTTTAAAAAATCCAGAATTAGCTATATTTATATTTACTTAACTTTTAAAAGGGGAAAAATAAACACTATGTAGCCTGCATAATATTTTTCATCACCTACAAGCTTTGTCTGTATTAGGTACACTTCAAACACTTCAAAATGTGTAAGTAGGTACAATTTCTGATTAATTAAGTACATAGATATAGTACTTAGTCATACAGATACTTATGTGTTACGTATCAAAGTTAGCATACCGAGGGCAGTGCCATCTTCCCAGATGCGGTAATAAGTCAAATAAAAGATAAGAATAACACACAGTATTCTTTCTGTATGGCTGGTACCTAAATCGAATAATCATAATGTTCAAACTTTAAGTCATAAAAAGACTCGTATGTATTTGAAATAATGTGATAGCATTTAACAGCCAGAGAAATAAAGACACAAGCTACCTCTTTGTTACCAGCAGTTCATAAATTACAGACAAAGGTGGTTTGCCATGTTCATTTATTTTAGTATTTTTGTTTAGACGTTTTGGCATTTTATAAACTTCTTTTTCCAGAAGCTTAGGTAATGAAAATTTATAAAGTTATTTTGTAAGTTATTGACATATTTTTACTGAAAAAATGTTATAAGAAGGTAAGTACCTAAATATATTTAATTACAAAAAATAATTAATTTCGTTATCATTAAAAATAAACGTTGTAGACAGCTATAATTTTGCCAATTAACAAATTAACGTACCTAGTTCATTTTGTAACAAGGAACTAGCTCATAGAATAGAACTACAAAGGCATCACTATTTTTAAAAAGTTTCTAATTCGGCGTGCAAGCAATGGCCGAAAACGCACACTGGCAGTTCATAAACTATTTTTATTTTTATGTTACTTTTATTGCAAGCTATACTGCTTTATAATAAAGTTTAAAATGATCTGGCAAATGTGTGAGGATGCGTTTTGTGTTGGTCAATAGGGCCTGTTCATAGCTTTTCGCATATGCAGTTGGTTAATGAAGTTAGAGATGTGCTAAATATAGTACACAGTACATAGCTTCCGTTACAGCACAGAATAAGTACTAGTACTAGCGTTTGGTGCGGCTTTTGTTCCGCGACTTTCGTACGCGTGAAAATTGATTGAATATTATTCCCGCTTTTACAATATTTTTCATTGATGCTCCTTTAGGTAATATTCTTCGATAAATGGGCTATACCACACAACAATATTTTTCATATCGAACCAGTAGTTCCTGAGATTAGCGAGTTCAACCAAAGAACCAAAAAATAATTTCAGCTTTACAAAACATTTGAATTTGAATTTAAATTAGTAAGTAAATAAATTGAATCACGTCACAGAGCTGATAGTTTGGGTAACTTTCTATAACAATTATCCAAATAAGTATTTATTTATGATAATGATAATCTACTTAATTATGGAACACAAAGAGTCATTTAATGAGTATATTTTAATGACAATATTAATATGTAACTATTTATAAACAGTGCCAGTCAACGTCGTCTCAAGAAATAATGAAATATTGTTCTAAAAGAAATAATTAAATTCGAAGTATCTGCACGAATAACAATATTGAGTAGAGATGAAACGGATAGTTGTTTGGCCGGATACCGGATACCGGATATCCGGCCAGTTGCTAGGCCGGATAGCCGGATATCCGGCGGCCGGATAGTTGGCCCATTGTCTCGTTGCATGTCGTGACGAGTTTAGCGCCGCACAGGTGCTTCGAACGCGATCAGTGGGTCTATTAGTAGACTAGACTAGTCACACTTTTCGAAAATCGAATCCGTCCGAATAGAATGTCAGATTTTGCCACTTGTCTAGGGGGCACATCAATTCGGGCGATTTCAGTTGCCATCGTGAGTGTGTGATTGAATAGCGAAAATTAAATTAGTTTACTTGCTGCGTAATTTGACTGAACTGCATCATTTTCATCAGACCATCAGTGAAAAAAGATCGCCTATTTTATTTGGCAATATTTCGACATTAACAGATATATAGGGTGTTAGGTAAATGGGTATATGAGCCGACACTAGCCCATGTTAACATGGTCATATAAATGGTATGGTGAAGTCAGAAAATTGATATCTTCATTTTAATTATTTTATTTTTCATACAAATCGGATTTTATAAAATTTACTTTGTATGAAAATTAAAAAAAATCAAATGATGATATCAAATTTCTGACTTCACCATACCATTTATATGCCCATGTTAACATGGGCTAGTGTCGGCTCATATACCCATTTATCTAACGCCCTCTATACTACATATTTATGTACTAGCTTTCAGTCCGCGGCTTCGCCCGCGTGGAATTTTATCTGTCACAGAAAAACTTTATCGCGCTCGTCCTTGTTTCAAAAACCGGGATAAAAACTATCCTATGTCCTTTCCCGGGACTCAAACTATCTCTGTGCCAAATTTCATCAAAATCAGTTCAGTGGTTTAGGCGTGAAAGCGAGACAGAAAGACAGACAGAGTTACTTTCGCATTTATAAGATTAGTATAGATTTGTCATTAGAGTGAGCTCAGAAAAAGAAATTAGTTTTTTGAAAGGCTTTTTTGTAACTTTTTGGATTTTAGATAAAAGCCGTCATTATTATAAGCCAGTTTATTGATATTTACCTCAAAGATTAATGTATTTCATTTTATGAATAGGAAATTGTCGTAGTTTTTTAATATCCGGTATCCGGCTGGATAGTGAGTTACTATCCGGTATCCGGCCGTATAGTAAATTTAGGCCGGATATCCGGCCTACCGGATAGTTACCGGATATCCGTTTCATCTCTAATATTGAGGTTAAAATAAAATAAGTAAACTATTTAAGTTTAAATTAATTTACATCACTCATAAAAGTAAAATTTAATTAAACTTAATAAAAATATGCGAAAGTAGAAATTTGACGATTTAAATTAGTTCAAATGCAGCAGGTACAAGTTAATAAAAATGACATTAATTTATTACATTATAATTTTATTGTTAGTTCATCAAGATTAAGTACAAAATGTTTGGTTATATTATACCTAAATATGTAGTTACTTGATTGGGGAAAGGATAGTTAAATTGTACCTAAATAATTACAAGAATGTGGTTGGTTTCAAAACTACTGTAACAAAATATCTGTCACCTACAGGGTGGGCCAAGTTTACGCTTTTGCTTCATTTGGTAAAAAAAAAACGCAATAAGCACGATGTTGTTTCATGAAGCGATGACAATAATACATACAGTTAAATATATAAATAGAAACTCCTCCTTTTTTGGACTCAGTTAAAAATTTACGAAATTATGCACAGTTTCGCATCACCCTACCTCGAATCGTTTTCGAGAAAGCAAGCGTTGTTATTTGAAAACATTTTTGGCCCAGCCTGTATTTGATTTATTTATTTTTACGAGACGGGAGGCAAATGATGTAGGTATGTATTTATAACTGGCAATGAATAAGTAATAGTTAAATTAAAATTATCCATGATGATAACATTAAATACAGTAGGACCCGTGAGACTTTTCCTTTGCTATAGTTGTCAGCACATCAACTTACACAAAATGTCTCCCTAATGGAAATTGGACTCTATTTCTATACTTAGTAATAAAGTTCAAATTCGACTGAGGTTTGACTTTTAGTAGTAAGCTGTTGTGCTGTGGTTGTACAGTCAGCGTCCAGTTCGTGACACCCAGCGTGGTCAAAAAGTTGTCAACACAACCTTATTCCAATCTAATCTAAATCTAATTTTATTTATTATATAAAAGGAGAAACTGACTGACTGACTGACAGATCAACGCACAGCCTAAACGGCTAAACGTAGGCACTTGAAATTTGGAAGGGACGTAGCTTAGGTACCGTAGAGGTGCACTAAGAAAGGAATTCCCGAAATTCCCACGGGAACGGGAATTAGCGGGAAAAACGGGATTCACGCGTACGAAGTCGCGGGCGGCCGCTTGTTGTAACATAGACGTGTTGCGAACTTTTCGGCTACTTTAGGTGTCACCAACTATTAGAAGCTGACTGTACAAGTGACGAACAGAACAGCCGGCCGGTCCCCAATTCAGGCAATTTACAGAGCAATGAACACTAATTACGTGAATGTGCCTCAATTAATGTGGCTCGGTCATACGGCCATGACAGTTCAAAAAACGGACGACTATTTTTACTGTCGGTGCCATCTTATCGAAACGTAAATAATAAAGGCAACTGTTAGTTACTGATCTATCACAAAACAGCTAAAACCACTGAACGGATTGCGCTGAAAGGCACGTATAATAATATATATTGATTACCTACTATGTCCTAGATATCTACTAAATAAGTATTATTCACCCCATAAAAGGACGAAACGGGGTTAAAAGTTTTAAAAAAATGTGTTATATCTTCACATATTACCTAATATTACAATCTGGCAGATGAAGACAGCAGTACCTAATCAGCAACCTTAGTTTGTTAGAAATTACCCAATAAAAAAACTGAAAGTTTCAGAAACAAAGATGTCATCTCATCATCATTTCAGCCACAGGACGTCCACTGCTGAACATAATCCACCCCCAACGATTTCCACATCGCCTGACTGGAGGCAGCCTGCATCCAGCGCCTTCCTGCTACTTTTATGAAATCGTAGGTCCACCACCTTGTGGGAGGAGTGAGGACGTCCCAAGCCGGATTTTCCGGTACGTAGCCTCCACTCCAGAACCTTACTGCCCTATCGGCCGTCAGTTCTGCGTACTATGTGCCCTGCCCATTGCTACTTCAGAGAACAAAAGGTGTAACTGCTATTAATTTCAACACAAGCGTTTGTAAGACACGCTACGATCATTTTGTCGTAAAGCAAGGTTCCCACCAACCCTAATATCACGCGCTTTTATAGCTTTCATAGCAATTTCTCCGCTTTCTTAGTCCAATTAGAAGGCAATTATCTGATATAATTGATCATAGCCCTAGTTGGTCCAGTGGAGAACTAGTCGATAGTTCTGTTGACAGTTTTATTAAAGTTGGTTCAGTAACAACTAGTTTTAGTATGATTATAAAGTTGTAGAATGCGAGATAGTCCACAAAGAATGTAGAGTCAACAACAAATAAACGATACGTAAGATTTCCTCAACCAATTTGATCATTTAATGTAATGAGAAGGGAGTGAAATATAAAAAAAAAAAAAGAATTTTTGTTCATTTCTCAAATTAGCATCCATAATTTATGCTCCTGAAAAAAAAATTCTTACTGACTAAAATCAAAACGAAAGAAGCCACGGAAACGGACAGTGTCTAGATTAACCTTAGAATTTCTAACAAACTTATTTTTAGCTTTAACTTAACAAACGTCAATAATCTCCATACAACTATACAACTACTATACAAAAAACACCAGGGTTATGTAACTCTATACAAAAAACACCAGGGTTAGTTACGGTTNTCACAAACGCAAAGTGGCTGATTATACTCCTTGATCTTCCGTATAATCTGCCGTAGCGTATATTATTATGGTCTATGGTACTAAAGCCTTTTCAGAAATCGGCTTGTTCGGGGGGCTGAAAGTTGTCAAGCCAGCTAGCGTGACAATTCATTATGACTATCAAAAACAGCTTATAGATATGGCTCAGAAGCGAAATGGGTCTATAATTCTTCAACAAGGTTTTGTCGCCTTTTTTAACGAGGAGTATCATCATACTTCTTTGCCATGCCGTAGGCGTAATTCCCTTGAGGATTACGGAATCGAACAGTTTCTGAAAAGCCTTTAGTACCGGCGTTCCAACTGCTTTCAGAAGCTCAGCCGTGATTACGGTGCCATGTTGTTTTTCAACTGTTTAAGAACCATTCTAATCTCGTACAGACTAAGTTCAATCTAACTAGCACGTATTTTATATAAAAATGTGTCAAATGATCCGTCAGACAGGCTATCCACAACTTATCCAGAAGTGGCGAAACAGGACCTTACTAAGCGATTGTGAAATATGCCCTTAATGTCAAATGTAAAGAATAGTTTAAAAAACTAAAAACACGCTTTTAATTACTAACAGGAATCATCAGGACCCTGGACATCATCTAGCATTAAAGTGCTCGAAAAGACAAATCCAACGAACCCAAACTCGATGAGTTTCCGCCGTTTCGTTTAGGAGTTCCTATGGCCACCTCCTGACTCCATCATTAGAACCCTGGACATTATCTAGCACTTAAAGATATCGAAAAGACAAATCCAATGAACCCAAATTCGATGTGATTCCACCGTTTCGTTTAGGAGTTCCTTTGGCCACCTTCCAGTCCCATCATCAGACTAGCTGGTACCACAATATTGTATTTGTCATCTAATCTGCATAAAGTTTCATGATGACACAAGACTTAGAAATGCATGTAATTCAGATTCTAAGATTCCATTACATAGTTAGTTACATACACGACGACCTAATAAAAGCGTGTTAAAAACGAAAAAATTGACAGTTTTATTATTTAATTGCATGTAAAAAAAAATTCTGTCATCTTACATTATCATTAAAACGACATTTCACGACAAAAAAATAAAATATAATAAAGGAACAGTTGCCGAGAATATTGCCGAGAAAGTTCCCGAGAATATTCTCGGGAACACTGAGAATATAGCCTTTCTCTGCAAATAGAGTGTATTGTTTAATATACACTTATCTGTCGACTTAATTTAAAACTATTTTACTTAAGAAAGTTTGTTTATTTCCATTTGATAAACATGATTCTCAACCTTTCTCACTTAGGAGAACGCTCCCGGGAGCGCTCCCGAGAATATTCTCAGTGAGGAGAGCGTTCTCGGGAACGGCACATCAATAGATATAGCGAAGGTCATTGTCCTGTATTAATTCATTAATTTTAAAAGAATCAAGAATTAGCTATATTATTTACTTAAGTTTTAAAAGGGGAAAAATAAAGACTATGTAGCCTATATAATAATTTTCATCACCTACAAGTTTTGTCTGCATTCAGTACACTTCAAACACTTCAAAACAATGATATTATATAAAAACAAAAGCAGATATGTTATAAGCGCTCGCGCTGTGAATACTCAAATACGTCCCAATTGGGACGTCTTGTGTTTAGTCTTCGTGTGGCCTGCGTCGTGCGCAATCGCGTGTACCACACCGTAAGTTCANAAACCGATGAAATATTTAAAAAAATACTTTTTTTAATGATTAATTAATCATATCCTGGACTGAAATTTATTAGGCAACCCTTAAGCAATATAATTATTGACATGTTAAATAGAATATAAAATATGTTTCATCAAATAAGCATCTCGATGAAGGTCGTTGTATAGCGGGATCTTATACTATACCTATCCGTGAAATTTAAATCCCATCAAAAACATTTTCATTTAAAAAATGTTGCCAAGACTTTTGACAAGATATCAGATCATTCAGATCTCACGTAGAACCAAGTAAGTAGGTAATTGTAAGCCACAAATTCACAAACTCTACACCTTACTCAAAATATGTTTGTGAGTCACCCATGTTTCTGACTTTATCTAATAACATTATTGAATTATTTGAATTTAAATATTAGTGACGTTATCTGTTCTGCATTATCTTTCACAATTAGGTATACTACGTCTGTAGAGTTAAAATATAACTGGGACGCGTAAAAGAGCTTATTATAAGCCTACTTGCAGAATAAACGAATTTTAAATATCCGTATCAGAATTAGTATATTATTTACCTTTTTTTTATGCAAGACAAGCAGGTATTTGACCGCAATCGCACCTGGTGTTAAGTGAGATGCAGTCTAGGGAGGTACATATCTGCCCTGTAAGTGCCTATTCACTCTTGCCTCAAGGCCCGGATTATAGTGTTCAGGAAAGACAGCAGCAAGCAGCAGTCCAGTCCCTAGCTAACCTACTGAACAGCACTAGTTTCTTTCTATGCAAGCACTAATTGCAGTTAATATGTTGCACCGCAATAACTGACAGTTTTCCGCTAATTACCCTGTCCGCCCTCCCCACCCCACTGGTATTGTGTCAACTGTCATTAGAAGTCGCCGGACTATGACTGATAAGTTTCTACTGATTATACATTAATTTGTACGGCTTCAGCCAAATTTCTATAAACCCAAGTGACCTTCTTCAGCAAAGCAATCTTGGGGTGTAAAGAACCCTTGGGACTTGGAAAATTGGGATCTGATTGGAAATCAAAAAAATGTTTTAATGTTGATCTTAATAACATTATCTATGTACATTTCAAATCTAGACATTTTATCGGGAGATTTCCTACTACAGACCTCCTGCAGCATAGATTTGATAGAATAGTTTTTTTTTGGTCGACCTTGCCCAGATGTAGTAAACACTCGTAGTAAAAATACGGATTTGCCCCACCACTCAAAAATAGCACTTTTCGTTTAGTATGAGTATCTCTCTTATATTTATTTACGTTTGAAGCATTTTCCTACTTAGCAGTTACTGTGCTATAGACAGTCCCTGAGACAGGAGGACACAGACAGACAGTAGAGCCATGAGACGTTACGGTCTTTCATGATGGCACCCTTCGGGTAAAGAGGCCTAAAATGAAACCTTTTAACTCATAACTATTAAAATTAGCGGAATACATATTATAACTTAGTTACAAGTTGTTCGTTAAATCCAACTAGATTGATAGCAATCCACCACAATTAAAACAGCAAGTTCGGTATCAAACCATCGCAAAGGAATCGCTTATCTCTCCAGTGTTGCGCAGTTTCCTTTCTTTGTGTAAGTAATCGTCAGCTCATCAAGTTATATATGCAGATTGCAGATGCGTTTGTTATGGTTACGCACTCGCAATAAATTATTGTGCAACGGAAAATTGTGATATACTTGATACGTAATTGATAAGAATCTATAGATTCGAAAAATCGTACATTAAAATAGATAATTACTCTTTAATGGAACTCGTAATCGCGCACGATGTTTTTACGCGTCTGTGGATAATTTTGTAACGGTACATAAAATCTATTCAAATGCAGGTGGAAATGCTTCAGTACCCTCAATATTCCTTCAATTTGAATTCAAAGAGAGGTTTATACTAAATGATAGAGACCAAGAGAAACTTTATTTAAGTAAATGCCCAAATAATGGGAAAACGGGCTAGGGAAAAGAAGAAGGAGTGTATAAAGTAAATGTTTAAAGGATCAATGTCAAAGTTACTCGACTTTTAATTCATGTGTCCTGTGGTAAAAGTGATAGGTAGGTACACTTGCATTCAGTGCGGAACGCAGCCTTTCTCCGACATCTGCGCAGACTGAATCTGCCATCCTATTTGACCAAATGCTAGATAATTATAGGTAATTATGATATTATGTGAGGCAGGAAAAATATGTGTACTGTACTGGCTTCCTTAAATCGTCTGACCAGAGTGGGACAGTGAAGGTCAAATCCTCAATTAGTTTTTTTAATGCATAACAAATCAGGTATTTAACCACAATCCAACCTGTTAGTGAGATGCAGTTCTAGGATAGTTACATAATATATCTGCCCTGTAAATGCCACCTCAGTGCCGGGTTACCTTGCCTATTCACTGTCGCCTTGAAAAGGCCCGGATTATAGTTAGTGTTCGGGAAATACAGAAGCAGGCAGCGAATTCCAGTTTCTGGTAAACTAGAGAGGGTAACGCTCCTGTAAAGTCTGTTACCGGTGCATTGTATTAGTTCTTCATTAAAGGCAAGTTAGTAAATTACTAGGTAATAACTGGCCAGAAGCCAAAGGTGAGAATCGGCTCAGTCTGCGATTGACCCACGCAATAACCTCTTACGTTTACAATTATGTTAAGGCCAGTAACTCATAATGGGTCGTATTAATCATTATCTAAATTTAATAACTCAAAGGCGACTGACTGACTGACATAGTGATCTATCAACGCACAGCCCAAACCACTGCACGAATCGGGCTGAAATTTGGCATGCAAGTAGATGTTATGACCTAGGCATCCGCTAAGAAAGGATTTTATGAAACTCCACCCCTAAGGGGGTAAAACGGGATCCACACGTACGAAGTGGCGGACGGCCGCTAGTCATTAATATACATAATTTAGTTAGTTACTGAGTTCTAGTTAATTACGTACTATTAAAGTAAGTAGGTATACCTAGGTATAATCCAAAATAAGGTTATTCACATTTTCAGGTTTACAAAAAAAGGAAAAGTTTTTGTAAGATACGGTTAAAACCTAACTATGTATTTTGATTGCTGATATTAAATATGGAAGAAAAACTCGTAAAAAACTCATAAAACTCATTATTTTTTGTAAATATGCTTTTAAAAAGCACTTTTACGATGTTTATAAATATTTAAAGCAGTGGTAGGATTAATATTGGGACGTGTAAAAGCGCTTTTTTAAAGCCTATTTGCAAAAAATAAATGAATTTTATGAATGAATTTTATGAATTTTATTTAGGTGGGTATTCTGTGTTCCCATTTTGTAATGTAGATCCAGCTTAGGTCTCATTACGCCATAGAGCAAGGCGTGGTCCCCATAAAGTGGACCGACGGCAAATGCCACAGAAATCCACCTGACCTTTCACTAAAGGACTGAAGTAACACCACTACTGAGAAATCGTTTTGTTTAGATCTTATCGCTTGTAGTTTATAGAATAGGTACTGACAAAACTCTTACGGTCTTATTCATAATCATTTTTCACATTTTATCAAATGCTTATTAGAGGTTTATAAAACGTTTGATAAAAATTGTTATTCATAATCGTCATTTAGCGCTAAAATCCTCTTATAACTGTGTGATAAGTTATCGAGAGCTCGGGCCTTGTTTAAAGCTCTAATAAACCTATTTTAACCTAACTTTTATAAATGTCATTTCATATGAATGTCACTTCGTTGGTTTATTTATTCAAAATATCCTTGCTGTGATCCTTGCTTGTGAAAATGAATGCTATAAATGCAATTGTGCATTTAGCCAATAATGCCGACCCAGCGCGACGTAGAAAGCTCTACCGCCAACGAAGCAACCCATTCGATTTGCGGGACCTAAATTTTAAAATAAAATATAGGTTCAATAAGGACACAGTGCGCACCATCATAGATTTGGTGGAAGATGATCTGGTTCAGAGCGCTAGAGGTGGTGGCACGTGTCCTGAACTGCAAGTTTTAGTGGCCATAAGATGTTGGGGACGTCGTGAGGTAAGCACAAAAAAGTGTTTTATTTTATCCCTTTGTCGTGGCTGCTATAATTATTTTCATACATTTTCAGGTACAAGATGATGCTGGTGATTTTTTTTCGATGTACATACCCGTGTGGGGTATCAATGGAAAGGTCTTTTAAAATGATATAAAGTTTTCTAAAAAACATTTTTCTTAAAGTGAACGGTTTTTGAGATATCAGCTCTCAAAGTCGTAAAAAGTATGTCCCCCCCCCTCTATTTTTATAACTACGGGGTATAAAATTCTAAAAAAAATAGAGGTGATGCATGCTAATTAACTCTTTCAACGATTTTTGGTTTGATCAAAGTATCTCTTATAGTTTTTGAGATAGGTTGATTTAACTGTAATTTTGGTTATATTTGCTGCTACGGAACCCTTTGTGCGCGAGCCCGACTCGCACTTGGCCGGTTTTTTAACATAACACGTTACTTGATTAATAATATAATTTAATTTCTAATAACTGTAAATAATTTAAGTAAATAAACTTAGTACCTACCCAGTTATTTTAAAATGTAAGAAAATTCACTTTTACTTTCATTGATTGGTGCAGTTTCGCTACACAATTACTTAATAGAAATTATTATACAATATTGCATTCCAGTAAGTACAAGTTTAATTAGTAGTTTAAATAAAATATTTGTATTGAAGTAGGATTAATTAACTAAAGAAAATGTTTTCATGACTCTACATAAAATATGCCTTTAACCGCCATCTCGCGGAGTACTCACAAACCACGTCATTCTAGTAACAAACAGCATGCTTTGTTACGTCAGTGATGCACTCCGAACCACGTAAATGTTGTAGTTTGGTTCAGTTACGACAGAGGGCGTTACATGTCCGAAACATTCACCAGTTACAGAAGAGAGGGTAGACGTAAAGGTCAGTCATTAAGTACCTACCATACTATTATTGTATTATTCAGTCCACTGTTCCGAAGCCAAGATCGTTAGTATTTTTCAAGGTAAGTAATGAAATCTGATTATTTTTTCACACATTATTTTCTGACTCTACATTCAAATTAAGTTGCAAAGCACTTAGAACATAAACGATGTTATGTTTTTGGTCCATGAGTTCAATATTTCGGTTACGCCTGAATGATTTACAGTACTTTTATTGACGAAAAATAATATTTTTAAAAGTGAGAGGTTCGACATCATAAAGGTAGCCAAGAATCTAATAAGTAACACAAATTATCAATTTTCAGGAATAAAGCTTCGCAATTTATTTTCTTTTGACATTGACTCTATCATCAATGTTACCTTGTCTTTTATCTACATACCCGCATATCTACATCGTCTATTTCTAAGCATTTATGTCTAAACTAGTGGCCGCCCGCGACTTCGTACGCGTGGATCCCGTTTTACCCCCTTTCGTAAAATCCTTTCTTAGCGGATGCCTACGTCATAACATCCACCTGCATGCCAAATTTCAGCCCGATCCGTCCATTTGCAGTGGTTTGGGCTGTGCGTTGATAGATCACTAGGTATGTCAGTCAGTCAGTCAGTCAGTCACCTTTGAGTTAATAATATATTCTTAGAAATAACACCCGCTACGTCAGCGTGACGTCATATCGTTCGATCCTGTTGTCTCTGTCTTAGAGAGGGAAGGCACGAGAAACCGGCCGCCCCGCGCGCCGCCACACTTTGCTCGAGCGCTTGGCTGTGACGGACGTTCTCTCGGTTCAGGGACTGTGATATTTGTGACCTAGATCATTATTTCTGGCATAGGCATATTTCTTTATTACGTTAATTTGATTTGTGGAATTATTGGTTTCGGTTATTTAATAAATCGATATCTGCTGGTCCCGTTCATTACTTTTAAAAAAGCACTCTCACCTCTGATCCTTAAGATCAGAAGTGGGATTGACCACGCGTTTTNAAATATGTGAAAGTAGAAATTTGACGATTTAAATTAGTTCAAATGCAGCAGGTACAAGTTAATAAAAATGACATTAATTTATTACATTATAATTTTATTGTTAGTTCATCAAGATTAAGTACAAAATGTTTGGTTATATTATACCTAAATATGTAGTTACTTGATTGGGGAAAGGATAGTTAAATTGTACCTAAATAATTACAAGAATGTGGTTGGTTTCAAAACTACTGTAACAAAATATCTGTCACCTACAGGGTGGGCCAAGTTTACGCTTTTGCTTCATTTGGTAAAAAAAAAACGCAATAAGCACGATGTTGTTTCATGAAGCGATGACAATAATACATACAGTTAAATATATAAATAGAAACTCCTCCTTTTTTGGACTCAGTTAAAAATTTACGAAATTATGCACAGTTTCGCATCACCCTACCTCGAATCGTTTTCGAGAAAGCAAGCGTTGTTATTTGAAAACATTTTTGGCCCAGCCTGTATTTGATTTATTTATTTTTACGAGACGGGAGGCAAATGATGTAGGTATGTATTTATAACTGGCAATGAATAAGTAATAGTTAAATTAAAATTATCCATGATGATAACATTAAATACAGTAGGACCCGTGAGACTTTTCCTTTGCTATAGTTGTCAGCACATCAACTTACACAAAATGTCTCCCTAATGGAAATTGGACTCTATTTCTATACTTAGTAATAAAGTTCAAATTCGACTGAGGTTTGACTTTTAGTAGTAAGCTGTTGTGCTGTGGTTGTACAGTCAGCGTCCAGTTCGTGACACCCAGCGTGGTCAAAAAGTTGTCAACACAACCTTATTCCAATCTAATCTAAATCTAATTTTATTTATTATATAAAAGGAGAAACTGACTGACTGACTGACAGATCAACGCACAGCCTAAACGGCTAAACGTAGGCACTTGAAATTTGGAAGGGACGTAGCTTAGGTACCGTAGAGGTGCACTAAGAAAGGAATTCCCGAAATTCCCACGGGAACGGGAATTAGCGGGAAAAACGGGATTCACGCGTACGAAGTCGCGGGCGGCCGCTTGTTGTAACATAGACGTGTTGCGAACTTTTCGGCTACTTTAGGTGTCACCAACTATTAGAAGCTGACTGTACAAGTGACGAACAGAACAGCCGGCCGGTCCCCAATTCAGGCAATTTACAGAGCAATGAACACTAATTACGTGAATGTGCCTCAATTAATGTGGCTCGGTCATACGGCCATGACAGTTCAAAAAACGGACGACTATTTTTACTGTCGGTGCCATCTTATCGAAACGTAAATAATAAAGGCAACTGTTAGTTACTGATCTATCACAAAACAGCTAAAACCACTGAACGGATTGCGCTGAAAGGCACGTATAATAATATATATTGATTACCTACTATGTCCTAGATATCTACTAAATAAGTATTATTCACCCCATAAAAGGACGAAACGGGGTTAAAAGTTTTAAAAAAATGTGTTATATCTTCACATATTACCTAATATTACAATCTGGCAGATGAAGACAGCAGTACCTAATCAGCAACCTTAGTTTGTTAGAAATTACCCAATAAAAAAACTGAAAGTTTCAGAAACAAAGATGTCATCTCATCATCATTTCAGCCACAGGACGTCCACTGCTGAACATAATCCACCCCCAACGATTTCCACATCGCCTGACTGGAGGCAGCCTGCATCCAGCGCCTTCCTGCTACTTTTATGAAATCGTAGGTCCACCACCTTGTGGGAGGAGTGAGGACGTCCCAAGCCGGATTTTCCGGTACGTAGCCTCCACTCCAGAACCTTACTGCCCTATCGGCCGTCAGTTCTGCGTACTATGTGCCCTGCCCATTGCTACTTCAGAGAACAAAAGGTGTAACTGCTATTAATTTCAACACAAGCGTTTGTAAGACACGCTACGATCATTTTGTCGTAAAGCAAGGTTCCCACCAACCCTAATATCACGCGCTTTTATAGCTTTCATAGCAATTTCTCCGCTTTCTTAGTCCAATTAGAAGGCAATTATCTGATATAATTGATCATAGCCCTAGTTGGTCCAGTGGAGAACTAGTCGATAGTTCTGTTGACAGTTTTATTAAAGTTGGTTCAGTAACAACTAGTTTTAGTATGATTATAAAGTTGTAGAATGCGAGATAGTCCACAAAGAATGTAGAGTCAACAACAAATAAACGATACGTAAGATTTCCTCAACCAATTTGATCATTTAATGTAATGAGAAGGGAGTGAAATATAAAAAAAAAAAAAGAATTTTTGTTCATTTCTCAAATTAGCATCCATAATTTATGCTCCTGAAAAAAAAATTCTTACTGACTAAAATCAAAACGAAAGAAGCCACGGAAACGGACAGTGTCTAGATTAACCTTAGAATTTCTAACAAACTTATTTTTAGCTTTAACTTAACAAACGTCAATAATCTCCATACAACTATACAACTACTATACAAAAAACACCAGGGTTATGTAACTCTATACAAAAAACACCAGGGTTAGTTACGGTTAAAGTACGCAAAGTCAGCCTTAACTACTAAAATCAATGATTAGAATTTTTAATTCGAGCTATAAAGTTCCGCAGCTCGTGTGCCGCCCGCATTGTGTTCCCAGATGACTGATTATTATGACTGTATAATCAAACAATCTAACACACCCCACCCTATATTTATAAAATAGACTTAGCCTGTTCCCCCGGCTCTGCTCGCGTTGGTTAGCATCGAACGGCTTTTCACCTGTATTGTACCATTATTCCTAAGAACTTTAAATTACATACATAGAAATACTGTAGTCTATCTTTAATCACCTTAAGAAAATGCATCGTTTTCTATGGCGGCCATATTAATTTAAAGCGCTTTTTAAAAGACCATTAAAATTTTCAGAAAATAAATGCTTCGTGACTTTTTTGGTCGTCTGTAATTAATAATTACTGAAAAAAATCAGGTATAAAATTATGAAAATGAATGTTTCTAACATGCATACTGAATGAACAAGTTTCCTTTGGGTCACCAAATCCCGTTTTTAATGCACCAAAATACCAATACGTTTTTATCTAAAGCTTCACAAACACTATCCACACAGCTCGGGATACTTCCCCATAACATTAATGCATCAATTCGATAAACCATAAACTTTTATTACACCGCCCCAAACTAGCGTCAATAAAAATCATACATACATTAACCATCCACAGTTTAAAAATACTCTCAATATCTGTGCATCACCATAAAAATCACATTAGACAGTTTAGTGAATGGAGTATGTTAATAGATAAAGTGTTTTACTAATGTGTTGATAAAAAGTGAAATCAATTTTGTTTTTAACATGCAAGATGTCTATTTACTTTATTCAATAAAAAAGCTCTTACTGGGAGATTTTGTTAAAACCTAAGAACTTACATAATCGGCTATGACAATTCTAATCCTAATTCCACCTCGTCCTAATTCCACCAGTCCCCACGCGTCGTCTCTACCATTTTTGGAAAATGTTCCTGAATTCATATCAGAATGGCATGTCCAGCAATAAGGTGCATTCGGCTGAAGATGTTGATGATGATGAATAGATGGGACGAAGTTTATTACCTAAGGACATTATGTTTCAAATAAATTACCTAATTAATCCTTTTTTTTTGGGAATTTGGCTGCGTTCATCAAAACGCAACAGGATTTCACCTGAAAAAGAAAACTCGTCCTGGCAGGCTAGGATGCGCGCTGTGATAAAATGTTATCGATGTTAAGACGACAAATATGGCTTGTCGCGTTGAATCGATAAAATGGCGCGATTAAAAATATGCGCGCATCCTAGGCCCACTGCACAACAATGTACGTATCATATGTTTTGCTCTACATATTCTAGATATCACCAGACAAATAAATACATTTCCAACGTTTGTTCCGCAAACCTAGCATTATTATACCTCCCTACTGTACCAATCAGAGCGCGTCGACTAGTGACGCGGGAACGCACGCGCATCTAGAGGCACATGTACACTATGCGGGTTGACCGAGACCATAAAGTTAATAGCGGAATAGCAACAAAGAACTGAGCGAGCGAGATGTCACTAACAGCAACACTGTGTGATAAAAAGAGATACGTGATGCCGTCGCCGTCACGTCAAACATAATCATTTTTGCAACTATTTGACAGTTCAGAGGCACTTATTGGCACGCTGAAAATTTGAACTCTGAGATATTTTCAGATATCGTGGATGTTTATGAGAAACAGTGTGTGACTGGTTCAGTGATTGATTTGTTGTATAAAACAGTGAAATAATCCTGACACTGGCATAATGATATCCAGTGTCATCCTAAATCGGTTTCGTTTGACAGGTCGTGTTTATTCCGGAGGAATATGACTTAACTTTCTTTTTTTTTTTTTTATGCATAACAAGGCAGGTATTTGACCACAATCGCACCTGATGTTAAGTGGGATGCAGTCTAGGATGGTACATATCTGCCCTTATGAATTAACTTTAAGACCAAGACGAAGCGAGCCCGCACAACTAAGTATGAGCGATGCACGGCGAAACTAACCGAAGTGCGTGTACACTATGTATATGTCTCGATCAATTTCCCGCATAGTGTACATGCGCCATAGAGGTGCGACCACACACGAGGCAGTTTTTCTTCCTTTATGGCTTCGTGCGGTTTTTACATTATTGCCAGAGTGTATTCAAGTAAGTAAATAAAATATTGAATTATAATGAGAATGAATTATTTACAATTACACATGAATAATGAATAAGTAGGTAAGTTCCTACTATGATCAGCTTGGCCTGCTGTCGTCTGTAGGAAATCTTTATAGAAGGTGTAGAAAAAGAACCTTCCCTTCAGTTTCAGTGATGTGGCATCACTGAAACCTCACGCAGACTTCTCGCAAGAGTATGTATGAAGTGGTGTATGGTTTTGTTTCATTTCTAAACTTCTGCATGTCTACGAAATACTGGTATTTCTCATAACATTCGATTAAACACTCTCTACTCCCAGCCAAGAAGTCACAGGGTAAAGAGTAAGTAACTAGGTAAAATAAAAATCCAAGACTATAAACCTTTAACTTGGCCAATCTTTGTTGATAATTGTTAACGAGATCCAACTCAAACAAATGAAACACAAATGCACGTTGCATCAAATGCGCACATGCCTGTTTCCCTATCATCACAAAACATTACAATAATTATAATTACTACCAGTATAAATATTTCGAAAAAAAAAGAGTTAGCCATGTTCTCACGAATGCTGTGCAACTATAAACCCAGTGCATACGACATAAGAAACTTAAATGCATTTTATAATTGCACCCGTATGACTGTCATGCATGATACATCATTCAATGAAGGTAAGTTTATGGCAGTAACAACACGCGTGTGAAATTAAGTTATTAATTAATACAACACCCCATCTTTAGTTTCGTTTAGCGCATTTGTAAATTGATAACGAAGGGAGAAAATTAATTTTATTTTGAGAATCAGTGCCTATAACGTAGACAAAACTTGTACAAGCAGTCCCTATACAGGGTGGAAACGATAAGTGATCTCACTCGATTATTTCTAAACTGCACAAGATATTGAAAAACTGGTTACTGATCCTGAAAGAGCTTCACGAGCTCTTTCTAACGGTATCAGTAATAGGTTACACAATTAACTGGATCTATCCGAAAATTCAATGTTTTCAGCCTCCATACTAAATGTATGCCAGCCACACAATATGAAAAGTGTATTTTTTTTATTAAATAATAAACACTTAAAATGAACTCGTAAATTGCATTCTTATTAAAATAATTCATGGAAAACATTGCTTCTAGGCTTTAGTTGCTATAATATTATCAAGACATGAGTGCCATGACTGTGGCAGTACTAAATGTATGGAAGTTGGAAACATTGAATTTTCGGATAGATCCAGTTTATTTTGTAACTTTTTGTTGGTACCGTTGGATAGAGCTCGAGAAGCACTTTCAGGATCAGTAACCAGTTTTTGGATATCTTGCATAGTTTAGAAATAATCGAGTGAGATCACTTATCGTTTCCACCCTGTATAGACAATACAAGAGAGATGTTGTCAATTTCGATTCTATATACATATTTGCATGACGGATGACTTCATTAAGGTGCTAGGTGCTACTAACCGTGCGATGTGGAAATCATTGGGGAAGACCTATGTTCAGCAGTCAACGTCCTAGGCTGTGGCTGAGATGATGATGAAATTCGCATGCGTCTTTTGTTTTTTATAGACGACAGCACATGATACTAAACAATGTAGCATCTTCATTTTCATTTCAGCCACAGGACGTCCACTGCTGAACATAGGCCTCCAAATTCAATGGCTTCCACATCGCCCGGATGGTAGCGGCCTGCATCCAGCGCCTTCCTGCTAACTTTATGAGGTCGAATCGTCCATGTTCATCCGAAGGCCTACCTGTTGGGAAACTCGATTTAGGTCTTCGAGCACTGCGCAGAGGTCTTCCAGCGATCTTATTGAATGGTATTAGGTGTTGTTTTACTACAAAAATGTATGGCTGATTATTATTTGTCTACTTTATATCTTGGTCATAAAATTAAAAATACTCAACGCCAACAGCTGTTTTCCAGATTTTCAGCGACTTTTCCACACTTACCTGTAACAAAACAGAAAATATGGTCAAAATACAATCAAAATCATTTCAGCTACTCTACGTTTTTACAAATGTATGGTCTTCCTCTAACGACCATTTATTTCTACCACATCCTAAGCAATCAATTCTAAAGATGTCGAACAAGCACATCGTATACATTTATATTGTCTATGCCTGCTACTACTATCTTTTTAAAGCTTTAAATAAAGATAAATATTCAAATATTACATAATATTCATAAATAACGAGTGTGTAGAGTTTGTTTTGTCGGTTATAATCATAAATCGATTATAAACTGCATAATTTATTTTGTATCTTTAATTAACTTAAGAAAGTTAAACAATATCTTAATAAGAAATCAAATTATTGTTTTGTCAAAATGTTAATGATTTTTTAACTTAACACGTTACTTGATTAATAATATAATTTAATTTCTAATAACTGTAAATAATATAAGTAAATAAACATACCTACCTAGTTATTTTAAAATGTAAGAAAATTCACTTTTACTTGCATTGATTGGTGCAGTTTCGCTCCACAATTACTTAATAGAAATTATTGTACAATATCGCATTCCAGTAAGTACAAGTTTAATTAGTAGTTAATCAAAATATTTGTAAATAAAATATTTGTATTGAAGTTTCTTCATAGGATTAAAATGTTTTCATGACTCTACATAAAATATGCCTTTAACTCCCATCTAGCGGAGTACTCACGAACCACGTCATTCAGTAACAAACAGCATGCTTTCTTACGTCAGTGATGCACTCCGAACCACGTGGATGTTGTAGTTTGGTTCAGTTACGACAGAGGGCGTTACTTGTCCATAACACATTATCCAGTTTCAGAAAGGAGGGTAGACGTAAAGGTCAGTCATTATGTAGGTACAGAATATTATTTTATTATTCAGTTCACTGTTCCGAAGCCAAGATCGTTAGTATTTCTCAAGGCAAGTAATGAAATCTGATAATTTTTCACACATTTCTGACTCTACATTCTAATTAAGTTGCAAAGCACTTAAAACTAAAACGATGTTAATGTTTTTGGTCCATGACTTCAATATTTCGGTTACGCCTGAATGATTTACAGTACTTATCTACTTTTATTGAAGAAAAATAATAATATTTTTAAAAGCGAGAGGTTCGACATCATAAAGATAGCCGAAAGGCGCTGGACGCAAGCCGCTACCAATCGATCAACATGGCCTATGTTCAGCAGTGGACGTCATATGGCTGAAATTATGATGATGATGATGATGATGAGAGGTTCGAAAGAATCTAATAACTATGAACACAAATTATGAATTTTCAGGAATAAAGCTTCTCAATTTATTTTCTTTTGACATTGACTCTATTATCCATGTTACTTTGTCTTTTATCTACATACCCGCATATCTACATCGTCTATTTATAAGTATTTGTCTAAATAAGGTATCGTTTCTGCTTAACATAATCTGTTGTCACACTCCGCCGGTTTAAAAAAAGGAAATGGCGTCCAAGTGAATCCGAGTTCATTGTAATGTTCGCCATAACGTACAGGATAAATTAAATTACACACTAATAACGTATTGTGTAACCACTTCATAGAACACTGCGTTCGCGCAGCCGTACACCGTATCGATGATCTTCAGCGGAAATCGAACTTTAAATCGAGGGTTTTGGGTTTGTTTTTATGTGAATCGTGTGTTAAGTTGGTAGACTGTCTTTGACCTACCAAGGTCGATGGTTTATCTGTTTAGAAAGGATATAGTGTAGGAGTGAGGTCGATAGAAAGTTTGAGGTATTGATGAGATGAAAAATGCATTAGTGTTATCCAAAAGTTCCGCTTTGGAAGAAGGAAATCGATTTTATAACTTCGAACTCCTCCCATGTTCTTTTGATCAATTTAAAAGCGTTGCGGCTCCAATGACAGTTTAACTTTCCCCCAGGACAAACTTGACCTGCACTGGTTGGGTATTATTGGCGGTCAAGCTGTAGATCCTGGCTACACAGGAGTTGCAGTGGTGGGAACGAGAGGTGGGAATAGTCCCGTATCCGAAACATAACATAATTAGCTTCATAATATATTGTAAAAGACAGATTGTATAAATCACTTCTAATTCGTTCGTTCATTTCAGCCAAATGACGTCCACTGCTGGACAAAGGCCTCCCCCAAAGATTTACACAACGACCAGACCTCACCAGATTACTGCCAAACGTTAAATGGTAGAGAATACCCAATGGTATTAAGTTTTCCTTATGTTCCATTTTTGTGGTAATTAGAGTATACATAAAATAAAATAATATAAACGTAAAAGGTGCTATCGACTACGCGACTGCACCTAATAAATCTGTCTTTGTTTCATCACATAATATCTATAGTCTTTTTCACGTAAGATGATCCGTATGACACTTCAAGGTTATCCATATTACGCATACTACATATGCAGAATATTTTTGAAAAAATATTTCTATTTTATTAGCAATATAATAAAAAATAATAANTGATTTGTGGAATTATTGGTTTCGGTTATTTAATAAATCGATATCTGCTGGTCCCGTTCATTACTTTTAAAAAAGCACTCTCACCTCTGATCCTTAAGAATATTTAGATTAGGTATCGTTTTTGCCTTAACACAATCTGTTGTCACACTCCGCCGGTTTAAAAAAAGGAAATGGCGTCCAAGTGAATCCGAGTTCATTGTAATGTTCGCCATAACGTACAGAATAAATTAAATCACACGCTAATAACGTATTGTGTAATCACTTCATAGAACACTGCGTTCGCGCAGCCGTACACCGTATCGATGATCTTCAGCGGAAATCGAACTTTAAATCGAGGGTTTTGGGTTTGTTTTTATGTGAATCGAGTGTTAAGTTGGTAGACTGTCTTTGACCTACCAAGGTCGATGGTTTATCTGTTTAGAAAGGATATAGTGTAGGAGTGAGGTCGATAGAAAGTCTGAGGTATTGATGAGATGAAAAATGCATTAGTGTTATCCAAAAGTTCCGCTTTGGAAGAAGGAAATCGATTTTATAACTTCGAACGCCTCCTATGTTCTTCTGATTAATTTCGTTGCAGGTCCAATGACAGTTTAACTTTCCCCCGGGACAAACTTGACCTCCATTGGTTGGGTTTTTATGGCGGTCAAGCTGGAGATCCTGGCTACACAGGAGTTGCAGTGGTGGGAACGAGAGGTGGGAACTTCCCGTATCTAAAAGAGAACTTTATGCAGTCTAAATTGCAACAAAAATGACTGCACCTAATAAATCTGTCTTTGTTTCATCACATAATATCTAATAGTCACGTTTCAATACATTTTGAAATATAAAGTGTAACGCAAATAAATAATAATATTGCTACACATTATTAATAAAATCGAAGTAAAATGAATTTACTAGCATTATTATTTACCACGAGCAGTTCAAACTGCTCATATTTGTTGTAACATAGCACTTATTATGACGATATTAGATGCCAGTGTAAAGCTTGTTGTGCCTTCATGATAAACCAGAATCGCTCAACCGCATCCATCGGAATGGTCGACTGACCGCAAATACACACTCGTATTCACAAACGATGCTTGCTTAAGTGAAGCCGCAAATCGAATGCACAGCGTTGAATAGAGCTCTGTGATTGGTTCGTGTGTCACCCTGTGCGTCCACGCGTACTGTGAGACCTCATAGTAACGTTTATGAATACGGGCGTTAATGCACTTACATTATTATTATTTTTCTTCTTAATTTGTAGCTGAGCTTGAAAGCTTTGCCCACACGCTATCACACAACTTTATTATAAAAAAAACACTGGTTACTTCACATTGGATTTGACAAAGCANAAGCATTATTTTACTCAAATGTTTCTTCTTTTTGGATTCAAATTCTTTTCAATTTAACTTTTGACCGCGGTTTAGCTCACGTGAAATTTTGTCTGTCACAGAAAAACTATCGCGCGCATCTCTGTTTCAAAAACCGGGATAAAAACTAACTAATGTCCTTTCCCGAGGCTCAAACTATCTCTATACCTCATCAAAATCAGTTCAGCTATGTTCGCCTTTGGCCCTTTATAATATTAGGGAACTAGGGATAAAATACAGCATTCATTTAGGTTCTAACTAACCAAATGGACAAAGTCTTTTTTTATGCATAACAAGGCAGGTATTTGACCACTAGGATGGTACATATTTGCCCTGTAAGTGCTTATACACTCTCGCCTTGAAAAGGCCCGGATTATAGACCATAAAGGAGCAAAAAAATAGCTCTTTAAGGTCTTTACTGCTCTACATTTTCAGCCATTTTGTTTTACCGCTTCCTAACGGTGACTCCAAGATTTGGTCAATCTATCCAAAAGAGAGGTAGTGTGGGTTGTTTGACGTACATATATGAACGGTCATACATATGTCTCGATTTGGTTTGGTCCAGATTCCGTCCGCCCATGTCTACCTTTAAAAGGAGTTTGCAGATAATGGATGACTTGACTAATGTGGATATTAGGTTTATTCAACTTAGGTAGCTGAATTTTTCCCGCCACTTCTGTGAAAAAGTGGTAGAGAAAGCTATATTTGGGACGGACTCTAAAATGAAATGGACCTGACAAAACAATAAGAATTTGAAATCTCATTAAGGTCAAAAGCGGAATCAGTATTAAATAGGAACAAAAACTCATTTAAAAACAAAATATTGTGTGGCCTCTAGACAAAACATAATAACAGAATCAATTAAGTGATCGTTTCGCTATGCGCTAAATTTCGAAAACGATAAAAATGACTTTGTCTACAAGTAAGATTTATCTGGCACATGCAGAAGTGCCTTTTTACAGCCTACTTCTAAAAATGTCTTACGCCCGTATAAACAAACGATGCTTGCCTAAGTGAAGCAGCAAATCGAACAGTGTTTGTGTGTCACCATGTGCGTCGACGCGCACTGTGAGACCTCATAGTAATGTGTGTGAATACGGGCGTTATTTACTTTTTGGGTCCAATCTCCCTAGTTTGTCTGCCATGGTAAAGATCATTTTATAGCTGGACTTGTAGACTTTTTTGAAAAGGTATTTCTCTTCTAATTGTTTTATGTGGTGAACAATAAAGTCTTTATCTAATAGAGTNCTAAGAGACTTAAAGCTTCAACCACACCAGCGCCGGCGAGGGCGATCTGCACGCGTTGGTGTGGTTGCAGTTTAGTAGTTTGTCTGGTAGAAATCGTTTTATAGCTTGAATTGTAGACTTTTTTGAATAGGTATTTCTCTTTTCTTTGTTTCATTGTAAAATAAAGTCATCGATCTCCAAAAGCTCTGCAATCGCTCACATCTGCGTGACATTTGACACAGCTTTCTCGTTCTATTTCAAATACGCAACACTTGGTCCGGCGCCAATCCGTCTGGCCCAAATTCCCACGGCTCGTCTCCATTCTGCCCAAAAGGTGAGCGTTGGACATTGAACTTTGTCGCTATGTCATAGAGTCGTTTGCTAAACAGCCAGGAGTAGCAAACCTTGTTATTTGGTAGGGCTAAAATAGATGGTAAAACAAAAAATAACACAACGGATATTGGGATATGGGTAGTTAACTATGTGAAACGACGAAAATAAACAAAAATCGCTCGCATAAAGTAGAGGCGATTAGATGCAACAATGACTCAGGAATCCACATTGTTTTGTAAGCGAAACTTAGGTGTTCGATCACTTCAAATTAAGTTTAATTTCAAGGGAAACATTGCATTTTTTTTTTCAATTTAATCATTACCTCATAGGATAGTTGATTATGATGACAGAATGAGCGGCCAATAAGAATTCTCTTAGATTTTGTAGAACAAAAAACTTGACTTGAAGTGACTATTTATTTATTTACTAGTTACTAGCTGACCCGGCAAATATCGTACCGCCTATGTTCATCAGAAATAATGTTTCGGTCCACTTGGTTCGGTGACTATTCAAAACAAATATTCAATACCTACAACAAATCACTATCAGTTCATTTAGTCTCGACTAACGAAGTACCCTCTCTAATTTACCAGAGGCAAATGGAGGATTCACGTACTCCTCACCCTGCCATACGAATCGGAGAGAAAAAACAAGAAAATAATTTACCTGGTAGGAAATTTAAAGTCAAATTAACTCAGGTTTTAATGAAATACCAAAGAATCTTTCTCCCTTCTAAATCAAGCCAGACATTGAATGGCTGTATCAATTATCTCTCAACCTAGTTCCCACTGTCTGTAACCGTACACGCTGTAACGGAGTGTCAAATGTCAGTTGCACCTTGCTAATAGATTTATTCGTATTAAGGTCATACAGGCACGCTACCTTTAGTAATACAGTACAATAACTCAAAGATGACTGAGTGATTGACATAGTGAACTATCAACGCACAGCCCAAACCACTGGACGGATCGGGCTGAAATTTGTCATGCAGGTAGATGTTATGACGTAGGCATCCGCTAAGAAAGGATTTTACGAAACTCCAGCCCTAAGTAAGGGTGTAAAACGGGATCCACGCGTACGAGGTCGCGGGCGGCCCCAGGTTTTATCATAAATACCCTCTTATAGCTATCAGACTATACTTGTCCTGTTATGTACATATTTATTGCCAATTTCTGAGTATTCCCGTAGATTGTATAACATTATAGAAACCAGTTATTCCTGTGGCCGTTTTCCTCAAGTCTACCATCACATGGTCGTCATGACGTCCACTGCTGGACAAAGGTCTCCCCCAAGATTTTCCATAATGAACGGTCCTGCGCTGCCCGCATCCAAGTTCTTCCCGCGACCCTTACCAGATCGTCGGTCCACCACGATGTTTATTTGGCACTAGGCTATACAGTATACACAACCTAACTTTCTCCATTTCAATACCAAAGGCGTAGGTGGCGAACTTCAATCGCCTATTTATATCGCAAAAGGTCAAAGAGAAAGCTTTGGCCTGGATCGAGAGATTCATCGCAAATGTATCGGTGTGGTTTTGAAAGCTTATCGAGTGAGTGCGAATTGAGAAGCTTATACGATTATAGGTTAGCTAACAGTTAACTTGCCTTGATATCTCGAAACGATTCCATATTCGAGCGATTTTCTAAAGAAGTCAACTTAAGAAAATCGCTTTAAATAACGTTTTCTTTATTATTTTCCCAATAGACTTTTCGGGACATTTGAACACCTCAAATATATTCGTAGCTTGTATAACCTACTTCATCAATGAAACTAGTGCAAGTAAACCATCTGTTGCGGCAGCAACGCGCGCACTAGCCAGCAAGAATTTTTTTTTGTTTTTCTCCTGTCAGTCTTTTTCATCTAAAAATGTCACTCGAATTTCTCAGGCCGAATTTTTCAACAAGCCACTACTTATGTAGGTACATTTTATTTTTCTAATAATTACGTAATAAATAACTACACCGCGTTCATTTGTTTGAAATCTATTAACATGTTTTGCAATAAATTGATAATTTTATAGGACTTGTTGACTAAAGAAGTCGGCAGATTTCATTAAAGGTCTGGTCACGTTGACTAAAATAGGTAGGTTAATTGGGGGCCAAACTATAAATCCTGGCTATACAATTACCTACAGTGGTAGGAAAGAGAAGTGGGATTACTTACGCCCATATTCACAAACAATAACTATGAGGTCTCACAATACGCGTGACACATGAACCAATCACAGAGCTCTATTCAATGCTGTGCTTTCGATTTGCTGCACTTAAGCAAGCATCGTTTGTGACCGTATCCCAATGACAAAACAGGCAATGAATGCAGTGGTACAGGTGGATTAACAGCGCACAATGCGATCCACAACCGGACAGCGGTAACGGGACCTGCGCGAGCGCCGGGAACCAGTTCCGCGAGTGTCACATGCAGCGACTAGTACTGCCGAGTGATCGATTATCGATTAATTAATTATATTTGTCAGTGTAATTATACTACTATACAATTTAATCTGGCAACAGAGAGAGATGGTGGGAGATCGTGCGGAAGACTGGAAGACTACTTAGAGCAAAACAACAGAGACGAAGAACAACCGTTTATTTGTAGATCAAGGGTGGGTTGCACCATCTTAATTTAACTGTGACAAATGTCAAACATCTGTCATACTCCATACAAAAACACCGGTTATCGTAATAGTTACCGTTAAAGTTAGGTGGTGCAACTCAGCCTAAATCGATACCTAATGTCGATTAATTTAGTTGTCTGGGTATTGATTTCTATTTCGCCAGAATATTATCGATGAGTTGTTTATAATGGGCTCTATTTCAGTCATCAATAAATTTTAAAATCGATACTCATCATGCAACTCTAGCAGCATAATAAACATGACCCACGGAATGCGCAGTCGACTACACATCCTTTAAGTATATGTTTATTTATTTATCGCACTTTTTTGGCCAGTAAAATGTATTATAACATAACTTACATACATTAACTATGAAATTCAACTGAATTTGATCAAATCCAGTTGAACAAAGTGGGATAGACCAAATCTTAATATCCAGAACTCTCTTCGTATAAAAGAACTAGCCGTGCCCGCGACTTCGTACGCGTGAAACCCCGTTTTCGCAACATTTTTCATTGTTATCTATTGATCGTAGCGTGATGTTGTTTAACCTATACCCTTCCTCGATAAATGGGCTATCTAACACTAAAAGAATTTTACAAATCGGACCAGTAGATCCGGAGATTAGCGCGTTCAAGTAAACAAACAAACAAACAAACTCTTCAGCTTAATAATATTAGTATAGATTCCTAGAGCCTGCTCATTACTTTACTAAAATATAAAGATTACAATTTGGGAAAAACTGGCATGGTTGGTGACAAACCTTCACCGTTATTAGTCAATTTGTCATGCTCTAATTTTCTTCAAAGACCCAAGTTTACCGCAGTCGATCGCTACAAAAATAACTCTACCAAATGTTATTTTGATAAACTGGACAATGGACTCGTTATTTGCTTTCTCCCAAAATTTTCCATTAAAACTGTTTAATTTTCTTTTGGTCGTCGATGAAGTCTTTCTATTGGGGAAAAAATAGTAAAATTAGGTGTTTACTTCGTNGTCCACTGTTGGACAAAGGCCTCCCCCAAGGTTTTCCATAATGAACGGTCCTGCGCTGCCCGCATCCAAGTTCTTCCCGCGACCCTTTCCAGATCGTCGGTCCACCACGATGTTTATTTGGCACTAGGCTATACAGTATACATATCCTAACTTTCTCCATTTCAATACCAAAGGCGTAGGTGGCGAACTTCAATCGCCTATTTATATCGCAAAAGGTCAAAGAGAAAGCTTTGGCCTGGATAGAGATTCATCGCAAATGTATCGGTGTGGTTTTGAAAGCTTATCGAGTGAGTGCGAATTGAGAAGCTTATACGATTATAGGTTAGCTAACAGTTAACTTCTCTTGATGTCTCGAATCGACTCCATATGGGAACTAGAGAAAATCGCTTTAAAATAACATTTTCTTTATATTTAAGTGAATAGATAAACGCCTCAAATATACTGGTAGCTTGCTCTACAACCACCGCTTCAAGACCTTTTCTCTAGAGCAGACCAAAATAAAGTAACTAGTGCAAGTAAACCGTAATTTGTTTTAAGATATTAATTTAAAATAGATATTTATCTAGAACTGTTGTGTTGACTAAATAGGCAGATTTAATTAAAGGTGATTTAGTGGATTCTGGCTGCAGGAGCTGCAATAATGAAAGGAAATATAGTGTGGGACTACTGATTGACTAAATAGGTAGGTTTAATTGTGGGCCAAACTGTTAATTCTGTCTATACAATTACCTACAGTGGTGGGAAAGAGAAGTGGGATTACTTACGCCCATATTCACAAACATAACTCTCACAGTACGCGTGACACATGAACCAATCACAGAGCTCTATTTAATGTTGTGCGTTCGATTTGCTGCTTCACTTGAGCAAGCATCGTTTGTGACCGTATCCCAATGACAAAACAGGCAATGAATGCAGTGGTACAGGTGGATTAACAGCGCACAATGCGATCCACAACCGGACAGCGGTAACGGGACCTGCGCGAGCGCCGGGAACCAGTTCCGCGAGTGTCACATGCAGCGGCTAGTGCTGTCAAGTGATCGATTATCGACTTAATAATCAACTAATAATTATAATTTACTATGTAATTAGATACCTACTATTATACCATACAATTTAATCTGTCAAAAGAGAGAGATAGTGGGAGATCTAGCGGAAGATCGGACCTCAACGTCTAAGCTCTATCTAAAGTGAAGCAACAAAAACGAAGAACAACCAGATTAAATTGATATCTAATATTGATGTTAGTTAAGTTGTCTAGGCATTGATTTCAATTTCGCCAGAATATTATTGATGAGTTGTTTATAATGGGCTCTATTTCAGTCATCGATAAATGTTAATATCGATACCCATCATGCAACTCTAGCAGCATAATAAACATGACCCACGGAATGCGCAGTCGACTACACATCTTTTAAGTATATATTTATTTATTTATCGCACTATTTTGGCTAGGAAAATGCATAACACAACTACATTAACTACCAAATTATCCCGTAGGTATTAATTTTCAAATCAAATCAGTAGGTACTATAAGTAGAGAAATCTTAGGTCTATTCCACTCCGATCAACTGGATTTGATCAAATCCATGTGATCAAACAAATCTTCCAGATATATGTATACAGGGTGTTAGGTAAATGGGTTTAAGAGCCGACACTAACCCATGTTAACATGGGCATATAAATGGTATGGTGAAGTCAGAAAATTGATATCTTCATTTTAATTATTTTAATTTTTACAAATCGGATTTTATAAAATTTATTTTGTATGAAAATTAAAAAAAATAAAATGATGATATCAAATTTCTGACTTCACTATACCATTTATATGGCCAAGTTAACATGGGCTAGTGTCGGCTCATATACCCATTTACCTAACACCCTGTATAGACCAAATCATAATATCCTAGAACTCTCTTCGTATAAAAGAACTAGCCGTGCCCGCGACTTCGTACGCGTGAACCGTTTTCGCAACATTTTTCATTGTTGCTCCGCTCCTATTGATCGTAGCGTGATGTTGTATAGCCTATAGCCTTCCTCGATAAATGGGCTATCTAACACTGAAAGAATTTTTCAAATCGGACCAGTAGATCCGGAGATTAGCGCGTTCAAGTAAACAAACAAACACTTCAGCTTTATAATATTAGTATAGATTCCTAGAGCCTGCTCACTACTTTGCTAAAATATAAAGATCACAATTTGGGAAAAGCTGGCATGGTTGGTGACAAACCTTCACCGTTATTAGTCAATTTGTCATGCTCTAATTTCCTTCAAAGACCCAAGTTTACCGCAGTCGATCGCTACAAAAATAACTCTACCAAATGTTATTTTGATAAACTGGACAGTGGACTCGTTATTTGCTTTCTCCCAAAATTTTCCATTAAAACTGTTTAATTTTCTTTTGGTCGTCGATGAAGTCTTTCTATTGGGGAAAAAAATAGTAAAATTAGGTGTTTACTTTGAAAAAGCAGCTTCGACTTTAGATCTAAACCGTTTGATAGCGTGTATAATTTAATGGGACAATTCCCACCTCTTGTTCTCACCCCTGAATCTCTTGTGTATCCAGGATCTTAACAGCCAATATAAACCCACCCAGTGAAAGTCTAATGGGGATGTTGCCTGGGTCAAAAAGCAAGAGTTTTAATTAGTCCGTCAGTTAACTTATCAAAAAATACTCTACACGTATTTTTCACTTTTTCAAACTAATGAAAATTTAAAGAGATAAAGCGCCCCAAAGTTCATAAGAAGAGGCCCGTGACGTCAACGCTTGCTTAAAAATGCCGCACGTTGTGACGTCGTGCGCAACTTCAACGCACCATAACTATGTAATTATTTGTTAGATTGACAAATAAAAATATATGTGTCCAATATTTTTTGATATTAAACATTACGGACTAAAAAAATTTTTTTAGGCAACTAGACTATTGATATTGGACCCAGAATAACTTAGACCCGGTTAGCATGTATACTTAGGTAAATCTTTGTAAAACTGTGAAGAATTATTCCAAAACATCTGTAAATCAGTCACTGTATAAATGACCATTTTCCTATGTACCTTACGTCCGTCTGTTACTAATAGAAGCATTTTATTCTGATGTGCGTTACTACCGAATTAAAATTGGTTAGGACTTATAATACTCCTTTGCTATATTAGGAATGGTCCTATATCCGACACATAAACTAATTATGCCCTTAACACTATGTGGATGAGTCGGCACTTACAACACACACTGATTACCCCTTATTTGTCCGGGTCAGTAGGCTAACCATTTGATTGGTGGACTGCTCACTGCTCACGTGAAAGGCGAGAGTGGCAGATTCGATTTTGGGGCAGGCTAAGTGGACAATTGATCGTAGTTTTATATGGATCGATATTAAAAATCGACTAACAAACAAATTTTGACAAATTAATAAAAATAGTGGGCGGGGCACATAGCTCGTAGAGCTGATGGCCGCTGGGGCAGGAAAGTTTTTGAGCGACCACGAGCCGGAAGACGTAGCATAGGCAGGCAACCCACTAGGTGAACCGACGATCTGGTGAGGGTCGCGGGAGGTGCCTGGATGCGAGCGGCGCAAGACCGGTCTTTGTGGAAATCCTTGGGGGAGGCCTTGTCCAGCAGTGGACGTCTTTCGGCTGAAACGAACGAACGAACGAATTCGTTAAATACAGTGTATTAAAATGGTGAGGCTTATATAGCTAGAGCAATTAAATTTTTAAGAAAGAAAGAAAGAGTTAAAATTGTACCTTTTCTACAACATTTTATAGGTACCTACTTTAATCCTGTGTGGAGACGTGAACGTTGTCAGCTAAAGATTCAAGGTTCAATTCTAAGATGAGGCACCTATTCATAAATGTGATTTTATTGGTCTTTTGAAGCAAAAAGATAAGTTTAATAAACCGCAAACTGTAACCATCCAAATACACAGCCAGGCTTTTTCTGTATCAAAAAATGCTTGACGATCTCTATTTCCATAATATTGTGAAAATAGAGTCTCCTCGCTATAAATATCACAGCAACTATCTCCCCCAAAATAAGCCTAGTTTATTCAGCGAAAATACCGCTGGAGAGACTAAATATTTCAAGGCTAATACAGACGGGCGCTTTTCTGTGATAATGTAGAGTCTGCATTGCCATTGCTATCCGCAGACGTAACAACTAACTGAAAGGCCAAGCCATAAATAAACTAAGGTGCTGGCTTTCTTGCAACAAAAAAAATTGCTGAACCGTCTTCTATCGATCTAAAACAAAACCTGTGTTGGAGATGTTTTTACACTGTCTCAAATCGGTCCAAGTGCAAAGTTTTACCGTCAAAATAAAATGTCTTCGCAAAACTGTATGTAACGGTACTAGGTTTATTCCGGTGGATGTTGTTTTTTTATATAAATGTTGCGTAAAAAATGCATTTCAAATTGAGTTTTTAAAGTGCATTGTGCAAGCAAATTGTGTAAAAAATCGGATCTCTATTTAATTTAACTTTTTATCTCATTTTAATCAGTAGGTATGAAGGCTGAGTTGTACCATCTTACTTTAGCTTTAACAAACGTCAAAAATGTGTCCAACACCATACAAAATGCACCAGTTAGGCAGTTACCGATAAAGTCACGGTTAAAATAAGGTGGGGCAACTCAGCCTTAGTATATTATTTTTATTTCAATTAGATGTTAATACACGAATTTTTTCCGTATGCTCAATTTGAAATCTAAATCAAAATAAATCGCTCGTCTGCAACCCTCCCTATTCTGCGGAGATGCCAAGAGCCATCAACCCTCCCATTCTCTAGGGAGAAGGGGGGATGCTGCAGCGCTCACGGTCGCGACCTTGCCCTCTTATGTAACAGTCTGACACTGGCTTTAGTTTTAAAAACTGGAAATTATCTTTTCGAAGAAGTTTCGACTCTACGAGTAGTTGGCAATTTAAACTTGTTTACTTTTGCAATTTGAAAAGCAAATTGTGAATGAGCTTTGTTCAACTTTAGTATCTGTGGGCAGTTTGTGCTTTATTAGAGTTGGTTAGAGATTCTATCTTAATATTGTTATGGTGTTTTCATGGGCGTACCAAGGGGAATCTCGCAGGGTCGCTTTAAAGGGGCTAAGTCAAACTATAGGTCAGAAGCTGAGTATGCCCATGGGTGTTTTTCTTTGTTTTTTATTGAACTTTTTTTGGCCAATGGTTTGTTCATTTCATGCTGATCAAACTCTAGATTTACTGTTATCAGATTTTAAATTAGTTTACTTACATCACTTCAATTGCGGAATGGTTTTAAATCATTGTAATAATTATAACCAATTAATTTCATAGAATCAATGCAGTGATTGGACTAAAAATAGCTGTTAGATTTGAGATTTGCTCTTAATTTTTGTTATTTAAAACCGTTTGAAACCTAATTTCATAGCAAAGTAAATCGACGGTGAGCACGAAATTGATATCAAGAACAAAATAAAAACGAAACAACATTTTCCTGTCTTAAGATTAACCTTGCTATCGACTCTACATTTATTAATCTTATTAGTTTACTGTAGGTTTTTAAAAGTCGTTTAGTTTATATTTCGATCGGGCGATCGAACGGCATCCGAAGAGCTCAAGGCTGGTAAAAGGTTCCATAAAGTCTTCAATAACTTTGGGGACATCGAGTTAAAGTTAGGGTTAAGTTTTTAGGGTTTCGAAGTATACATAAAAGACTGTTAAGCCTCCGCTCTCTTTCTGTCTGTTAGATTGNAAAATATATGTGTCCAATATTTTTTGATATTAAACATTACGGACTAAAAAAATTTTTTTAGGCAACTAGACTATTGATATTGGACCCAGAATAACTTAGACCCGGTTAGCATGTATACTTGGGTAAATCTTTGTAAAACTATGAAGCAATATTCCAAAACATCTGTAAATCAGTCACTGTATAAATGACCATTTTCCTATGTACCTTACGTCTGTTAGTTTATATCTACTACTCATTCTTTACTAATAGAAGCATTTTATTCTGATGTGCGTTACTACCGAATTAAAATCGGTTAGGACTTCGTACGCGTGGATCCCGTTTTACCCCCTTAGGGGCCCGTTCCCGTGGGTTTTCGGGAATTCCTTTCTTAGTGCGCCTCTACGGAACCTAAGCTACGTCCCTTCCAAATTTCAAGTGTCAGTCAGTTTCTCCTTTTATATATTTAGATGGTCCTATAACCGACTCAAATAGCTAATTATGCCCTTAACACTGTGTGGATGAGTCGACACTTACAACACACACTGATTGCCCCTTATTTGTCCGGGTCAGTAGGCTAACCATTTGATTGGTGGACTGCTCAGTACTCACGCGTGAAAGGTGAGAGTGGCAGATTCGATTTTGGGGCAGGCTAAGTGGACAATTGATCGTAGTTTTATATGAATCAATATTAAAAATATACCAATTTTCACAAATTAATAAAAATACTTACAATGTACTAAAATGCTGAGGCTTATCTAGAGCATTTACATTTTCAAGAAAGAAAGAGTTAAAATTGTATACCTAAGAGAAATATTAACATACTTACTTTGTGTTCATTTTCTACAATATTTTATAGGTACTTTAATCCTGTGTGGAGGCGTGATAATTATCGAAGATTCAAGGTTCAATTCTAAGATGAGGCACCTATTCAATTAAATAAAAACGACCACTCTCTTATTAATCACGAAATCTAAGAAACTATAACATGTAAAGTCTTGAAAATTGGCAGGTAGGTTCCTTTGTAATTTTATTGGACTTTTGTAGCTAAAAGATAAGTTTAATACACCGCAAACTGTAACAAATACGAAACGAGACGTCTTTTTCTATATCAAAAAATGCTTGACTATCTCTACTATCATAATATTTCGAAAATAGAGCCTCCTCGCTATAAATATCACAGCAACTATCTCCCCAAAATAAGCCTAGTTTATTCAGCGAAAATACCGCTGGAGAGACTAAATATTTCAAGGCTAATACAGACGAGCGCTTTTATTTGATAACGTAGAGTCTGCATTGTCGATTTTTCGCAGATATCTCTAGACAAAGAATAAATCATACTAAGGTGCTTGCTTTTTCGCAACGAAAAATCAGCCGGATCATTTTTGTGTCTCCTATCGAACAAAAACTTGAACAGTGTTGGAGGTGTGATAAAAATCATCTCTAACCTGTCGAAGGATCACAAAAGCCGTGAAATTAAAATGCATACGCAGTGTGTCACGGACGGAACTATCGCTTTGTGGACGTTGGCTCTTAGAAAAAGGTGGACGTTGGCGTAATAAAATGCATGCTTTTAAATTTTAAAGTGCATTGTGCAAGCAAATTGAGCAAAAAATCTGATATGTATCTAACTTGTTATCACGTTTTAATCAGAACTAACTATTTATACGTAGGTGTTGTACCTACTTTCCGCAAACCCAATTTGACATAATAAATCAAAATAAATCGCTCGTCTGCAACCCTCCCTATTCTGCGGAGATGCCAAGAGCCATCAACCCTCCCATTCTCTAGGGAGAAGGGGGGATGCTGCAGCGCCCAAGGTCGCGACCTTGCCCTCTTATGTAACAGTCTGACACTGGCTTTAGTTTTAAAAACTGGAAATTATCTTTTCGAAGAAGTTTCGACTCTAGTTGGCAATTTTGAACTTGTTTACTTTTGCAATTTGAAAAGCAAATTGAGAATGAGCTTTGTTCAACTTTAGTATCTGTGGGCAGTTTAACTTTGTGGTTTATTAGAGTTGGTTAGAGATTCTATCTTAATATTGTCATGGTGTTTTCATAGGCGTACCAAGGAAAATCTCGCAGGGTCGCTTTAAAGGGGCTAATGCTCGTTTTCAATCAATCCCTAATTTTTAAGTGACCCCTATAGTAACAAATAATAGGAATTTTGTTATCATAGGGGTCACTTAAAAATTAGGGATTGATGGTGAAAACGGGCATAAGTCAAACAATAGGTCAGAAGCTGAGTATGTCCATGGGTGTTTTTCTTTGTTTTTTATTGAACTTGTCGTTTGGCCAACGGTTTGTTCATTTCATGCTGATCCAAGGCTAGATTCATTGTTATCATATAGATTTTAAAGTAGTTTACTTACATAATTCTAGTTATAAAATGGTTTTAAATCGTTCTAACATAACCAATTTATTATTTTCGTAGAAAAAATGCAGTGATTGGACTAAAAATAGCTGTTAGATTTGAGATTTGCTCTTAATATGATATTTAAGTGTTTGAAACTTAATTTTATAGCAAAGTAAATCGACGGTGAGCATGAAATTGATATCAAGAACAAAATAAAAACGAAACAACATTTTCCTGTCTTAAGATTAACCTTGCTATCGACTCTACATTTATTAATCTTATTAGTTTACTGTAGGTTTTTAAAAGTCGTTCAGTTTAACCTTGGGCGATCGAACGGCATCCGAAGAGCTCAAGGCTGGTAAAAGGTTCCACTAAAGTCTTCAATAACTTTAAGGACATCGAGTTAAAGATTTTTTAGGGTTTCTAAGTATACATTATAAAAGACTGTTAAGCATCCGCTCTCTTTCTGTCTGTTAGATTGCCTAGCTGTATCTGATGAACCATAATAGGTAAAGTTTTTTCTTAGAATGTGTAACATTTCTTTCTATTACCACTAATAAGTAGCTTAATAAGTTACAAAAGAAATTAAATAAAAATACAAAATAGGGGGGTAGCATTCTTGTGTTGTTTTTTGTTCCGGTTCAATTCACGTAAGTAGGTTCCTATCTAAATCTAAGAAGGTCTTAATAGTGCGGTACGGAACTCTACATGTGCGAGACCGACTCGCACTTGGCTCGTTATAGTTTTTGTTTTATTAGGTATATTTATATTAGTCTGATTTAGTGTCCTGCATCTCAAATGTCAACTAAATATCAAGGATCTTTATTTGACGGTAGCGAAACTACTTTAATGCTAATTAATTACTTCAATACTCTCGTGGTCTAGTGCTAAGACCGTCAGTTTCAAACACAGAAGTCCCGGTTTTGGTTCCCACTGGGGACAAAATTTTCTCGGTTTGAATGGTGGTAGGGCTTTTTATAAGTCCAGCCAGGCTAACTACCACCGAAATATAACCTAAGTCTGTCGCCTTAACAACAATGTTGACAGCATTGTTATATTTCGACATCAAAGATAGCAAGTTCCTCTGTGGTTTAGGATTCCAAGTTAAAGCCATCGCTTTCCATCAGCTGCTTCAGAGCTTCCCCGTTTTAGATTAAACATTTGTATTTATCTATATTTTACAAGATTCCCAAAATTCTGTAAGCATGTGCTCACACGTTCTATCTTTAGCCTCTTCCCGAAATCTTTCTGAAACAGTTGACCCCCGACCTTTACAGATAAAGGGTGCTAAGGGAACGGCGGGCGGGTCCGTATCTCTATGGACATATAGCATAGTATACCTTGATGACTTTGCAGTTTCGCTAGCGGAGGTTTTAGGTCAAAGCCATAATAAAAAGCTGATAAAGTCTGAATCTAGATAAAAGCCCTTAAATTCGGTATCTCTATGAACATTTAAAACATACTAGCGGCCGCGACTTAGTGCGCGTGGATCCCGTTTTGCCCCCTTAGGAGTAGAATTTTGCAAAATACCGTCTAAGTAAGCACCTACGTTCTAAAAGGAACCCCCATGCAAAATTTGAGACTCCTAGCGCCTGTAGTTTCTGAGATTTCCTGATGAATGAGTCAGTCAATCAGTGACCTTTTGCTTTTATAGATATAGATTATAGCTTGATGACTTTGCCGTTTCGCTAGCGGAGGTTTTAGGTCAAGGTCATAATAATAAGCTGGTAAAGTCTGAGTCTAGATGTATCACTTAAATTAGTTTCGCAGTGGAGCTGGAATAACTAAGTAGGTGCTTAAGGGGAAAATGCGGCCTGACAGCCAATTTAAAAGCAATCAAAAACTTTTTACGTTTTTCATTTCTTGGGAATATAAATGTGTGGTGTGTGGAATATCTAATCCATCTCGTATATAATCCATTACTTACGTATGAGATAACTACGCCACGTATAAGAGCTTTTAAATTAAGAGCCTGTGTTTTGAATAAAATCGTTGCTCTTCGGTGTCTTTTCTCCTTTGTCATTTATTTTCGGGTCTTCAAGTAATAGGTAAACATTGTAAGTTAAAATAACGTGAAATACCCGGCGTACCTACATACAATTTGATAAGTAGGTACCTACTAGTCGTATATGTTTAACTCAAAAAAATACCATGGCATAGAAATCTAATTAATAACGATAGATACTTTAATAAGCCCTTTTTGCTCTCTACCCTCGTCTTCGGCATTCACGCACACTAATTAATAATTAATTAAGGATACATTAATTACTTGAGTAATTTGATAAACCAAGGTTGATAAAGAGTATGTTGAGCTATACGAGCGTACCTACTAAATATTCTACCCGCATGGAAATGTTAAAATAAGCATTAGATTAGAATAAAACTTAAGTATTTCCGTGTTTTGAGAACCGAAAAACTAAACTAGATTACATTAGAATATTTTGGGAAGAAAAAAATGACAAGTACCCATTTGCCGCAAAAGTAGAAATACACTGAACCGCAAAAAAAGTTATTAGCAAACTTCGATATCTTCAAAAGTGTAACTTTATGAAATAAAGACAAAAATTAATTCTAGCAACCTATTGAAGATTTTCTAACCGACTCTTTTTAATGCAGTCCAGTAATAATAATAATAATATTTATTTAATGTATCCGGAGTTACAAAAATATGCCCTCTTAAGTAGCTACATAATATGTATAAACATATCAACTAACTTAGGTCTAAGCAAATTATTAGAGGTTTACGATGACAGCTGTACTAGTATGCACTGTGTCACAGCTGTCAGCGTCTTCCACCTTCAAAGTTACAATGAGAAGTTAGTAAATTTGTGAGGCCAAGCTCCCACAGGAGCAATCACCAAATTTAAAAGATTATAGGTCGTGTGTAGTATCGGCAATGCGGTCCAGTGTAGGACGTTAAACTTATTTTTCTTAAAGGGGGACATACTCGTTTATGAAGGTTCATATATCACTTGTATTAAATAATAATAAATAAAACTTATTTTATTACAGACACGAGGGATAGAGACATTCTGCGAAATCTTCTGTGAAATTACCGAGTGAAGCCGCGGGCAAGAACTAGTACTTATTATCTAATTACGAAAGCTCTCTCAGCCTCGGGCTGTACTTAAATACTTAAATATTTTATGCTTGTTAAAGTTTTCCACTCGCAGACAGACCGTGTATTGTAATAAGTTTAAAAATATATTACTTTTATGTTAAACTAAGCTATAGTAGCTTCGTGCAGACTGTCACAGAACGATATAAAATATCCAATGTCATTCAAAAATAGTGTAGCTTTATGTTGATAAAAGAATTTTGAAAATCGGAGTTCCAGAGATTGGCCCATTTATTGTCCTGAAGCAGTGGTAGGGTTAATACTAGGACGTGTAAAAGTGCTTTTTTAAAGGCTATTTGCAGAAATAAATTAGTTTTATGAGTTGTATAAGTTTTTTTATGAGTTTTATTACTTTTGTACCACAAACACGCCCGTATTCGCTTCACAAACATTACTATGAAGTCTCACAGAGCGCGTGGACGCACACAAACCAATCACATAGCTCTATTCAACGCTGTGCGTTAGTTTTGCTGCTTCACTTAAGCAAGCATCGTTTGAGAATACGGGCGACAAACTCTAAGCTGATTTGCACCAACTTACTTTAACTTACAAACGTTAAAAATCTGTCAAACTTCATATAAAAAGCACTGGTTAATGTTATAGTTACGGTTAAAATAAGGTGGTACAACTCAGCCTTAAACTTTTTAGATAAGTAGCCACTTTTTTCTGTAGCCACATAATAAACTAAAAAAAAATTGCGATTAGGGTCTAAATTGATAGGGCGATTCTCTATTCTAATTATAATGGAACGCGAAAGATTAAAATCCTATAAATACCAAAAATAATAAAGACAACGTCTATTACATTACTAGTTGTTACCTGAAACCTGTTTTAAACTACAACGAGTATTCAATCCAAGGCTATCATTATAAAAGATGTTCAATGGAATTAATTATGCACTTAGAGAAGCATCTAGCTATGCAAGTTGAATTTAACAAGTAATTTTATCTAAGAATGCTTCTTCTGAATGAAAAATTACAGAAAAAAAAACTATTCTATAGATAGATGCGACTTTAGAGACATGGATTACCACTTGTTACAAATATAAATCATACAGATTGATGACAAAAATTTGTTTAGGAAACCCATTATTATCCACACACAATAAGAATCTGTCAATCTGTTTCGGAAGAGTTTTGTTACAAACACTGTGACACGAAAATTTTATTTAGAGGAAGTACGATAAGATTCGACCTAAGGGGAGGAACATGGGCTACATAAATTGTCACAAAAATAAATCTTAAATAAATAAATAAAATAAAAATAAATGAATAATCCTTGGACATTTTACACTGCGCCTCTAGTCCCAAACTAAGCAAAGCTTGTACATACTTACTATGGGTGCTACACAAAGGATATAACACACATACTTAAATATTTATAAAAAATGTTTATGTATAGAAAACCTATTATAATTTATACTAAATTATAATCATAGTTAAAATATATTTCGCTCTTTCTTCGAAAGACGCGCAAACCTGACCGAAATCCAATACTTAAACATTATTTATTTTATTACAACAAACGAAAATTGAAGCTAAGGAATGTTACAATTAAATAATGTTGAAATTAATCTGATAATTATATCGTGAAAATACCGTTGTTCTATTTACAGTTCGCTCCCTCGTATAACACTTAATAATTTGTAAACCCAATTATTTACCGTGTTTCTGAAATTGAAATCTTGTTTGTAAATAATTAAATACTGAAAAGCAATTGAGTTGGTTTTCGTAAACACAGTTTTACATTTCATAAATTAAATTTCTGAAATAGGGAGTTTATTCAGTAAATTTTAAAGGTCTCATTTTCTAATTCACGTTGGTAGTTGCTGCTATTGAAATATTTAATTTATATTTCACAAAGATGTCGATATATTGTTGGTAAGTATGTAATTTTCAGACTTTTCTATAGAAACTCGCGCTAAAGAAAGATTTTAATGGTGAAAGATTTGTTTCTTTCAAATCGGTCCAGTGGTTTTGAGTTTAAAGTTAACTACTTAATTAACGTAAACTAAACCTAATTTAAAAATAAAAAATAAAATAATATAAAATTTCGTTTAATCCGCTGCCTTGGGAGAAGGCTGGCTTTTTTCTACAGTTGAAAAAATGTTACAGCTTGGGGATCGAACCCGCTACTTCTGACAAGTTCTTTACTAGTTTAGTTTAAATGGATTGATCCAGATTCTACAAGACATTAAGCGATGTAATTAACGAACGCTATTAATTTACCCTAACGAGCGCTAATCTGTACATCAAACTACAAGGTTGATGATAGATGAATCAGCCTTAACTGGGCTATCTTGCTAAACTAAACCAAAGTTCAAGCGTAGAGTTCAAATGTCTAGTCTTTATGTAAACATTTCTAGGAATTCTTATGAAACAACTGTCTCAATAATGTTGGCTTGGAACTGCCAATTTAAGATTCTTGATTTATCGTCTATCGCCTATATTCACAAACATTACTATGAGGTCTCACAGTGCGCGTCGACGCACAGGATGATACACGAACCAATCACAGAGCTCTATTCAACGCTGTGCGTTCGATTAAGCAAGCATCGTTTGTGAATACGGGCGTTAGTCTGTCTAACCCTAAGTAATTAAGCTAACTCGGATGAGTTACAGGACTATTTCCACCTCTCGTTCCTACTGCAACTCTTGTGTAGCCAGGATCTACAGCTTGACCGCCAATAGAAACCCAACCAGTGAAGGTCAAGTTTGTCCCGGAGGAAAGTTCTGTCATTGGACCCGAATAGGAGGAATCCAGATGAGTTAAACGGATATAGTTAATCCAAAATGTTTAATCCATCCACGTTTTATAGTTGTGTTAATGTTACAGGAAATGTATGAAATCCGTCATTTTATACAATTCCTAGGATTTGTGTATAAGTCCTAAAATCACCCGGAAATGTGTGATGTAAATTATATTAGACACATTTCCTAGGAAATTTACACATTTCCTAAACAGCAATCGGAAATGTAATTAAGATTTCTTTTTTTTCTCCGAAACTTAACTGGCGCTACCGCGCCGCGGCCGCTGTGCATGTGTAAGGTCGCAACCTAACCGAGACTTTGTTATCCAGATACAGGAGTACTAAAACCTTCATGCCAATAATAGTTTAATAAAAGAGATGTTAAAATTAGGGTTTTCCAATACTTCAGCGTAATATGCGTGATGCCGAAAGAAAGGTATGCCAATAGGCAAATATTTTTTTCAGCCAAAGTATAATAGTGCGAAAACAACTTTCAGGCTAAACAATTATGGTTGTGAGTTAAAAGTTTGGCTAATGGAAAATTTAGGCGTACTGAGGGGCACCCGATCACACGACCGCGCTTGTGCAGCTTAGTTTTATACATTTCGTAATACAATATTGGAATTCTATAAAATTCCTAGGAAAATTATACATGTCCTAGGATATGTGCGTATTAAAAAATCTCTGAAGCAATATTTTATACATTTCCTAAATAGCTTCGGAATTGTATACATTTCCTAGGAATAGTATACAATTCCTAGAATTCATACATTTCCTGTAACATTAATATTAATATTGATTAATCTACTGAAAAAGTAGTTGATCAATAGTTTGTAATACATTTTCGTATCATAATTTTATGCTGATTAAAAGCAATTTAATTTGATTTATAATACCCACCCATTTGGTACTCAATTAATATTGAAATAGGTACAGCAAAAGTCAGCAATTATGAAGCTACTCAATAGTGATAATTATTATTGTCTAATTATCGCTAAGACCTTGACTGACTATTGTAATCAGTCATTGACTTGGCTATTAAACCGGTTTTTATTTTGCCACCTTACCTAACGATTTGTTAGTTTTAAATTTAATAGAAAAGATAGAGAAAGAAAGAATTTATTTGGAAGAATGTAACTTATGACGGCTTAATTATAAATTAGCAAGTAGGCTTTTAAAAAGCACTTTTATGTTCCAGTATTAACCCTACCACTGCTTCGGGACATTAAATGGGCCAGCTGAGAAAAAGCAGCGCAAGTTCCAGTTTTAGAGCCTCTATATGTTATATCTGTTTATGTCTCTTACTAAACAAACAATTTCAAGTCGACAGTAAAATATTGCAGATTTATTGCTATTTTATAATCTCCTAAACCCATTTGATACGTAACAGTGATATTTGAACTGGAGGCCGCCGCTCACTTGGTCTTTGGGGTTTCGCCACGCGGCGGCCATTTTACTTGTTTTTACCAATGTTGGGCTACAATGATACTTTGAAGAAAGGAGGGCAATGCGGCTTATTATAATAGAAGTGTTTCTTTATAATACATTACTTAGTTTTTGAGTAAATAATTCCCCAGCGTAGATTTTTTGTTTAGTATCTATTTGGATAGAGATCAGCAGAACTGCTAGTGAGCCGAAATTTCAAGCTGTCAGTTAGGTACTTTTTAAGTACAGCACATCAAGTTAAACACTGTGGTATCTTATCTCGTTGTAATACAGGCTATTTTGAAACAAAGATGTAGAGTCTGATGTGCTTTCGACTGCATAACTTAAAAAATGTCCCGCAATTCTCTAAGGCGCTTATCAAACTGCACCGCGCTCAGCGTTGCCAGACGTCCCGATTTTGGCGGGACGTCCCGATTTTTAAATCAAATTTAAATGTCCCGCGCGGGACAGGCTCGGTCCCGCTTTTCGGAGAGAGACACTTACTTCACCAAACTATTGTTTGAAACGCCATATTATTCTAAAGAATAAAACATTTTTAATTGTATTCTTTTTTTATTCTAAAGACGAATTTAACGATAGAGTAAATCTGATTTAAAATATTATTTTTTTGTTAAAATACATTTCTATGGCTACTTTTGCTATATATTGTCACGTAAACGTAATTTTAAGTCAAATAAAAAGATAAATATTTGAAAACCTTTGATTGTATACGTTTTTTTACTATGTCCCGCTTCTGACGGAAGAGTCCCGCTATTTTCACTCAAAAAGTACCAAAGTCCCGACTTGGCGAAAAAAAAAACTGGCAACGCTGACCGCGCTCCGCCGCGGATTTTTCATATAAAAAATCACGCGCGCGGACGCGTTGTCAGTGTGAAGTGCCGCGCGTGTTTTCTATACACACTGAGGTACTTGCATACAATGATTAAATCTGTCGCCCCGCGCTCCGCGGCGGAGCGCGGCGCTGTGTGATAATCGCCTAATGCTTCAAACACACCAACGCGTGCAGATCATAGGGAAATGACAGGTCGCGTGAACTGTCATGGGTCGCGCGACCTGTCATTGGCCTTTGATCGCGGCGGCGATGGCGATCTGCACGCGTTGGTGTGGTTGAAGCTTAACGATACAAAAAAACCAAGTTATAAAGTACTAGCTTTCCGCCCGCGGCTTCGCCCGCGTGGAATTTTGTCTGTCACAGAAAAACTTTATCGCGCGCGTCCCTGTTTCAAAAACCGGGATAAAAACTATCCTATGTTCTTTCCCGGGACTCAAACTATCTCTATGCCAAATTTCATCAAAATCGGTTGCGAGGTTTAAGCGGGAAAGCGTAACAGACAGACAGACAGACAGACAGACAGACAGAGTTACTTTCGCATTTATAATATTAGTTGGGATTTCAATTAACAGAAGCTGAATAGAATACGAAATTGGCGTAACTGTAATTTTCCCAAAATATAGGCATATCAGAGTAATAAAATACAGTACAGTTTTAGTTATACAGTTATGCGTTTCGCCCAAAACATAAATTTTAAACACGCAACAATGGCGTAACTGTTACGTTATTGTTAAAATATCGTTATTTGACCAAATCCGCTGTTTCACAACGATTACGTGTTCACTAATTAACTGACAATTATAGAGTGAATTAACATTCAACATTTAGGAAGTTGTGCCGTTCCATACATAGCCGGTAATACAAACTTTAATGGGTTTCCAGTTCCAGTTTCTTCCTCGTATGTGGTGATAAAAATATTATTTAAAAGTAAAATAAACAAATAGATATGTATCAAGATTAAGATTAAGGGTGGTTTCACATAGTAGAAGGTCACGCGAAGAACAATTGAAATTATCCTATGAATATAAGTAGTTATCTAAGACAAGATATCTATGAGATAAATGTCCTATCACTATTGATGTAAGTACACCACACAAAACTGGCAAAACCTTGCAAGTGCAAAACTTCATACACAAATGTAAATATCTTATTTGCTGGCTTACTTTGAAGTTTACCCAAATGTTTGTAACCCATGCATTATTGAAATATGAGTTAATGATTCAATTCAATCTTTTGACAAACTACGGATGAAAACTCAAACCAGCATACTATACTGGATTACATCTTTTTGCTACGGAACCATTTTTAATTATTGCGTGCCCACTTTTTAATCCATTCGCCAGTTTTCACGTGTGAAAGTTGGCACCGACTTGCTATTCAGATTCATTTAGTTTTTATACTTACTCGGTTTTGTACGGCGGCTTCTAAGCGGTGGGGCGGGTGGCCTAGTGTTCTTAAGGTTTGGAGTTGATTCCTAATTAAATTATTAGTTTTATAAGTCTAGTAGAGCTTAACTCGGGAAGACGAACCTTAATTTCGAACTCCTCCTATGTTCTTCTGATTAATTTCGTTGCGGGTCCAATGACAGTTTAACTTTCCCCCGGGACAAACTTGACCTTCATTGGTTGGGTTTTTGTGGCGGTCAAGCTGTAGATCCTGGCCACACAGGAGTTGCAGTAGTGGAAACGAGAGGTGGGAATAGTCCCGTAGAGCTTAACTTAGTCATTGCCTGAGGAATGGGAGCGGCACGGGAGGGGATGTAAATTATGACGTGACAGAGCATACAAGTCTGAAGTCTTGCTGACATTTGACGTAACAAAAAAAACTCTCCAGACGCTGACTGAGTTATCTTTAACTTTTTTTTTAGTAGCATATACTTATACCAAACATATTTATCAACGCGGGTGAAACCACAGTGAGAAAATAGCTCAAAATTAATATGTAAGTATGTTAATACTACATCTGCATAAATCTTAAATTCGGTCCCACTTTTGACGCTAATCATTTTACCAACTGTATAATTTGACAAAAGAGAGTCTGTGATGTCACTAGACCCAAATATAATGCTAACAAGCAAATGTAGATACACGCTTTAGACAAATTAGGAGTAATTAACAAAACTACGGCAATCAGAGCGAGAGGAACGAGGAAATTTATATTTTGATGTTATAAACACAGCCTCGTTAAGCGAAAATAACTTTCATAGTCACTTTGATGATAATTTTTCTGCTCAGTTTGGTTGGTGAATTAAGTCCACCGGGCTAGCTTACCATCTTACCTAAGTCTGTCTCCATAACAACAACGTTAACATCATTTTAGTGTTTCGAAAGTTGGTAAGAATAGTCAGTTCCTCTGTGGTTGAGGATTCTGGATGAAGCTCGCTTCCACCTTCAGCCTCATCAAGTGAGAGGCAGGTCAAGAGTTTTTCGTTGTGATAAAAAATTACGACGACACATGAAATTAAAAATGTGGAGGATTTGACCTAGGTACACTCCCCATGTTGCTGGCGCGTTGGGGAGGCGATATCTTTGCACCATCTTACTTTAACTTTGACAAACGTCAAAAATCTGTCAAACAAAAACCAGCGGTTATCTTTATAGTTACGGTCAAAGTTAGGTGGTGCAACTAAGCCTATGTGATGGTGATGAAATATTAATACTCGTAAAAAAAGAACGCATGTGTGAGCCACGTCTAAATAGATTTTACTAACACAAAACCAGCTGTTCAAGTAAATAAACTCGTGGCAGAAAAAATGCGTTAAAGTAAACAAAACTGTTGTTGCGACGCGTCGCGTTGCTGTTGACGTAGATTAGCAGCATTTAAACTGTTGAATGAAGAGTTTAAACACAGGTGGGCGTGACGTAAAATAAATTGGGGCAAACACCACCAAAACAAATTGGGAGTCGTACATCGCTGTATTAAATATATACCTACTACTTTTTCTGTTTCATCATCATCATCAAATCATTTAGTCCTCACTGCAAGAGCACGACCCTCTCTAACTTCCAAAGTAGGTAACTGAAAGATTTAGCTTATCACGCTGGCCCGACAGGATACCTCATGTTGGTATATTCTAGAGGCGGGTGTCTAGTGTCTAGAGGCGGGTGTCTAGTGTCTAGAGGCGGGTGTCTAGTGTCTAGAGGCGGGTGTCTAGTGTCTAGAGGCGGGTGTCTAGTGTCTAGAGGCGGGTGTCTAGTGTCTCTGTCCCTTAGTCGCCTTTAACGACATCCACGGGAAGATTGGGGGTGCTCCTATTCTACTCTGACGGAACCGAGTGACAGGATCGTACTCTGCAGGAGTACTTGGTAAGTGCAAATGCGATAGTCCTCCTACCGCTTCAGCGTTCACCATTTGGTGTCACTGTCTTAGCCACTAATAAGTGAAAGAACCATACTTTACAGTGGCGCCAACTTGTTAGCGTTAAACGATCACCCTCATTAATATCTTATGTGGCACCCATAGAGGCACCAGACAATCCATAATGATTTATAGAGAAATTCAAATTTCTTTTTCAAACTTCAGTTTTCAGAAAATATTCCCCTAAATTGAGATGTCTCATCATACTAACCCAGCCTCCCACGCATACTTACACAGGAACACAGGTTTTAATTATCATTTATCAGGCAGCGTAATTACAGTTCAATTTCAAACTTCCTACCCTCAGTTTGAAGGAATTTTTCCCCAAAATTGAGATGTCTCGCATAGTTTTGACACAGCCTGAATCCCAGGCATACTTGCAGGCTTTAATTATCATTTGTGAGGTTTTAATTAATATTTTATCAGGAAGCTATAATGAAGGTACGTCGGAATGTTCGCATTTCTCCCGAGGAAATCGATTGTGACAGACCGACAAATTCTCTCACGTTCAGTTAACCACAGCGTAGGTGGATCAACCAACCCATTTATCTACAGTCAGATAAGACATAAGTCTAACATAATTTATCTGGTTTTAAAACAAACAAAACTAGGTACATCATTTTACACACTTTCAATCATGCTGTTATTATAGTGTGACTTTCTGTCTTTAAAATTTGGCTTGATTCCAATCCAACTTTAGAGAAATACATCTATTTTATGACCAATTTCATTTTTTAAAGCATTACTTAACAAAACTATTCACCCAACTTCTTACATTTTCTAGCAAACTCTTAGCAATGAAAAAAGCTGAATAATACCTACTACAACTACTACTTATATTAACCTACTTATTTGCTACTAACAAAATTAGAACAGTGCTTCTTATAATAATTTCCTTCTACAAAAGACTGACACAAGAACATTGGCTGTTCCTTCCAGGCTGTGCCCTTACTTGTAACAATGTTTACAATTAGCGAGTGGAAGTGTTTTCATTTACATCCAAATCAAGGCGATACTATGATATGCTCATATTAGAAGACTTATTACTAACTCAGGCGTCAAAACTTTGAGATAAATGAACTCTATCGATTAACATAACACGTGAGGTTATACCTAAATCTAACGGTGGTTTAGGCACATTATTAAGGCTGAGTTGCACCGACTCACTTTAACCGTAACTATAACAATAACTGGTCTGGAATTTGACAGATTTTTGACGTTTGTTAAAGTTTAACTAAGATGGTGCAACCTAATCTAAAAAAGTTTACTAATGTGGAGGTTAAGGTTAGATTAGACTATAGCTGACAGAGTATAAACATTTATGGAGACATTTATATTATTATAATAATTATTCTTAGCTATAGTCGTAATATGTTTAATAAGCTGCATTTATTATTTATCTCAATGACCTAATTGGATTAATTATGTAGTTATCACTGTGGTAAACCCACTTTTAACTTAAGCATAAAATATTTACTTGGAAGAATTAACAGGTATTATTGATTGGTTTGTACGAAAATATGGATAATGTAATTGAATTCATACGATTGAATAAACATAATGAAATTCTTAATTAATTTATAATTAATCACATTCAAAATCTTTGGTTGTGTGTATTTTTTAATAATTACACTTTTTTAATCACACACACGCAAACATTTTGATTCAAAATGTTTTTAAAGCGTCAAAAAACATGCATTTACCTAATCACCGGAAGCGATACGGCGACGTTTGCAAAAAATGTTAAATGAAACTGTAAAACGCTAGTCTGAAAGTCCAAGGCCAATGAAATATAACAACATTTACTTTTTTATTATAGCTTAGTATGATTTATCAACAACAACAACAACTGTTCGCAGGAAGATATAATGAATGCTACTGACAACGCCACTCTAGTAGCGAAGTTTTAGACTAGGCGCAGACCACCGATTTTTAGTTGGCTGATACTTAGTTGTGCCCGATTTAAAATTGTATGAAGAATCAGCCAAATCAAATCGGTGTAATGTGCGCACTTCCATACATGCCCATACTGATCAACTGCCCGACTAAACTATCGGCCGACGAAAAGTCGATGGTCTGCGCCTAGGCTTAGGCTGACACTGTTAGGTTTGTTGTGGACACCACAAGAAGAAGTATGATTTATTACCAGTGTCAGTAAAATTATCAATTCAAGCTTCCCATGATCTAACTGGTTCAAATAATTTATGTAGAATGATATTTCATTAATGAAAGATAATAATCCCCGCTCCATTTGAATTTCAGTAAAGATATGGCACTTTTCTGAGATCTCACGGACCTCTTGAGACAAATCAGAAGTGATGTAGCACTACATCACTTTTTTCCTTTTTTATGCAGAACAAGGCAGGTATTTGACCAAAATCACACCTGATGTTATGTGAAATGCAGTCTTGGATGGTACATATGCTACTGTTTTGTTTCATTTGTCCACGGAACAACTCATCTATATTTAAAAGCGAAAAGTCACTGACTCACTCACTCATCACGAAATCTCAGAAACTACAAGTGCTAGGAGTCTCAAAATTTGCATGGCGGTTCCTTTTAGAACGTAGGTGCTCACTAAGACGGGATTTTGCAAAATTCAACCACTAAGGCGGTAAAACGGGATCCACGCGTACGAAGTCGCGGGCGGCCGCTAGTAGATTAATACACCCCACAGACAGGGGATTACGCTAGACCACAGTGCGGTTAATACCTGTCTTTGCGGAGCTTCATAAAATATTGACCGGTTGTTAGAGGCCTGCATAGCGCCTCCCTGCTTTGAATTAAAATTCTTATACATACCAATAAAGGACAGAATCTATTTAACCGAGTTTGAATCTAGTTTTACCGTTATTTTGTACTACGGTCCTAACGCCCGTATTTACAAACGATGCTTGCTTTAGTGAAGCAGCAAATCGAATGGACAGCGTTGAATAGAGCTCTGTGATTGGTTCATGTGTGACCCTGTGCGTCCACGCGCACTATGAGACCTCATAGTAATGTTTGTGGTTACGGGCGTAAGCCTATTTTTGACTGTACACACATGTAAATCATAAATGTTGTAATCATGATTACGTAATCACAAACTCTGTGCGTCCCGCATCAAAAACAGGAAAGCTTCTAAAATTAACTTCATTACGTAAGAACTGAAGGCGAAAATAGTCCGCAGATTTCATACGCGTTTTGCATGTGTTACACACTTGTTGTGTCCTTGACTTTGCTCTGAAAAGAGCTAAAAATGATGTTAATCACTCAATAACAAAGTGACAAAGGTGACTGAGTTTGTTTCGCCACTTCTTCTATGTATATATTATTATGTGCTCATTATCCTCTGTGGTATCAGTATTCAACGTTCGAATAATCTTTAGTAGGTAGTAATAATCCTACTACGCAAGCAATGTAAACTGTTAACATTATGACGTCTGCAGCAATGTGTTCTGTTTTTGGGCATATTGATGCGACATCGGCCCCGCCCCCTTTTCACATCTCCCTTAAGTTTCTGTGATCTGTGTTTGTACCGTCTGGGGAACAAACCCGCTACCTCTGGCATAGTACGCGAGTCCGTACGCGAACCACTAGTGCCGGCCATCAGTCAGTCAATATCGATGAGCATTGAAATATAAATCACATTACTCAAGTATCATCAATAATGCAATAAATGCATTTTATTTCATTTGATTGGTATTGCACAATAATGGCATGTAGGAAGTAAATTATAACGTGTGAATGATTTATTTGAAGTGAAATTAAAGTAATCTAAAATCTATTCACATAATTAATCCGAAATCTATCAATATTTTATAAGTGAAATAATAACGAGGCCTGTTTCAGGATTTGCTAACCTATTATGAACCTATATTTTTCAGTAAAACTACTACATTATATTTGTTGGTTTTAATATCTGGAAGATAGTCACTGGTTACAACCAAACTTTATTTAATAGGTAGCGATTTAATGTAGGTAGGGTAGGCAACTATCTGAAACTATCAGGAACATATGAAATGTGTGTGGCTCTACATTTAAATGCATTGTACGAGTACACTCTCTACGTACCCATAACATGGATTTCACATTTTTACTTCTGACAAGGTCGTCTAAGTTAAAAATTTCTACTTAATATTGAAAAAAAAAACTTAGACGAAGATATTGAGACATTGTTTAGAAACCTACTGTTTTGAACCTCAACTCACTGTTTACTAATTAAGAATAGCACTGTTTTGTTTCTTTCCACAGCAAATTAATTAACAATAAGACTACTTTAAGTTTATAACGGAAGCAATATTTATTTTAGTAAGTCTTTGAGGTACAATCAACACACCAGAATAAACATTTTTGTAACAAAATAGCGTCTTCAACTACATAAGAACACACATTGTCTAGCTAAATATACTTACTATAATATGTAAATATTTAAGAGAAAAGCTGCCTGGATCACAACCCCATGTGTTGAAACTTAAAGTAAATAAATAAGACTATGTGAGTAATTAATAATACCACAGATAATATAATACTATAATACAATCGACAGCACGTTAGTTAAATTCAATCGTTGATTTTAAATCGATGTGCTGTTATGTCTACTTAAGATAGCTGTCTTTCGTTTTTAAGTACTTTTAAAGTTAATGCTTGAGGATTAATTTAAGTTTCAAATCCGCATTTCACTATAAAATAGCTAGGTTTTAATGTATCTGACAAGGTTGCCGGTCGACCCTGACAGTAATTTTCGTAATAATATTTATCTTTCAACTCCTAAGTGCACTTTACCTACTTTTTATGACAGCATGTCTGTAAACCTATAAACTAGGCATGCAGAATAAAATTACTATAATAGCACACTGACAAACATTATAGGCGTAGAAAACTTGTAGAAGTGAGAGGCAAATTATGTATAAATTAAAAATGTATTTAGTTCATTATTATCATGACATGTTTTTCTGAGTTATGTGCATTAATTTCTAAATTAATGTGTTCAAAACATTCATATCAGTTTTCCAATCCAGTTTTGCAGAATCCAGTAATGCAGCGTCGCAAAAAACGGGATATCTCCGTGGGAAAAGAGCACTTAGGTACTTTAAACTTAAAGTTAGGTATTCTTTACATGATATCTGACAACAGATGGCATATCTAGTCATACAGACTTGATCACCATCATCAATTCAGTCATAGGACGTCCACAGGTCTCCCCCAATGATTTCCATAATGGTGTTTCTTTAAGAGATCGAATCAGAAATGAGGAGATCCGTAAACGAGCAAAAGTCGCTGACATAGCCCGACGGATTAGCAAGCTGAAGTGGCAATGGGTAGGGCACATAGTAGGTACGCAGAACTGACGGCCAATGGCGTAGCAAGGTTCTGGAGTTGTCAAAAGTTTACCCCCAAAGGAATGGATCTAAGGTTTTTACTCCACGATTGGAAACCACCTTGAAAAATATTCTCAAAACTGCCTTGTCATCTCGAAAGTGCTCTCACTTTTACGCTTCTTAAGCAATAGAGCTTATAAGAAAGAGTTATTTTATTTTAAACTGCTTAATCTCTTCGCAGTCTGCGAGCATATGGGACAAGGTGAAAATGATAAGCTATTTACATAATCTTTAAATTACTTTTGACTTTTCTTAAACATTTACCTATTATTGTCTTATATGACTTGAAGGCCCGTCCATCTGCCGCCATTCACTATAACTATGTTGGCGGCGTGCTCAGATGCCCTCAATGTGCGAGGGGGTTTGCCGCAAAATAGGCTACGTAAGCCATCTTTGGGCACACCAGCGCCGCCAAGACATCTAGGAGTCGGAGTGGTCGCCATGGCCGAAATCGGTCGGATGGATCATCATCATCATCATCATTGTCTTATAAATATGAGGCTACTACTTCTTAGCACTAGCCGTGTAAGAAGTAGAGATGAAACGGATAGTTGATTGGCCGGATACCGGATACCGGATATCCGGCCAGCTGCTAGGCCGGATAGCCGGATATCCGGCGGCCGGATAGTTGGCCCNGAGAATGACCTAATGCTGATAATAATACTTATTTTTCATCAGATTTCATTTAATCGTGGATTTTCATTAAAGAATACGAGTAGCATGAATCTATACTTCAATACTAATTTATAAATGCTAAAGTAACTCTGTCTGTCTGTCTTGCTTTCACGCCTAAACCGCTGAACCGATTTTGATGAAATTTGGCACAGAGATAGTTTGAGTCCCGGGAAAGGACATAGGATAGTTTTTATCCCAGTTTTTGAAACAGGGACGCGCGCGATAATGTTTTTCTATGACTGGCAAAATTCCACGCGGGCGAAGCCGCGGGCGGAAAGCTAGTGGGTTATAAATAAAACGTTATTCAGTACAAACAGCGAACATAACATTTTTTACCCGTCTGCGCCAAAAGGAGGGTTATTTAATGGCTTATTATAATAGGAAATTAAAGGTACCTAGGTATTTACGAAGTCGTTTATTTTCTGTACTTAATAGGCTTTTACATGTCCCAGTATAACTTTTTCCCTGTTATAAAAGGTAATGTACAAAAAATATTTTGATTCAAACTTGCTGGTCTCTAACATAAGAGGTCTCACAGTGCGCGTGAACGCACAGGGTGACACACGAACCAATCATAGAGCTCTATTCAACGCTGTGCGTTCGATTTTCTGCTTCATTAGCAAGCATCGTTTGTGAATACAAGCGTTAACTCAATTTCCAAACAAACGAACCAATCACAGAGCTCTATTCAACGCTGTGCGTTCGGTTTGCTGCTTCACTTAAACAAGCATTGTTTGTGAATGCGGGCGTCTGTGTAGCTCTTATTTTGGACTCAATATCCAAACAAATGAAAACCGCAAAAGAATCGATTTGAATATAAATCGAATTTATAAATAAAAGATGGCAGGCAAAACCAAAACAAGCGGGAATTGTAACGGCGCCACGACCAATGTACCATAGAGAATAAGTAAGTAAGTTTTTATATCAAATCTACATACGGTGAACATTTAGCATTACATAACTGGACATAACAACGGTAGGTACTTGGCGCATAACAATAAAAACTGGTTACAGTCGTAAATCATTTCTTGATATGCTATTAGAATAGCCTATTTCAAGATTTCAGTTCATTGAATCAGACCCTTTATTGGCCCTATAATCCTTCTGACCCTGTTGTCAGATCTCATCACGTCTGACACTGACACGAGGTTTGTGACCTCTAAATTAGGTAGTTGACACCATAAAGTCAATTGACACAGTTTTTAATGAAGATAAAGATTGTTAAAGAATATGTCTTAGAATTAGAATCATTGGTTCATCATCATCATTTCAGGCACATGACGTCCACTGCTGAATCTGAACATGGCGTGTCCCCAGATTGGCCGGTTGGTCGCGGTCTGCATCCAGCGCCTTCCTGCTACCTTTATGCGGTCATTATTATTAAATATCCAGATGCAAATTAGGTTTATTATCTAACTTTATTTGAGGCTTAATAGAGAAATAGCTTATATACTCGCAAAACTTAATAACAGTATAAAAATAGTGTTGTTGACTGCCATATAATATGATAAAACCACAGACTGCGGTTTGTGTTATAGGACAGGCCATTAGGAATGTATGTAGGTATGTAGGTATGTTGTGTGAACGGATAATGGACTTATCTTTGGTCCATAGTGCATTGTTTTACTTAATGAATTATATTTGCAATTAATCGGAAATAGGGTAAAGGATAAAAGCATAATAATAAAATTATCGGAGTACGCTGTACATTTATTTTTATCACCAAATAAATATTATTTGAATTGAATTTGAAGTTGACACTGCTTATAAAAGGCAACCGCTGCTTTTGTTTTGCATATTGGGCTTACTAGTTATATCAGAGGTCGCGGATTCGATCCCCGCACACTACAAAATATTGCGTGAAGTCTACTCATTTATTTAATAAAAAAATGGACCGTACAATTACTGTACCGAAACAATATTGCAAATAGTATTGCACTGCCGTGATTAATATACAAAACCTGAAATAATATTAATTTTAACAATATTCAATAATTATTAAAGAAGTAGCAAAGTTTTTATATTTCTAAATCAATTTTATTGAAACTAAAAAAGGAATTATAAATTGTTCATACTCGTACTAACGCGTTTCAATATACATTTAGCGCCATCTCTTGATAAAACTTAAATGAATGCGTTTACAATTACTTAGTTTAGTTTTAATCTTACATGTCATATTCATTGGTACATAAGGCGAATCTAACTGTGCCATGGTAGAGAACCGTATGAATGAGAAAAAGGTTGATTAGTCTGTTTATTAACGTGAACAAGTTATAGGTAAGGCCAGATAACCTTCGGACTACAATACAGCATACAGGGTGGAAACGATAAGTGATCTCACTGGATTATTTCTAAACTATACAAGATATCAATAAACTAGTTACTGATCCTGAAAGTACTTCATGAGCTCTATCAAACGGTATTAATAATAGGTTACAGAATAAACTGGATCTATCCGAAAATTCAATGTTTCCAGCCTCCATACATTTGGTAAAGTCACATTATTTTAAAAACTACACATGATATCATAAAACTGATTACTGATTCTAAAAGTGATTCACAAGCTCTATCCAATGGTATCAATAATAGGTTACAGAATAAACTGGATCTATCCAAAAATTCAATGTTTCTTCCATACATTTACTACTACCACAGTCTACTACTATGCCACTCATCTCTTGACAATATTATAGCAAGTAAAGCCTAAAACCAATGTTTTCCATGAATAATTTTAAATAAGAATACAATTTACGAGTTTATTTTAAGAGTTTATTATTAAATAAAATAAATTACACTTCTAATATTGTGTGGCTGGCATACATTTAGGATGGAAGCTGGAAACATAGAATTTTCAGATAGATCCAGTTTATTCTGTACCCTATTATTGGTACCGTTTGAAAGAGCTCATGAATCACTTTCAGGATCAGTTACCAGTTTTTCAATATCTTGTATAGTTTAGAAATAATCGAGTGAGATCACTTAACGTTTCCACCCTGTATACAATAGATCGATACAAACAATATACATAAGCCAACTACAAAGCCGCCACCGCAGGATGATCGCGACAAGGGCAATCTCCACAATTACGAGCACATCCTGCTGTTCCCCTCTTCCTGTAATCATTGCTCGCCCTGACGACATACGAATAAGGTCCACAATCCAATGACAATATAGTTTTTGTTGTCGCATAAATCTGAGCTGGATTGACGAGTTGTTCGGTTTAAATATAGATTTGAAACGGTTTACGGGTTGGCTATAATCAGACGCAGATGCGTTTAACTAGCTTTTTCTAGCGTTACATGGCGTGGATTCAGGAAAGATTCTTGCCTCTGAAAGTGTATTATTAGATAATAATAGTAATAGTAACTAATTTTCCAACCACAGTGATGCTCAATCTTTCCGTTTCCGAAGATGGCAAGACAGATAAAAATTGCTTAGATTTAAGAACAAAGTTGCAAGATGTGAATGATGATGACCTTTATTATACGAGTATTTCAAAAAGTCCCATATTTAAAAGTATAGTCAACATATTATTATAGTCTTTTGTTAAAAAATAGTAAGCAGTATGTTGTATGTAGCCCGAGTCTTATGCCCGTGTCTCATAAAAATGAGAATCTTTTTTGTATGAATTGATTTCCTACGTAGTGCTTTTTGAAGAGTAGACAACAACTAGTGCCTCAAATCTTCAAGTACATACCTGCATAGGTATTTTGTTTGATTGAGGATCAAACGAAGACGATAAGCAACATACAATTAATATAACAGGGTCTCATTTAACATAGCATAGTTCCGGTCATGCCTGGGTGCACTAAGTCAAGATTATGTTATGTGGAAGGTGATAATATCTCCGACATACTATGTCGTAAGGGGAGTGACATCCGTCCATCAACATGTCAGGACACAACCGGTCTCTCAAGACCATACAGATTAAGATTTGCGTAGACGCAATCAGAATCAATTGTCTTGGACACTGAAGCTGGGTTGCACCATTTTATTTTAACTTTGACAAACGTCAAAAATCTCAAGACAATTGATTCTGATACTAAGGTAGGGTTGCACCATCTTACTTTAACTTTCACAAACGTCAAAAATCTGTCCAACTCCATACAAAAAACACCGGTTATCGTTATAGTTACGGTCCAAGTTAGGTGGTGCAACTTGCCTAACAGCTAATCTATTTAAGTAGATTTAGGGCTCGTTCGGCATTCCAATTTTGCGGGATTCCAGTAATGCCGTTTCCCGTTCCCACAAAAAAACGATCGAATTTGTAAATCGATAATTTACAAATTCGATCGTTTTTTTGTGGGAACGGGAAACGGGATCTTCGCGTGAACTTTAATATTAACCGGGATCCTATAAGAAATAGTTCTTGAAAAAAACGGGATATCTCTGTGGGAACAAGCCCATAGAATGTCACAACATAGGTATCCTGGAAACTCGATATTTTGAAGTTGTCCGAGATATTAGACGTACACGACAATAATAATTGTGCATGCAAAATTTTAACTTCCTAAAAAACAAATGCGAGTGAGAAATAAAAAAAAACAAACGACTCAAGATTCAGAAACAAAAGAATACAAAATGACAAAAACCGCCAACGAAATATCAAACTACAAAATTACCCCGCTCATGAAAGAGGCAAAAACAATGTGTTTGAAATGAATGAATGCGAGTGAAACAGACAAACAGTTGTTTTGTTCGTGCTGCATAATGAAAGCAACCTAAAAAATGCCGCGGCGCAAATAAATCTAAGAACAATATGAGAAAACCATGTTGTAGCAGCCGAGAAACCAATGTTATTACAGAATCGTAGAGACACAAACACGTAAAAGTAGATGTACCTAGTAAGAGACAAAACAAATTTTCTTAAAGAGACTAAGCCATCAGCTTAAAATTTTGTTAAAATATCGTGTTAAGTACAGAGTAATGTGTTAAAATATCATACTTTAACCGTAACTATATTAACTATAACCGTTATTTTTGTAAGGTATTAAACAGACTTTTGACTCTTTGACGTTTGTCAAGATCTGGTAATTATACCAATTGTTGCACCCAAAACAAAATATTCAATATTCTCAAATAATGATATTCGTATTTTGATAAATGATTTATCCTCAACAATTTGTTTAAAGCCCAATGATTAATATTATCCTTTAAAGTAGACCACACAAACCAGACAATCACTGGAACTGGAAACACATTTATATTTCTTATCAATAAAACACTTTAATGATGTCTTATCAATAGGCGATTTCTTCTAAGCAATCCAGGGGAGATCAATTAGAACTAAAACATAATGAAGTCACGTTTGATTTAAATCACTATAAAAGATCTCATATTTTCATTCGGTGGACGTAACCATTTACCAATGTCAGATGAATTTTTAACCAGTTCAAAACTAGGTTACCTGAATATCTAAATAATGTAGCCAAATGTAGCTTTCAGTTGACATTTACTGGCTGGACTGTGAAACTAGGAAGTTACCCAAAAACCTACATACCAATTTGTAATTTACTGACTGCGTCATATCTTTGTAGGTAACATAGGGTCAAATAAAATGGCTTTAGAGTACGTAATAATCGAACAACTGAACATAAACCACTGTGTCTTTTAGTTATCTACTCACGCGACACTGTTAAGGTTTCATTCAAATCAAATTAAATCAAATCAAATCATTGGCTGTCTAGCTAGGTCATACAGGATACATTGGAGCAAAAGCTGGAACTGAGAGATTATTAAACTAACGTACAACATACTCAAAATGTTTGATGGGGTTTGGCAAGGGAGCACTTGAGGTCCTCTACTGTATCACATTACTGCTATCTATTATTATCGGTACGCAATTTCGCCCCAGTGATTTTACGTGAAATGTATGCTGGAATAACGTACTGTAGTAAAATATTGAAAGAATCTTTCAATTCAAAAGATAGCCCTCCACATTTACTTACAAAATACACTCTATAATTTATAATATTACAGATTAAACTTAATAGATCGACGACTGACGTAGATGAATGCACACGAGCAAATTGTAAAAGCATTAAGGTTATCGTAATTTGTTTCTTCGAGTTCACACTACTGATATCCACTGCAATACTTAATTATCTTACTAATTGCAGACTGATCAATTATATTGATTATCTCAATATCTGCTGTCTGTCACTGTAACTCGATGTTTTTCCTGCAGGGAAAGAGAATCGAATTTTCCTTTATTAAATAACTACCATTAATAAGCAGAAGGAAATTTGACCCAAGCCAATAAAGAGCCCAAAAATATGGGTTTTTATATTACGTGCTTTAAAAAACGGTAAATGATTTCAAATTCGGAGCTGCGAACATGATTGCCGCTTCCAAATTAATGTATGGCCTGAGTCATTGCAGTCAATGCCTCGTGTGAGTGGTGGTGAAGCAGTGAACCGTGACTTCCCGCTTTTTCATTGAAACTGATATTGATATCTGATCCGTGAACGCACCTGGGTGCCGAAGGTTTTGTTACATCCTGGGCTAGGTAGGTAGAATGATTGTTGGAATTATTTGTGGTTCTTCTTCAATGGGAATAAAATTGCTTTTGCATTAAAAACTTACTCGTATAGTAGCTAATTTCTCGGTTCAATCAATAGTATCATTTAATATTCAATTAACTGCAATTTGTGGTACCGGTACCTTCAAGTTTTATTCATAACCATTATCATTGGAAACCTGTTTAATAGTTTATTTGGCATAAGCAATGCAAAGATGTTCTAAAGTATTGTATTCATCAGAATCTTAATTAATAGATCTAGACAGACATCTATTAATTCAAAATCTTCACTAACAATATCTCTTCTTTCACCATTGTATTTAAATTCGGTAAATACTTTCCTTTCTACACAAAACATGTTATGTTAACATGAATTTTAATTAACAAGTAAAACTTCGCGACTTATTATTGATACCATACGCAAGCCATTGTAAAACCTGCCAACTACTTTTACTTTTAATTAAGTTAAAGTGCAATACGTCTTTATTACAGAGAATTAAACAAAAAATGTGAACCGTATATCATTTTTATTGAATTCTCATTATATCATAATGACTCGCTAATTGATCCAATATAATCTCTAAAACGGCGACTACAAGGTTTTTATTAACTTGCATTAGCTTATCATTAGCTTACTGCGTTTACCAATTAAAAAGGTCGTCGTTCATCCTCTATTGTTCTGCCTCCTTTTACGCTCCCACTCATGTCATTCAGTTTAGTGTCAAAATTGTGTGTTGAAATTTTTATAACCGTGTGAAATTTTTTAAACTGACCGGTGTGAACCTGTCTTCTTCAGCATTCAGGAGATCGCCGACTGAAGATGCCTTCGCCTGGGTTGCGAGGTGGCGCCTGCTGTTTAGGACGTAGGACAGCTCGTCCAGGTACCGCAGCGTGAGATTCGCCATTGTCACTTCACAGGTCACACAACACAGCACTGTCACAGCTTTGTCACACACAATGGGCACAGAACAATGTGTTCACGTAAACAGACCGGTCGCGCGGCTCGATGCACGTGCGTCCAACGCCATGGCGGGATTGTGACTGGCGGAATGGCTGCGACAGCGCGAAGGTCAAAGAATATTGTGAAGCTCACGGTTTGTTGGTGCGTCGTTTGTTGCCTACGTTTTGGTGAAAATTTAGATTCACTTACAAGAGAACGAAAGCAACTGTCTTCAAAAATGAAGCGAAGAAGAACTGCAGCAAGTGCTGCAAGCTGAAGGTAAGAATTTTCAATTTTCAAAACCTATCGGAACTTGATAAATTTGATTTTATCGGCATAAAATAAGGAACGAATGTACACCTAGTAATATTGTAAAGCACATTGAGACACAAAATGAAATGTGCAAGTGAACAGGCTGCTTAAAAGAAACAAAACATCATTACGGGAAAATTACTGTCGGGAAACAGATTCTTCCTTGACAATCAAATCAATTTCCTTAAAAATTGCATCCCAAAAAACTTAACTCTGCTGATTTCGCTCTCAGCGATCATTGTAGGTTTGCTCTCTTGATATTGTCACAATTCGTAATTATGCAATTAGCTGACCTATAAAATCTGCTTCTACCATTGAGTTAAGTAGATCATGCTTTTATGATCTATTAAATCTTCTGGTTCTATTATTGATGGATCCCCATATTCTGCTTTAAGGTTAAAGTTTGCTATCTAGACATTCTGCTCGAAATGTATTCTTTGCACAATTGCATCTAGCCTAGTGCGATCCATTTCGTCGGTGCTACGTCTCGCGCCGTTTCCCCAGCTTACGTAAATGATCCCTTACTCTTTGCAGACTGTATTCTTTGACGTAGTTGCCATGAACAAAATACAATAGACAAGTCAGTAGTAAGAGTAAGAGTTAAGAAGAGTTATTTAGGTGTAATGTTGCAGAATAAAGGTAAAAAATCGGCTCAGTTTCAAGCACAGATTGAGCCATTGAGGGAGCATGGAAAGGATATAAATGTATGACTGATTGTTCTGGTATTGAGCGATGTTATCATATTGATTGAATGCAGACTATATTCTACTAAATTATTTTGCCTGAAATTATTATGCATTGCTGAATTAGCAAAATTTGATGTAAGATAGGATTCTACAAATTGAGAAATTCTAACCAGTTAAGTGCCTAATACTTAAGTTTTGAAAGTTTTACATTCCTGAAAGATTTTCTGTTTCTTCTAAACACTTTTGAACAGTTTTACCGCCTGAAAATAGTTTTCTTCACTTTATCTTCCTAAAATTAGATCAGATTATAAGTACCTAATTAAGATAGACTTGTTATCCATTAACAACAATTTCTGTCGACTAACTTGTGACCTTAAAAGAATTAAAATGAAAATTAAATAATTTCAATTACGAAATATCTTACAATCTTCAATTCTTCGGCATGCAAAATTAATTAGTTGTCCATATAAATATTCAAAAAATAGATTAGCAATGTCAGATTGGCTATCATGACCTCATCAGACTTTAATATCATTTCTCATTCTAATTTATCTATCTCTAAATCATTTTGATTGCGGAATATCTAATAGGCAAACATATTTTACATTTCGGCACTTATGCAAAATATTTCACTAACACTTAAAAATTAAGATTAATATTGCAAAACTTCAGATTGGTAATTTTGACCTCCCCAACGCGACGTCTCAATCTACGAGTAGGTAGGTAGGTACATCTACTACACTAATATTTATAAAAAAGAAAGATTTGATCGTTTGTTTGTATTAAATAGGCTCCGAAATTATTGAACTGATTGAAAAATTATTTCTCCTTTTCTACATTATCCCTGATGGATCACTATAGGATATGGATTGCAAGACATTCTGAAACAGACCGAAATTATAGCCGGTGAAGCCCCGGAGATTGTTATATTTTATGTACAAACTACGACATAACAAGGTCTGGTAAACACATTCTTTAAGTTTTTAATAAATAACTAACAACTCTAGAAACGAATACTCTTTCCTATCTGATCATTGAAATCGTTCAATTTCGATTGCGCACACTTTGGCAACAAACGACAAACACTCGCTGCGCCGGCGCAAGTAATGAGGATCAGTACTGTTGTAGAAAATNTGCTTCTACTATTGAGTTGAGTAGATCATGCTTTTATGATCTATTAAATCTTCTGGTTCTATTATTGATGGATCCCCATATTCTGCTTTAAGGTTAAAGTTTGCTATCTAGACATTCTGCTCGAAATGTATTCTTTGCACAATTGCATCTAGCCTAGTGCGATCCATTTCGTCGGTGCTACGTCTCGCGCCGTTTCCCCAGCTTACGTAAATGATCCCTTACTCTTTGCAGACTGTATTCTTTGACGTAGTTGCCATGAACAAAATACAATAGACAGGTCAGTAGTTGTGTCAGTAGTTAAGAGTAAGTGTTAAAAGAGTTATTTAGGTGTAATGTTGCAGAATAAAGATCAAAGATCGGTTCAGTTTCAAGCGTAGATTGAAGAAGCAAAGACAGAACATAATGTATGACTGATTATTCTAGTATTGGGCAATGTTATGATATTGATTGAATGCAGACTAATTCTACTTACATTATTTTGCCTGAAATTATTATGCATTGCTGAATTTGCAAAATTTGATGTAAGGTAGGATTCTACAAATTGAGAAATTCTAACCAGTTAAGTAAGTGCCTAATACTTAAAATTTGAAAGTTTTACATTCCTGAAACATTTTCTGTTTCTTCTTTGGAAACACTTTTGAACTGTTTTGTTGCTTGGAAATAGTTTTCTTCACTTTATCCTAGTTTCTAAAATTAGATCAGATTATAGGTAGCTACCTAATTAAGATAGACTTGTTATCCATTAACGAATATTTCTGTCGACTAACTTTGACCTTAAAAGAATTAAAATGAAACGTTGAAATCGAATTAGTTAAATCATTTCAATTACGAAATATCTTACAATCTTCAATTCTTCGGCATGCAAAATTAATTAGTTGTCCATATAAATATTCAAAAAATATATTAGCAATGTCAGATTGGCTATCATGACCTCGTCAGACTATAATAACATTTCTCATTCTAATTTATCTATCTCAAAATCATTTTCATTGCGAAATACCTAATAGGCATGCATATTTTACATTTCGGCACTAATTTAAAATATTTCACAATCTATCTTAGGCACTAATATTATAAATGCGAAAGTTTGTATGGATGTCTAGATGTTAACATGTTTGTTACTCTTTATGTATAATTTTAAATATTAAGATATTAATATTGTAAGACTTCAGATTGTTAATTTTGACCTTCCCAAACGTCTCACTAATATGTTAAGAAGAAATATAATAATGATTGTTTGTTTGTATTGAATAGGCTCCTAAATGACTGAACCGATTTGAAAAAATCTTTCACCATTGCAATTCCACTTTACCCCTGATGAACATAGGCTATGAATACGGATGGAAATACAATCTGTGCCAAACCAAAATTGATGTGGCCGAAGCTGTGGGCAAAAGCTAGCAATTTTATGTACAAACGAGTAAGTTGTAATCCTACTAATATTAGAATTTGTCTGGATGTTTGTTACTCTTACACGCAAAAACTACTAAACGGATTTTGTTGAAACTTTACAGTATTATTGTTTGTAACCCAGATTAACATATAGGCTCTTATTTATGCCGATCTGTGACCCTAAATTTCACGCGGGTGAAGCCGCGGGCAAAAGCTAGTAGTTACTAAAAATACCCAGAATCGCCAGAAACTTCATATGTGGATTCTTTTTCTATGAATTTTTAGCCAAGCCCTTTGCAATAAAAATATCTACTGGAACGGGAACTCTTTCCTATCTGATCATTGAAATCGTTCAATTTCGATTGCGCACACTTTGGCAACAAACGACAAACGCTCGCTGCGCCGGCGCAGCAAGTAATTGGGTTAATAGTGGACACGTCGTCACGACGGATAGGGTACAGTCAGCTGCAGTAAAACACAAACGAATACTAAAGTAAGGCAGATTTCCACCAAAGCGGAGAGGAGAGGAAACGAGAGTACCTACGTACGTAAGTACGACGTACATCTTACGTCGAATACAGTGCTGGTGTAGCGGGCCTTGAATTATCCCATCTAAAAAAGGTCAAGAGCAGTTTTTATAGCAAGGGGCCCTTTTTCGTCTTGCAAAATTACAGACCATTTGTTTTGCCTACTCTGACTAATCCTGGGGCCCTTGTTAGGCCGAGGGCCCCGTGTCATTGATACGGCTGGGCGGTAGCTACGCCCCTGGTTGAATAACCGATCAGATTTCGGTTTTTCCACATCTCTATGTCTGCCTAAGATACACAAGAACACAGTTCTCATCTCAAATGAAGACTGACTTTACGTCAGGTATCCATCAAACTGGAGAGGAGATGTTTTTGATTTTTGATATTTTTGTTATTGTTTTTTGGTTTCCTTCTATGATCTGAGCTCGTAACACAAGCATATTTAGCTTAGTGCGAGGGGCTAGCGGGAGTTTCAATTAAATTAAAAAAAATAACCAATCAGATTCCTGAACAAAAACTGAGCGGAGAGGTATTTTAGAAATAATGAAATCTCTCCTATCCGCTTTATTGGTCGCCGGGCCTAATGCAGCAAGCTGACTGTACCAACACTTTAATAGCCCAGAGAACTCGGTGCCGATATAAAGGGTAATTATTACGCTACAGCCATCACAGTACAGGGCGTGCGCGCGCGCAACTCACGGATTAACGACAGCACCAAATCATGGTCTTTGAACGTGAAGTGTTGGGCGCATGTTAATCATAGATTTATCGTTATCACTTGAGTCTTCAATGCAGGAGCACGATTCTCAGCTCTTTACCAGATAAAAAGGAGGATTTAGAAAGAAGAAGAAGAAAGAAAGAAAAGTATTTATTAGATTTGGCCTGCACTCCCCACACTGGCTGAGTTTGTAGGAGTTTGATGTTTTTTCTTTTTCTTACGACATCCTCTGGAATAGAATCTATTCTGCGAAAACCACACGGCTACTCTTAAAACCATAAATTAAATCGATGATATAGATCGTTTCATCCACGAAGACGCGCCCCACCAATTTTTTGGAGTTTGATCCGAGCAATCCGACCGATCGTCATTATTGTTGTGCACACTCATGGATAATTTAGCGTGTACCGATAACACTCAAACATGAATAGCGGAAGAATGGTGGAACGCGTCTTCATGGATGAAATGATAAATACCCGAAATGGCATGAATTGTCATTTTAGCCTATGGTAGCTAGGCGTCAAGCCTCCTCCAAAGGACACCACAATGACCTCCCATTTTTTCATCCAGATGCTGCCAGCAATCCTCTTGACATGAAAAAAGTCTCTATAATTCTACTTTTTTTTGGCCCTTGCTATCAACATTAGACACACTTTTACTCCGAGCGTAATTGTCTATGGGCAGACCAGTGACGTCACAAAAAAGGGCCAAAGGGCCATTATACAAGAAGCTGTGCGCTGATGTGTTTTTTATTAAAGTTATGCAACCAACCGCAAAACCCATAATGGTAGTTTCTTTCGTCTTAAAGGGAACATTAACGCGTTTTCGCCATTTTGAAGTAATTGTCAAGATTATCATTATACGAATACAGAATCGTACCTAGGTACCTATTTTAGACTTAGAAAACAGGCATTCATCTACCGTTCTACACGAATTTTGAAACAAAATATTTTATTGTTTATTTGTACCTATTGAATATGCTCCGAAACCACTTGATCGATTTGACAAATTCTTTCACCTTCATCATCGTCATGTCACTGGGAATAATATAGGTTTCTACTGGTGAAAGAATTTTCAAAATCAGTTCAGTAGTTCCGGGACAAACTTGACCTTTACTGGTTGGGTTTTTATTGGCGGTCAAGCAGTAGATCCTGGCTACACAGGAGTTGCAGCGGTGGGAACGAGAGGTGGGAATGTAAACCAAAGATAAACTTCTTACAAACTAACTTTTATAATAAGTTACTGATAAATCGATTGATTTTAAAACCGAGAAGAGTCACGTCTCGGCAAAAAACTGTACATTGATAATGTAAAAGAGTCTTGACTTTCTTCTCTATTCATCAAAATCATCACGTACAGTCCACAATAAGTCATTCTTTTATTTATGAACGAAGCGCGAATTTAAAAAAATACAGCTTGATAGAGACCGTCAAACGACAAAAAAGAGCGTATCTATTGATCTATTTCCATAAATTCAATGGAAATGCCGCTACCAACCGGGCAACATGGATGATGATGATCCATCCGACCNATCAAAAAACTGGTCCTAGATTGAAGCAATGAGGGCTATCGTTTTTATACTTAACCCTCGCTGTACGAGGTGGGGTGTGACACACCCCAGTCCTTTAAAAATAGCCACAATTTTAAAAATTATCAAGTGCTGAATTTGAAATTCTCAGTAGCTGGAATTATGACACTGCTGCTTCGATCACCGTTGCAAAATCAGTCCAGCGGTGACTACCAACTGAGTTACATGCCTTTAAAGTGCGTGTGGGTGTCACACACCCCACCTGGTACGGGGCGTTGTTAAAAAGTTTTAAAAAAAATCTGACAGTTTTGGTGTAATTTATATATTTTTAGCTTTGTCAATTGAATAAAATTCAATACAAATAATATGTTTCGTGATTTTTACGGTATCTGAAATTTTCAAGCACTTTTAGTCAAATGAGATGACTTTTAGTGCGAATCTGGAAGTTTAGTACTGAGATCCAAAGATGTATGTGAACATACACTTATGGGCTACAATTTATACTTGGTGATACAATTTATGGGCTACTGTAATGGAATAACATATTTTATAAATAAATAAAATTGTTACGCTCTCATTTTATGCATTGAGCATACTCATTTTCTTTCATCAGAATTGTGGTAAATTGAAAACCGATGATCAAAACAAATTTATACCTTTCCAGTTTTTAATTTACTTTTAAATTTATAAGTAAATACTTGTNATAGACTCGAAGCATAGACGTTGCAAAATAGGCATTTTATTAAATATCACGTGAGATTAGGGGGGTGGGGGAGGGGGTCAGGCAAAATCTCACCAAATCTCACCAAGGGGGGCGGGGGGGTTGAAAAATGGCCAAAATTGTCTCACGTAATTTATGGACGCCCCCTAATTTGGCTAGAAAAAAATATTTTCTATCCACGCAGTACGCCGGCAGCGTTCGGATCGGATATAATGACGTCATCGTCCCCGCGCTGGGCGGTCAGTGAACTTTTTTAGTAATTTGGCCATAACTTCGTCAATTTTTGTCGTAGAACAAAAATTTTTGCACTGTGTATTAAGGATTTCTTAGCCCTATAAATCTGCATTCACAGCTAAAAATCGAAATGATCCTCATTGGGTTAATAGTGGACACGTCGTCACGACGGATAGGGTACAGTCAGCTGCAGTAAAACACAAACGAATAAAAAATTAAAATTAAAATTCAATAAAATGCATTTATTTTTGCAAATAGGCTTTTAGAAAGCACTTTTACACGTCCCAATATTAACCCTACCACTACTGCTTCGGGACAGAAATGGGCCAGTGCTGAGAAGAAGCAGCGCAAGAAACTCAGTCACTATTGTCAGCCTCCTTTTCAAGGGTTTACAGTCTTTAAAATATACAAAATATTATAGTCATAAGTATTGATGCGAGCTAGGTAGTTAAACATTCCAAACATTTTTATCTTTTATATAATCATCAACTTTATAGTAGCCCTTTTTCATTAAGGTGCTTTTGATATGTGCTTTAAATTTATGAATGGGCAATTCTACAACAGTTTGAAAAGTTTAATACATTTCCCCATAAATGAATTACCAATCTTGTGCAGTCTGAAATTTGGAACGGCAAGTTTATTTTTGTTTCTTGTATTGAACTTGTGTAAATCACTCTTTCTAGTAAATTGCTCTATATTTTTAATACTAAAGTAAGGCAGCTTTCCACCAAAGCAGAGAGGAGAAGAGACGAGATATGTATGTTGAAAGCGTAGCGTGTCCTGAAATCATCCCGTCTAAAAAAGGTCAAGAGCAGTTTTTATAGCAAGGGGCCCTTTTTTATCTGAAAAAAGTCATTGCAAAATTACAGATCACTTGCATTTGCCTACTCTGACTAATCCTGGGGCCCTGTTAGGCCGAGGGCCCCGTGTATTTGATACGACTGGCCGGTAGCTACGACCCTGGTTGAATAACCGATCAGATTCCGCATCTTTAAATCTGCCTATACCTACTTACACTTGACAAGAACGAAGAAAAAGAAGTTCTCATAAAATGAGGAGTAAAGTCAAGTTTCCACCAAAGTTTGAATAACCAATGAGATTTCTGAACTGAAACTGTACGGATTTGTGTTTTAGAAATAATGAAATCTCTCCTATCCGGCTTAGTGGTCGCCAGGCCTAACAAGCTGACTGTACTGACACTTTAATAGCCTATATTTCGGTGCCGATATAAAGGGTAATTATTACGCTACAGCCATCACAGTACAGGGCGTGCGCGCGCGCAACTCACGGATTAACGACAGCACCAAATCATGGTCTTTGAACGTGAAGTGTTGGGCGCATGTTATAAATGATAGATTTATCGTTATCTCTTTTATGTAGTGATCCGCTTTGCAATGGAGAAAAGTCTAACCTTAACTTCGAACTCCTATATTCTTCTGATTAATTTCGTTGCGGGTCCAATGACTGTTTAACTTTCCCCCCGGGACAAACTTGATCTTCACTGGTTTGGTTTTTATTGGCGGTCAAGCTGTAGATCCTGGCTACACAGGAGTTGCAGCGGTGGGAACGAGAGGTAGGAATAGTCCGAATAGGTGTTTTTTTAGTCTCCACTGCTGGAGCACGATTTTTTTTTTTTTTTTTTTTCGTTTACAAGGTTTCTTTAGTTTATAAGTAGATTGGAGCCTCCATTTAAGCAAAAAATGCCTGTGTTTGGAGGGTCCGCTCTTCAATAGATGTATACAATTATTAAACCTTATAATTAATTACATAGTTCTGTTCAATATTAAGTGTTATTGTGCAAGAGAATGTGAATGTGTGTGTGTGTGTGTATGTGTGTGTATGTGTGTGTGTGTGTGTNGTTTGGAGGGTCCGCTCTTCAATAGATGTATACAATTATTAAACCTTATAATTAATTACATAGTTCTGTTCAATATTAAGTGTTATTGTGCAAGAGAATGTGAATGTGTGTGTGTGTGTGTATGTGTGTGTATGTGTGTGTGTGTGTGTGTGTGTGTGTGTGTGTGTGTGTGTGTGTGTGTTTATCTGCGTCGACGACGATCCTCAGCTCTTTATCAGATCAAATGCAGGATTTGGCCTGCACTCCCCATGCTGGCTGGGTTTGGAGGAGTTTGATGTCCGCAATATCACATTACATTTCATATCAAAGTCGCTGACATGGCCCAACGGATTAGCAAGCTGAAGTGGCAATGGGCAGGGCACATGGTACGCAGAACTGACGGCCGATGGTGCAGCAAGTTTCTGGAGTTGGAGGCCTCGAACCTCATAAAGGTAGCAGGAAGGCACAGGATGTAGGCCGCGACCAACCGGCCAATGTAGAAATCATTGGGGGAGGCCCATGTTCAGCAGTGGACGTCCTAATGGCTGAAATGATGATGATGATGATGAATTATCATATTTCTCTCTCTTACGACATCCACGGGAATAGTTAGGGTCGTGTTTTTTTCTGAGGGAACCACATGGCTACTCATAAAATCATTTTAAATCATATATCATTTTAGCCTTGGTAGCTAGGCGTCAAGCCTCCTTCCTCCAAAGGACACCACAATGACCTCCCATTTTTTTTATCCAGTTGCTGCCAGCAATCTTAACTTGAAAAAAGTTATAATTTCTATAATTCTACTTTTCTTTAGCCCTTGCCATTAACATTAGACACACTTTTACTCCGAGCGTAATTGTCTATGGACAGACCAGTGACGTCACAAAAAAGGGCCAAAGGGCCATTATACAAGAAGCTGTGCGCTGATGTGTTTTTTATTAAAGTTATGCAACCAACCGCAAAACCCATAATGGTAGTTTCTTTCGTCTAAAACGGAACATTAACGCGTTTTCGCCATTTTGAAGTAATTGTCAAGATTATTATTATGAGGCAAGGTACGAGTACAGAATCGTACCTATTTTAGACTTAGAAAACAAGCATTCATCCATTGTTCTACACGAATTATTATAAAGAAAATATTTTATTGTTTATTTGTATTGAATATGGTCCGAAACTACTTGATCGATTTGACAAATTCTTTCACCATCATCGCCATCATGTCACTAGGAATAATATAGGTTTCTACTGGTGAAAGAATTTTCAAAATCAGTTCAGAAGTTCCCCAGGACAAACTTGACTGTTACTGGTTGGGTTTTTATTGATGGTCGAGCTGTAGATCCTGGCTACACATGAGTTGCAGCGGTGGGAACGAGAGGTGGGAATGTAACGGGACTATTCCCACCTCTCGTTCCCACCACTGCAACTCCTGTGTAGCCAGGATCTACAGCTTGACCGCCACAAAAACCCAACCAATGAAGGTCAAGTTTGTCCCGGGGGAAAGTTAAACTGTCATTGGACCCGCAACGAAATTAATCAGAAGAACATAGGAGGAGTTCGAAATTAAGGTTCTGGGAATGTAAACCAAAGAAGCTTCTTACAAAATAACTTTTATAATAAGTTACTGATAAATCGATTGATTTTGAAACCGAAAAGAGTCACATCTCGGCAAAAACTGTACATTGATAATGTAAAAGAGTCTACTTTCTTCTCTATTCACCAAAATCATCACGTACAGTTCACAATAAGTGCATTCTTTTATTTATGAATGAAGTGCGAATTAAAAGATTTTTACAGCTCGATAGAGACCGTAAACGACAAAAAAGTATATTGTATACTTACAGGGTGGAATTTTGTAATGCCACCTGGAGGGAAAGTACCTACTCTTAATATTGTAGATAGGACATTTTTCGCAAAGAAAACATTCCTTTATTTTTGAAAAGAAATAGAACTGCATTCAAAGATTTCCAAAAATTTGCTTGCCACACCCGGGAATCAAACCAACTAAAATCTGTTAAAAATTACACCCTGTATTTTTCCCCACCCATAATCGGTCCTGGGCTGCCCGCATTCAGGTACTTCCCGCGACCTTCACCAGATCGTCAGTCCACATAGTGGACTGTACTATTGAAATATATGTGGACCTACTATTGTATCATAATTGTTTTCTAATTGCATTATTAGTTCCACGAAGCGCCCATCTCTCCAACCAGGAAGTATAGAAGAATATACACACAATAGCAAATAGTATTGCATAGCGAACATAGACAAGACAGTGGGTTAGCAACGTAACTGATGTTGGCAGTTGTAATTGCGACGGTACTGTGTTCCACTGACAGCTAGCTTCTGATTAATTTCGTTGCGAGTCCAATGACAGTTTAACTTACCCTCGTGACAAACTTGACCTTCGCTGGTTGGGTTTTTATTGGCGGTCAAGCTGTCCCTAGTAGATCCTGGCTATACAGAGTTGCAGCGGTGGGAACGAGAGGTGGGAATAGTTCCATTTGACAGCTAAGTTTGTTACAATTTCCAGAATGAGAAAATTTCTGCGTAGCTTTAAACATTATTATTGGAGATAAGAGCCATTTCTCTGTGACTGAAAATTCTAGATGAAGCTCGCTTCCACCTTCAACTTGATCATTATTTTCCAGTGAGATGCAGGCAGCTTTGGATTGTTTTAAAAAAATATAGTCTTCTAGATGTACAACTGTGTCATAAAATTATTTTGGCATATTATAACAAGCTAATCATGATTACTCTGTTTCTGTGTTTAAATAATTCGCGATAATATATCATATATATAGCCATTTTGTAGTAGTTTGAGGAAATAATGAAACAGATATCAAGCAAAGAGATCAACAGTCAATCGGTACACAGGAAGCTACATAAAATTCCTGAATTTCCTGAATGTTATGTGGATTTATAATAGTATATTACAATAATTATAATATAATACTATAAGTAATTATTAAAATACATATAATACAATTCAGTAGTAATACAATTTCTATAGTAGCAGAAGAAACTCAGTCACCATTTTGAAGTCTATCCATCTCCCTGCTTTCCAAGTGGAAGAGAACCTTTCATTTTTTGTTTCACAACAAATACGAAGTTGAACTAATTATAAGAAGATAATGATCGTATCTGTTTTAATAACAGCTTGTACTCGCGACTTTGTTAATTTCACAGTAACTGGAGACGATACGGTTTACGCAACCAAAGGGTTAATGGGTGATTTATAAGTAAATAGGTTAATGTGTGTTTACAATATTCAAATATTACTTGATTTATCATTATCAGCTATACATAATAACGTCTGCTGCTAACGTTGTACCGAATGTAAATCAAATCTTCTAAAAGTTTCTTCTCGTACTTATTATGTCCAATAAGTACGAGAAGAAACTTTTAGAAGATTTGATTTACATTCGGTACAACTGAAAATATAAAATTTTAGTATGAATCAAAGTTCTTTGACATTGTTTCACATTTTCCCCGTTGTGTTTATTTAACTAAATAACCAGAGATAACCTTGAGTTTAGTACATTTGAATTTACACACTAGCTAGATCAATACATTTATATTCCGTAGTAAACTGACTAACTGACCAGGTAATCCGACGACCTAGTGAAGGTAATGGGAAGCACCTGGAATCGGTATTCGTTGTGGAAATCCTTGGAAGAGGTCTTTGTCCAGCAGCGGACGTCATTTGGCTGAAACGAACGAATAACAAAACAAAAAGCTTTAATTCTCAATAGAAAGCTTCAGACTCAAATCTCACAAACCTAAAAAGGCGATGACTGGCGATGGCTAAGATAATGAAAACGAAACAGTGACGCAATATAATAAAACCGTCGCGTACGGCTAATTGTGCGCGCGCAGAGAAAGCGAACGGAAACGCGTGCGCGGGCGCACATGACGCGGGTAGGGGTGCCAAGCGAAAAGAGACGAAATTGACACTATAATGATACAAAATTCATGTAATTCCTTGAAGTTACTCATGAATACGACGATTTTGAATTATGATTGAAAAAATGATTCATTTCCATACAGATAATCTTGGAAAAGAATAGGTAAATTATGTAGATATTCTGTAGAGTCCTAACACTTTTGTGTCACTCACATCACGGCCCATCATGACTGAATTTTTACCTAAGCTATGTTTAAAACTCAATATTGTAACAATTTCAACATGGCCGCTGCCCCAATGCTACATCTAGCCGCATTACATGCGGATTCTAGAACAAGATCTAAACTAAGTTAAGTTTTCAGTCTGCACACACCTATGGAAAACTGACGTGTCAATATGCGAGCTGAACTAAACTAATTTAGCGTAGCTCTTGGTCTGCAATCGGCATTAATATCGGTATCATCTAATATCCAAATGAAAAAAGGGATAAATGAAAGGATTGGCTCCAAGAACAGAAAACGGTTTAAAGTTTTGTAAAGTTTACAATTTTTGATGGACCCGGAAAGAGTGGCAACCCTAGCGTGTGGTGGCGACGGATTAATTTCTATGGACGTGTCGGATGGACGATTACATGAGCCGATTGTTGCTGAAAGCATCTGAATGCACGTCAAGCTACACAATGTGAAAACTTATGCCGTTGGAATACGTGTTATTTTGCAACAAAAATAATGTTCCGATGTGCACAATAATGTTTTATTTTGAAAGACTCCTAAAGTAGAAACTCAAGCATTTAGAAATGATACAAGTAGCGTTAAGTATTTTATTAATCTTCCGTTTGGTATAAGTAGTAATATTTTCGAATTTGGTAGAAAAAGAAATGAAGATATTGATAACATAAGTATGTAATTTATTATCTTTTTCAGAGAGAACGGGATTTAAACACATCTTTAGATAAGAGGGTAAGAGGTGAAACTCTATGGTGTTGATTTAAGTGGTTCTAAAACTGCACACCTGTGCAGAAAAAAAAGTACTATATTTATTATCAATTCAGGTATTTCATTTTACGTTTTCCAAACTGGTACGATTTCAAACCAAAGAGTAAAGTTACGAAACTACGGTAATATCGACTCTGTTATTGAATGATTGCTTTCGATCAACAACAAAGATGAATTACGTAAACGTAAGACTATTCAGAAGTTAGTGCAGTGTTGCGCTACCAATAACTATTACAATAACTGCACAATATTTAGTAATAACTCTAATTACAAATGATAAAATCATCGAGTCATTCAGTCTCCAACTGCAGAGGAGCGCGACCCTCCGTTTTGTACTAGAGCAGGGTTTCCCAAATTATAGATCGCGACCCAGTGGTGGGTCGTGCCTGTAGAACGACACACCACGCCAAACCCTGGGCAGCGGGCGAAATGTCCTATAGGTGGGTCCCGAGTTTGGGAATTTATTTATTTATTTATTTATTTTTGGGAAACATACAGTTACAATATAATTTAACTTAGGTGCAGTAAGAAAACACATAAACCAATTAAGTTTCCACAGTTAAATATACACATAAAGTTGGGCAAACCATTATGAATAAAATTTTGTTGTGAAAAATATAAACTTATATAAAAAAAGTAAACAAAGTGACAAAAGAAAAATTATCAACTACCTAATTAATAAAGGAGCGAACTGCAAACGCGATACTCGCAATTTAGTTGCCACAAGACAAATCCCGGATTTGTTTTTTAAACTTACTTAAATTAGACAACTTTGGAACAAATTAGGGAACTTGTATTAGATGAGTCGTAGACCAGACAACTTTGGAACCACTGTACTAGAGGCGAATGGAGAATTTTCCTACACCTCCCTACGTTCGCCAGACAGATAGGTATGGGATGTTCTCATATTTTATCTCTAAAGCAGACTTATCAACTCGGAAAGGTAGCAACACTAGTGTAGCCTTTCGCGAGCTGTCATCGCCTTTCGCGCGCTGTCCACCGCGAGATGTAGCGTTTACGTTACGGTGCGGATAAGAGTGTGCGTTGCAGTATGGAGTTTCATACAATGAATACTGACCGCCTCGAGTTGATACGGTTTCGATCCCTTTCCAGGTTGATAAGTGTGCTACGTCCTTTAGTCTCCATTGCTGGAGCACTATCCTCTCCTCAGTACCAGAGAGAGGCTAATGAATGAATGGAAACAAATCTATATAAAAAAAAGCGAAAGGTCACTGATTGACTGACTCACTCAGCACGAAATCTCAGAAACTACAAGTGCTAGGAGTCCCACGCTTACGAAGTCGCGGGCAGCCGTTAGTAAATAGTAAAAACTAGCAGCCGCCCGCGACTTCGTACGCGTGGATCCCGTTTTACCCCCTTAGGGGCCCGTTCCCGTGTGAATTTCGGGAATTCCTTTCTTAGTAAACCTCTACGGTACCTAAGCTACGTCCCTTCCAAATTTCAAGTGCCTACGTTTAGCCGTTTAGGCTATGCGTTGATATGTCAGTCAGTCAGTTTCTCCTTTTATACGAGTATATTTAGAAGATACAAAACGACCTCTGTCAATCGGCTAATAACTATGTAATCATTTTCAGTTTATCACAATCCATGTAATCAGTCTTTATGAAAATATTGATACTAATGTAGACCCTATCCCATACACAATATGGGTGCAAAATTGAGTAGCTTCAGCCATCAATTTAGGAATTTAAAACCAATGACAAAGCAGCGGATGAGTCCAATATCACTTGATCTCAAGTTACAAAAGGGAAATATGAAACCAATTTGACTCCTATCCCTTTTAACATAAGGTTTATAATAGGATAGAGTCGACTGTCGATTGTACTACGAGAAGTACATGCGGGTAACTACGCATTTCCTATCATTAGTCTTTTATACAGTTTTGGTCAAATTATAGGAAATTGATTCGTAATTACAGCACGAACATAATACTTATGTACTTCCAAATTATGCAAGACTGTTTTGTTTACATCATCCTGGAAAGGCAGATTCACTAATTAATTTCAAAAATCTAATAATTTTGATTTATAACTAACTCTAATCTAAAACAGCTAATTTGAACTAATTATTCAGATGACAATTTTATTGTGACATTTATTGCAATCTGATGAAAACAAGAAAGTCTGAGAGAATCAAAAGACCAAAGGTAGCAAAGTATTTACTATGTGGTAGGATAAACAAAAGAACATCAAAAGACATCAATCAAAAGCAAATAATTTAAAAACTTTACATCTTACTAAATAATAGGTCTCAATATACATAGATGATCTCCAGGTATTATACGCTAGTATTCACAAACATTACTATAAGGTGTCACAGTGCGCGTGGACGCACAGGGTGAGACACGAACCAATCACAGAGCTATACAATGCTGTGCGTTCGATTTGCTGCTTCACTTAAGCAAGCATCGTTTGTGAATACAGGCGATAGAGTCAAAAAACAAGTAATAACGTCTCCCAAACAATTTGCTTTCCGACCCCGGGTCGTCGGCCGATTCAGCACACTTTTTGCGATGGGTGTTGATGCAGTTTTTGTTCTGTCTGCAGATGTTGGTAGCAGCACATCAAGCTCAACACCGTCGCGTCTTATCCCGTTGAAATAAAGGCTATTTTGCGATAAAAATGTATAGTTTCATGGGCTGTCACTGTACCGTTAGAGCCTAGACCAAGTGCGGGTCACTAACTCGCAGAGAAACCTGTAGATTGAGTTAAGCTTGAAACACTAATAGCTATACTTGCAGGTTAATCAATTTTGATTGCTTGTTTGCGATTTGTTTGTTTTAGCGGGATCTATAGTCGTGTGAAGATAATTAAAGAAATCTGGGAATTTAACCAAAGGTTGACAAAACTTTTGTGTCAAGACTTTTAGATGCCATGGCTGTCTGAGTCCCATAGTGTCTGACATGACTGAATTGGACCACGCCGAAATAACGAGTTCTATGAAATACAGAATCATCTCAAAATATTACCTACCCATTGTGATATACCACCTACTTATCTCACTGGCTAAAATCAGCTCTTTCATGAGTATTAGGTACACTTTCATAAGTTTCATAGAAACAGTTTGTCTTATTTAGGTATTTATTATTCTTCTTCTACTGTGCTTTTTCCCATTTCAATGAGGGCTATCGTTTTTATACTTAACAGTTGGCACCCCTGGCGATTGACAGGACCTTACTCTACAGTGGCGCCATCTTGAAGAGTGCAAATGCGATAGTCCTCCTACCACTTTAGCGCTCACCAGTTGGTGCCACTGTCTTCGCTGCTAGCAAGTGACAGGACCTTACTCTACAGTGGCGCTAACTGGTGAGCGCTAAAACGATAGCCCTCATTGGGGTCATACCTCTTCGTTCTCGATCTGTCGTGGGTTGTCTGGATATAAGTCGGAGATCATCAAATCTTATACGGTTGTTCACCACGTGGTTTACGCGCCCTCTGCCCTTCTTATCCTATTATAAACTGTCTCTATTCTATCCAGTCTCACTTAAGTATCGCTTAGATTGTTTATACACGTCAACGTTAGCGCTAATCTGCGCGTGAGCATGTGACACTAACACACGTGCGTCCGGGATGTATGCGGTGCACGTGACGGTAGCCCCTCGGGATTCTGGAGAGGCTACAGTCATACGATTAGCGGATAGCGTTTTTTGGATATTTTTTTTAAAAACAAATTACTAATAATCCCGTTTACACCTCGTGGTAAACTAATATGCTTGTGTTATTATAAGTGACTTGACTTAAGGTTCTATGTCAACAGTCCTCCATCGCGTTCGGTCTTGAGCTTCGCGTTTGATCTCTCTGCAGGTCTTGCCGATACAAGTAGGTTCACCATAATAGTCGAGCGGGACGGGATTCGAACCCGCGTTCCTTGGATCAAGCGTCGGCCAGCCGGACCCGTTTAACCGTTCGGCTATCGTGACTTCAATATTTAACAGCAGCTTTTAATTTTACTGGACTATCACATCTCCCGCTGTTGGCGCTTCTCGGGTCCTCGGGCTTCTTCGACATCGATCGGCCATCATCGTCTCCGCGCGAGGCGCCGGCACACTCCGTACGTGCCCGACGCCCACTCAGCCTCATGACCGTCACCGGTGTCAGACGCGGCCCTCCCACGTAGGCGCGAACTAGCGATATATTTTATAATCATTACACCTATGAAATACAGTCCGCTTTTAATTTATATATCTTAAGTCTAGTAAGACCCTAACACCCGCTGTATCTCCTGTGTATAGGGTTGCCAGGTCCAAAAAACAATCGGTGCTTAATTTGGCCGGACATTTTACCGAAAAAGCCGGACACGCCTTTTTTACCATGCCACGGGGGGGNGGGGGGGGGGGAATGCATCATAGCTCATGAGTGAGTACTATCAACTATCATTTTCGAATTGGTAGCCCAACATCCTGATATGCGCCATGTTTTCTGTCGAATGACGCGGCCGCCACATAAAAAGCCTAAGAAAAGCTGGACAGGCCGGACAAGAGAAATTTTGGCCGGAGAAGTCCCTAAAAAGCCAAACATGTCCGGAGCCGGACACCTTGCATTGCAACCCTACCTGTGTACAGATCACCTGGAGATGCAACTTGAAGCCTAATAAAACCCAACCTGTTTCTCTTGTGGCTGAGGATTCCAAAGGAAGCGCACTTCGGCCTTGGTTAGAACTACTAAAACCTTTTAAGTTTTATGTTTGTACCGGGGAAAGTCAAATTGTCATTGAACGAACTCTAGTAAATTAGAGAAGTTCGTGCTTCTATATCTATCTAATATCTATATTTGTATGTATATGTTGACCGCTTCACCTTTTTACATGACCTCTACATAATCCAGTAGGTCATTGAGTGCCGCACAATCGTGCCATACATACAATATACAATTACCTACAATTTGTATGACTTTCATGAGACATTGTTTCGTTTGTTTATGTAATGAGCTTAACCTATTATAATGTTTCGTCATGTCATATTAATTTTATTTAATCCGGCTTGAACTAGTTTTATGTAACAGAAAATTGGGCCAAGCCTGTTATGTGATTTTTTGATGATGACGAAGTGAAAACTAAATGCAATATTATGAATAATAAAATAGAACCTGGCGAATTTCGTACCGCCAATAAAAATTCTATTAGGAACATCTTTTTATGGAAAATGTAGAATGGTGAAAGAATTTTTCAAATCAGTCAATACAAACAAACAATCAAATAATTCCTCTTTATAATATTAGTATTGATAGAGCTAATTGAATTTGAAAGAAATCGTGTTCAAACTTTTTATACGGTAAATGGCCCTTTTTAAGACACTTATACCCGTTTTCGCCATCAATCGCTAATTTTTAAGGGACCCCTATATGACAACACATAACAGAAATTTTGTTTTTAAAGGGATCACTTAAAAGTTAGGGATGATGGTAAAAACGGGCATTAAACACGGGCCAAACAAATTAATGTCCTAGAACTTGGATTCCCACACCTTAAATATTATTGTTTAAAGGTGTCAACCACCTAATTTTAACACGCACAATGTAAAAGAAACAAACAGACATTACCTATTTATTAGTATAAAAAATCCATTAGTAAACCACACATGTAGAGTGCTGCCTGCGGTCGGTCGAAGCCATGCTAATCCGTTTAGTAAGGCTTCTTAAAGCACTTACTAAATCGTTGCTATTCATTGATTTTTTATTTTCTATACTTCCTCGAACATTCGCCTGAAAAACAGACACTTTAGGAAATTCATTGTCTCTCACCATGGGTAATTGAAAATTGCTTTTCCTTTAAGAATTTGTCATGCGCCATCAAACCATCAATCAATGGATTTTATTTAAAGTACTCTTCTGTATTTTACTGTTCGTTCGTTCGTTTCAGCCGAAAGACGTCCACTGCTGGACAAAGGCCTCCCCCAAGGATTTCCTTTTTACTGTGTTCTAAAATATTTATAAATAACATCAACGATTTATATTATCAATGGATATTGTAGAGCAGGTTCTTCTCAATCCTATCAGATGAAAATATGAAAGTAAAGTTGGAAAACTTATAGGGAAAATAATATAAAACGAAATCCACACGGGCAAGCCATAGAAAGAAACTATTAACTGTATTAGGTATGTAGTGTAGATAGTAATTAAATTATGAATAATATCTAATGTGAAATGATTTTTGTCGGCGTTTACCCCTTAACATGTCTCATAATCTTTTTGCCTTACCAACGCTTCGAGACCTACATTTGGCAAGTGCTGAGAAGAAGCGCCGCAACAAACTCAGTCGCTCATTCATATTAGTCATAATCGATCATAAATCATACTTTTGTCACATCATAGTACTTTATTATAAGTACACATGATAGTTATCCAACACAATGACACAATGGGTCCTATCCAGGGTGAAAGCGACAGTCGTCGGGCGCGTGTCGCCCGGTCACGTCTGTCCGACACGACCTACGAGCGTGAGGACAGTGGTCGGTCACGCAATGGCGGCGATTGCAATAATTAGCCGGTTTATAACACCTCTGTGTTCTTAGACTATGGATAGGTCCTGGTTTAATTGCTGCTGCAGGCTAAATCTTCGAAAAATCATTACTTGATTCCGTGTAGGTGGCTCTAAACCTGAACTCCGACGAACGTTTCTTTATAAGCTGACAAATACGTTTTACCTTTGTCTGAAAGTCATGACGATTAAATAGTCTCGAAGTAACGTTTGTCGATTTTTGTCATATAAAGCCATTTCAGATGGTATTTTGGCGTTATTTTTACAGAAGGTAACAGTTATTTTTATGAATAAGAGAATAATTATTCCTGTTTTCACCATCAATCCCTAATTTTTAAGTGATCCCTATGGTAACACATAACAGGAATTTTGTTTTCATAGAGTCACTTAAAAAATAGGGATTGATGGTGAAAACGGGCATAAGAGGCTTTTCTAGGTTTCGACACTCCTACCGAACGACAGTCAATCACAGCTAACATTTTTCTTTACCGCGAACGAACGATTCGCAAAAGCGATGCAACATCAATACATTCGCAAAATCAGTAACTGAAATTCGCATGTCTGTTACGGCCCTAAGCGTTTATATCTTACTTTCCGTCGTGTTTCGATTGCGATCTGGCACGCGAGGATGCGCGATTTGACGTGCCATTTGCATGCCACTTGCGATTTAATATGCATGTCATTGGTGGTTAAGGCACATTCACACTCTTCTGACAGAGAGCGCAGCTAGTCGCTTGCCGATAAATAGGACAAGTCCGATTACAATCAAATCATGTTTGGTTGAATGCGCTATAATCCTAGGAACTAAAAATTCGATTCGAAAAAACATTTTTTTGTTAGATAGTCAATTTATCGAGGAAGGCTATAAACTATTTAACATTACATTGCGAACTTGCGACCAATAGGAGTGGAGTATCAATGAAAAATGTCGCAAAAACGAAAAAATATTTGAATTATTTTCACGCATATGAAATTGAGGCATAAAAATGTAATAAGCTCTTTAATTGTTAATAAGAATCAAATACCTACTCTACTGAAAACGAAAAATATAGCCTTATAAAGAATCCAGCAAACCCTGGTCAAGTTCCATTGCGGAGAAGTGTAGGCGAGCCTTAACACCGCCTCAAAGGGGAAAAGCACGCATTATTTAACGCTCCAGTACACCACTGAGTAGTGTTCGAACGTCGGCCGAACGACGTCCGACTGTAGCACTACATGGACGACAATTGGGGAAATTACATTATCAAGCACACACGCAATATTTTTTAGTTAGTTGTTTCTGGAATGTGAAGTATTGGAATGGATTGTTGTTGGCAGACAGTGGTGACTGAGTTTGTTGCGGGTCTTCTTCTCATCACTTGCCAAATGTTTGTCTTGAAGCGCTGGTAGGGCAAAAAAAGAATGAGACATGTATAGGCTCCTTAAGAGCATTTGACGATTTGTAAGTGCTAATTTAATTAGTCTACACAAATAAAGATAATTTTGAATTTGATTTTATAGGGCCTATAACGCATGATACTGTCGCGGGATCGAATGCCACAAACTAATACAAGACTTATTTTCTCATGATAGCTAATTTCTAGTAATTAAGCCTTCATATCACAAATAGTATATTAAAAAAAAACCCTTCTGGCGCAGTCGGGTAAAAATTAAGTCCTCCGCTGCATCTGTCTTTTTTGATTTTTTTTTTCTCTGTTTCACGATAAATTAAAAAGCCTACTGAACTGATTTACATGCGGTTTTACTAATAGTATAGTGATTCAAATGGGAGGGAGTATCTTTTTGAAACAGATAGAAATTCATGCCAAAGAAGACGTGACCATAAGCTAGTACCTACTGTAAAGATGAAGTAGTATGTGGGTGTGCTTTTTAAGATCTATCTATAATGTCATAAAATCTGATCTGATATTTTATGATGGTTGTTGTTAATTCTCATCCATCGATCACTCTCGGTCGTTACTGCTCTAACTGCCTTTCTACGTTGTATTGTTTCAGTAGGGCTGTCAGTTCCTACATTTGTGCTTACCTAAGAGCTTTCATAAGGCTAGCGTTCCAAAAAACTATAAAGATATCACTGCCGTGTTATTTACTTAGTAATTCAGATTTTTTGAAATCGATTATCATCGAATTTTTAATCTAATTTATGGTGACCATCTTGGAACAAAACTTTGGATTATTAAAAGATTGCTTGTCTTGTGTCTATGACTTAGAAAATGCCTATGCAGCATAAAAAGTACTATAGGAGTCAGCCCTATTCACTCTTGCGCATACTAAATAGTACGCACAATAATGATCTTCCAGCGATACAGACAGCAAAATCCTCAATGGAGATTTATAAATCTTTTATTACAAAATTCCACCAGTTGATCTAACGAATGATGTAATTAATTGATAAATCACTATGTGGATGAATGAAACAGATCTATTTACAAGAATGGCTACACCACCGTAGCCATCACTTCTGTCTTCTCTTATCAGATAAATAGATAATACTATGGAAACTAATATCAAACAATAGTTTAGGTATCATTAATTACTTTCGCACACTAACCTTAATTTTATTGAAACCAAACTTGTACGTGTTTTTAGGCTAAGTTTTTATACGGTAATAAAATTCATTAATTAATTCATTCATTCTGTNCTTCTCAGCACTGGCCCATTTATTTATTGTCCTGAAGCAGTGGTAGGGTTAATACTGGGACGTGTAAAAGTGCTTTTTTAAGCCTATTTACAGAAATAAATGAGTTTTACTGAGTTTTGCTGAGTTTTTTTATGGCAAGTGCTGAGAATCATAGTCATAATAATCGATTATAAATCATACTTTTGTCACATCATAGTATGTATAGTATAATAATAACACTAGTTATCCAACACAATGACACAATGGGCCCTATGCAGGGTGAAAGCGACAGTCGTCGGGCGCGTGTCGCCCGGTCACGTCTGTCCGACACGACCTACGAGAGCGTGAGGACAGTGGTCACGCAATGGCGGCGATTGCAATAATTAGCCGGTTTATAACACCTCTGTGTTCTTGGACTTGATAGTTGCCGGATTAATTGCAATAGCTGTTGGCTAAATCTTTGGAAAATCATTACTTGATTCCATGTAGATGGCTCAAAAACTAAACTCCGACAAACGTTTCTACTACGCACGCTGAAAAATACGTTTTACCTTTCTGAGTCGATATTAAATTAAATAGTGTCGGAGTAATGTTTTCCACAATGAACGGTCCTGCGCTGTCCGCATCCAGGCTCTTCCCGCGACCTTTACCAGATCGTCGGTCCACCTAGTAGGAGGCCTGCCCACGCTACGTCTTCCAGCCCGTGGTCGCCACTCGAGAACTTTCCTGCCCCAACGTCATTTGGCTGAAACGGCGGAGTAATGTAATGTCAAAGAAACGTTTGTCGAAGTTCAATTAGTAGGTAAGCCGTTTCAGATAGTATTTAGACGTGATTTCGTCATGACGGCAAAAGATTACGACGGTTCTTGAAGTATTACCTATTTGTACAAAAGGTAACAGTTATTTCTTATGAACAAGAGAGGAGAATATTTTTGGACTTCGACACTGCTACATTTTTCTAAAACTACCATCTTCGATACTACGATCGAACGAATCGCAAAAAGCGATGCAACACCGACACATTCGCAAAATCAGTAACTGAAATTCGCATGTCTGTTGCGACCCTAAGCGTTTATATCTTACTTTCCGTCGTGTTTCGATTGCGATCTGGCACGCGAGGATGTGCGATTTGACGTGCCATTTGCATGCCACTTGCGATTTAATATGCATGTCATTGGTGGTTAAGGCACCTTTACACTCTTCTGACAGAAAGCGCAGCTATGCGCTCGCCGATAAATAAGACAAGTCCGATTGCAATCAAATCATGTTTGGTTGAACGCGCTATAATCCTAGGAACTAAAAATTCGATTCGAAAAAACATTTTTTTGTTAGATAGTCAATTTATCGAGGAAGGCTATAATAAGCTACTTAACATTACGTTGCGAACTTGCGACCAATAGGAGCGGAGCATCAATGAAAAATGTTGCAAAAACGGGAAAAATATTTAAATTATTTTCACGCATATGAAATTGAGGCATAAAAATGTAATAAGCTCTTTAATTGTTAATAAGAATCAAATACCTACTCTACTGAAAACGAAAAATATTATAGCCTTGTAAAGAATCCAGCAAACCCTGGTCAAGTTCCATTGCGGAGAAGTGTAGGCGAGCCTTAACACCGCCTCAAAGGGGAAAAGCACGCATTATTTAACGCTCCAGTACACCACTGAGTAGTGTTCGAACGTCGGCCGAACGACGTCCGACTGTAGCACTACATGGACGACAATTGGGGAAATTACATTATCAAACACACACGCAATACTTGTTAGTTTGTTGTATCTGTAATGTAAAGTATTGGAATTGTTCTTGTATGGCCTATAATGCCTGATAGAGTCGTGGGATCGAATGCCATATACCAAAAATGTTGCATGGTAGGTAAGTTCTAGTAAATATTATGCTAATTATCACAATATCATTAACATCATTACATAAAAAAACAAAGTCGCATTTAGGTGTCTGTATGCTTAGATCTTCAAAACCACGCAATGGATTTTGATGCGATTTTTTACTAGATAGAGTGACTCAAGAGGAAGGTTTACCTATACATAATTATGTAGTGCGATGTCGGGGCGGGTCGCTAGTATTATTTAAAAACAAAGTCCTACACCGAGTCATAATATAACAAATCTGATGAAGTGTTTTACATGCGGTTTTCATCAATAGATAGAGTGATTCATATGGAAGGGTCTATCTTTCTGAAACAGATCGAAATTCATGCCAACGAAGACGTAACCATAAGCTAGTACCTACTGTAAAGATGAAGTATTATGTGGGTGTGCTTTTTAAGATCTATTTATTCATAATAATATGTTGTAATGTCATAAAATCTAATCTGATATTTTATGACGGTTGTTGTTAATTCTCATCCATCGATCACTCTCGGTCGTTACTGCTCTAACTGCCTTTCTACGTTGTATTGTTTCAGTAGGGCTGTCAATTACTATATTAGAGCTTACAACATGCTTTTATAAAGGCAATTGTTCCAAAAAGTGGTTAAAAAGACACAGCTGCAGCTTAGTGTTATTCAGTAATTCGGCTTTCTTTAAGCATGTAAATTAGAGTCAACTTTTTGATTTGGTATTATAAGATGACCAATTAAAACTTTATATGTTTTAACTGGTCACTGTTTGTATAAAATGCCATATTATTTTGGTGCTTAAACTGCTGGTATTTGGAGTCAGCCCTATTCACTCTTGCGCATACTAAATAGTACGCACAATAATGATCTTCTAACGATACAGACAGCAACAGTGTTACCTAAAATTTCTACATAAAAAAGATATTAAATTTTTGCCATTGTGGTTGCGACGAAGTAGAATAGAACCTCTCCCATTCTTCCCGTGGATGTCGTAAGAGCGGCTCAGCAAGCAATATGAGATAATCAGGTCTCCTCAACCCTTCTGGCCACCATAGCAAGTGTAAGTCTACCACCAGGGTACCTAATGTTACAAATTACACAGTAAGAATCGAATAATTGCTTTCTTCGTAATTATGACAATTCGTGTGTTAATTTGGTCGTCAGACTCTAAATTTTTACTATTCTTTAATAAGTTTAACTCGATGTAACGTAATGTGTATATNTTCTGCAATTTCTTAAAATTATCATACTTTCAAACTAGTTTGTTGAACTTTGATCTTTTCTTTCGATAGCCCAACTATCCCTTGTGATAAGGAAAAAAACTAGATTGAAAAGTATCCTCATTTGTAGAAATGGCATGAGAAAAAGTAATCGCAGGTGGCAATTTTCTAAAAATGCTCAAAAACTTAAAAATCTTGAAAACGGTGATATTTTTACTGGGGTCAAAAATAGACGTTAGGGAGATCATGGCGAGGCCTATCTATGGTTACAGGGTTATCCATTGTTTTTGGGACACCCTGTATTTATTGAATCAATATTCATATAGTTATCCCTTTTTATGTGATCTATACTATGACAAATCTACTTCTTAGCTTATCTCCTCTCTTCGATAGATATATTCTATTGCACAAGTGAAAAGATAGCAATCGAAGCATTTTATCAAATACACAAATCACAGAGGAATTTATGAATATGCGCACGAATTATTTGAACGTAATAGTCAATATCGCATGATCATTTTTTATTTATCTATTTATCATCCTCAGCCGTCAGTCAGTACTTTCATTTTTGATCACCACTGCAGGACGACCTTCTTTAATTACCAAAAGAAAATGGAGGATTTCGTCTCTTTCCCATAAAATTGCTGTCGCTAGACTACGCTGGTACTGCTGGTAGGGTTATGAGAAGATCAGAAGATCACGTGATTAAAAAGTGCCTTATTTCCATTGACACAAAAAGGAGGTAAAGAGGAAGAACTCAATCCACCTGGATGACGAATTGTGACTCCACAAACAAGACAGAATGAAATGGCGGCGCATGATTAGGAAAGCCGACCCCGCGTAACGGGATAAGGCAAGGCAACAGAAGAAGAAATGTAGGATTTGACCTACACTCCCCACGCTGGCCAGACGGGTTGGGGAGGCCTTATATTTGAAAACTAGCGGCCGCCCGCGACTTCGTACGCGTGAATCCCGTTTTTCCCGCTAATTCCCGTTCCCGTGGGAATTTCGGGAATTCCTTTCTTAGTGCACCTCTACGGTACCTAAGCTACGTCCCTTCCAAATTTCAAGTGCCTACGTTTAGCCGTTTAGGCTGTGCGTTGATCTGTCAGTCAGTCAGTCAGTTTCTCCTTTTATATATTTAGATTCTCTCTAAGTCACTTCTTTCACTTGTCTCTATATCTACGGGAAAAGTGGGTAGCAGAGGCCTATGTGACCATGTTTCCATGTATGCCTCTCCCATGCGACTCAGGAAGAGTGAAGGTGGTCCTATTCGGATCTACCGATATCACACGGTCATCTTATGACATCCATAATTAGTGATAGTTAAAACCATAGAGTCTCAGTCAGTAGATCATGATTTAGTCACGCCATTGAAGATGGGTTTGAATTATAACCAACATTAATCATAAAATCTTAGTCAAGTTGTTGTTACTGCCATATCTAAGAATATTTTTTTAAACTTTTTGTCTCTCATTAAGAACCTATTGTACTGAAAACTGTGATCTGGTTCTGAGAACACATTTTCTTCTGTATGCCTTATTATCTATTTCTAAGAAAATTCTGGAAAATTTACTTCATGACAGATTTTTATTTCACTAAAGTTGGTACTTTTAAAGTGTGTCTTACTTGGGAATTGAACCTGAAACCTGAGTGTGGAGAGAAGTCAACTGTCTAACCACTAATGCCCTCTATGCTTGCTTACCATCCATGTGTAATTAACACATACACACTTAGTTATCAGGGTAGATATAATATCACCTGCACGCTTTCTACTAGTGATGTGGTTTTCGTATCCGAATCTTTCGGTTACATGTACTAGTCTAAGATCCCGCTATACAACGACCTTCACCGAGATGCTTATTTGATGAAACATATTGTAGATACAATTTAACATGTCAATAATTATATTGCTTAAGGGTTGCCTAATAAATTTCAGTCCAGGATATGATTAATTAATCATTAAAAAAAGATTTTTTTTTAAATATTTCNCAGCAGCGCGGCGGCAGACAAGGTACCTGTTCGATTGTTTCTGTGTTTTGTTGATTGTGTTGTGCCTGGACGACACTGGGGAACTCATATTCGGATAAGCTATCGAAGTAGTTAACACATTCATTCATGCAAATCATTCATTAATTCATTCAAATTCATTCAAATAGTTTTTGGTATTAGTATAGCCTAGTGGCTAGAATCAACAGTTAATATTAAGCCGTTGCTTGAGCATTGAGAGGCGCCTCTAGAGTACTGTCAAGCTCCTGATCCCAGCTTTACAACACACGATAGAATGCGAAGTAATTCCTTTCTTTAAACTACTATATTATCTGTTAATTGGTCGTCAGACTCTACATTTTTATTGCTGTATCACACTATTATCCACATAAAGATATTTATACTATGTACAAGTTTAACTTTATGATGTGCACGTACGGTATTGTTTTTGTAGACCGTCCACACATCTGGCCTATTGTTACACTTTCGCCTTCGTCCCATCTCGCCGTGACTCCAAAGAATGGCGGACGCGAAAATGGCGTAACACCTTCATCTATCCCACGTTTAGAGAACTTAGCGTTTGGAAATGATTGAACGTCAGCTGCTCTACTGTGGTTTATTTATGAACCATATGTAAAGCAAAACATTAAATCTAAAACAATAAATGTTGCATTCCATCCGAAGAACGACAGAATTGCTTTTTGGAACTTGTAGAGTCGTTGTATCTTTATTGAATCAATATTCATATAGTTATCCCTTTTTATGTGATGTATACTATGACAAATCTACTTCTTAGCTTATCTCCTCTCTTTGATAGATATATTCTATTGCACAAGTGAAAAGATAGCAATCGAAGCATTTTATCAAATACACAAATCACAGAGGAATTTATGAATATTATGCGCACGAATTATTTGAACGTAATAGTCAATATCGCATGATCATTTTTTATTCATCTATTTATCATCCTCAGCCGTCAGTACTTTCTTTTGGTCACCACTGCAGGACGACCTTCTTTAATTACCAAAAGAAAATGGAGGATTTCGCCTCTTTCCCATAAAATTGCTGTCGCTAGACTACGCTGGTACTGCTGGTAGGGTTATGAGAAGATCAGAAGATCACGTGATTAAAAAGTGCCTTATTTCCATTGACACAAAAAGGAGGTAAAGAGGAAGACCTCAATCCACCTGGATGACGAATTGTGACTCCACAAACAAGACAGAATGAAATGGCGGCGCATGATTAGGAAAGCCGACCCCGCGTAACGGGATAAGGCAAGGCAACAGAAGAAGAAATGTAGGATTTGACCTACACTCCCCACGCTGGCCAGACGGGTTGGGGAGGCTCTTTCTATGATCTGAGGGGAGGCCTTATATTTGAAAATTCTCTCTAAGTCACTTCTTTCACTTGTCTCTATATCTACGGGAAAAGTGGGTAGCAGAGGCCTATGTGACCATGTTTCCATGTATGCCTCTCCCATGCGACTCAGGAAGAGTGAAGGTGGTCCTATTCGGATCTACCGATATCACACGGTCATCTTATGACATCCATAATTAGTGATAGTTAAAACCATAGTCTCAGTCAGTAAATCATGATTTAGTCACGCCATTGAAGATGGGTTTGAATTATAACCAACATTAATCATAAAATCTTAGTCAAGTTGTTACTGCCATTTCTCAGAATACCTATTTTTTTATTTATTTATTTATTTATTTATTCTAGAAGGCTGCTTGAAGGCTTACAGAAAATCCAACGCGCCAACAAGTTATAGGTACAATCGTGCAAATAATATCAATTAAAAATGTCAATATTGTGTACAATTGTCAAGTAAAACGATAACAAATCAGTCAAATAAAATCAAAAATTAAATACATAAATAATTGTCTTAGAATGTCATATTACCTACATAATAAGAATAAGTATCAAATATTATTATGTCCAGATNAGCTACCCCAATATCGTCGAATTGAGCAGACGTCCTTATAACAAACCCTAATATCTTATTTTAAACTGTTTGTCTCTCATTAAGAACCTATTGTACTGAAAACTGTGATCTGGTTCTGAGAACACATTTTCTTCTGTATGCCTTATTATTTCTAAGAAAATTCTGGAAAATTTACTTCATGACAGATTTTTATTTCACTAAAGTTGGTACTTTTAAAGTGTGTCTTACTTGGGAATTGAACCTGAAACCTGAGTGTGGAGAGAAGTCAACTGTCTAACCACTAATGCCCTCTATGCTTGCTTACCATCCATGTGTAATTAACACATACACACTTAGTTATCAGGGTAGATATAATATCACCTGCACGCTTTCTACTAGTGATGTGGTTTTAGTATCCGAATCTTTCGGTTACAATGTACCTATCCGTAAAAATATCCAATCAAAAACATTTTCATATAAAAATTAAATGTTATCGAAACGAAACCATGGCTTGTACTGTTGAAAAGTTAACAGATGTCATTTAGAGCCAGGTTTTCGCTCTAACTCTACAAGCCCTAACTACACAACTCTACACCTTACTCAATATGTTTGAACCCAAAAAGATGGATCAAACTCCAGTGTTTGTGATTTTTTCAGTGTTGTCCCGAAGTGGTGTTAGGGCTAACTATATTTGGGATGTATATGTATAAGTTCTCCTGCATACTAACTACATTTTTTTCGACTGTGAACATCTTCTTTCCTTCGGTTTACAAGTAACTTCTGTGTAATATCCGTATCATTCTCAGTGTTTCTACTGAACAGCACTAGTTTATTTCTATGCGCAAGCACTAATTGCAGTTAATATGTTGCACCGCAATAGCTGACAGTTTTCCGCTAATTAGGTACCCCCTCCTCACCCCACTGGTATTGTGTCAACTGTCATTAGAAGTCGCCGGACTGTGACTGATAAGTTTCTACTGATTATACATTAATTTGTACGGCTTCAGCCAAATTTCTATAAACCACTTAATTTCAAGCAAAGCAGTTTTAGGGGGAATCCGGGACCTTGGGCAAATTTAAAGCTGTCAGATTTAAAAACGCCGGAAAATAATATTTAAAAAAAGCGTGAAAAGAATTACATTTATAACTTTCGTTTATTTGATAATAATTAACAGACATAGCCTATTATACTTCTCTTCATTAATTTAAATTGGTGCTAGAGATACCGTTAAAAACTAATAAGTAATCTCTGATAAATTATATGATAGAGGGACAGGAAAACAGATATACCTAACAGAGCCTTATGGCATTATGGTCATTCTCGGTGGCACCCTTTGGGCATTTTAACTATTCAAATTAATAACAGAGGCTACGGCTAACTACAATATTGCTCATTAAATCCAACTGAAGTCTGAACTGATAGTAATCCACCACAATTAAAACAGCAAGTTCGGTATCAAACCATCGCAAAGGAATCGCTTATCTCTCCAGTGTTGCGCAGTTTCCTTTCTTTGTGTAATCGTCAGCTCATCAAGTTATATGCAGATTGCAGATGCGTTTGTTATGGTTACGCACTCGCAATAAATTATTGTGCAACGGAAAATTGTGATATACTTGATACGTAATTGATAAGAATCTATAGATTCGAAAAATCGTACATTAAAATAGATAATTACTCTTTAATGGAACTCGTAATCGCGCACGATGTTTTTACGCGTCTGTGGATAATTTTGTAACGGTACATAAAATCTATTCAAATGCAGGTGGAAATGCTTCAGTACCCTCAATATTACTTCAATTTGAATTCAAAGAGAGGTTTATACTTAAATGATAGAGACCAGCTCTCGAAGCGATAGAGAAAAAGTAAATGCCCAAATAATGGGAAAAAGGGCTAGGGAAAAGAAGAAGGAGTGTATAAAGTAAATGTCATTGTTCAAAGGATCAATGTCAAAGTTACTCGACTTTTAATTGTGTGAAAGATGGTCTACTCCAAGTGTCCTGTGGTAAACGTGATACACTTGCATTCAGTGCGGAACGCAGCCTTTCTCTGACATCTGCGCAGACTGAATTTGCCATCCTATTTGACCAAATGCTAGATAATTATAGGTAATTATGACATTATGTGTGGCAGGAAAAATATGTGTATGTCGCAGTCGGATTGTATAATCCGCCGTTTTACATTACCACTAGGCATTTTACATTGCAGCTCTGTTTTGTAATACGGCGGTTCAACGTTTAGGCGGATTGTCATTGCGATACATTCTTCAATACGGCGGCCCACGTTTAGCCGCATCGTACTACTATTTAGATTGTAGGGTGACCATACTTACAAAATAAAACAATGTTTAATGTTTGGGATATGATGTTCATCCACAATAAGGAAGCTAGATGTTAGTGCTTCCTTCCGAGCGGGTGTTGTGCTCGGGGACCAAGGTCCAATTTACACCATCTTGGTTTGTCTATACAGGGTGTCCCAAAAACAATGGATAACCCTNGATGCTGGCTTGTTGAAGACTGGAGCTGATGACGGAGTGGCGGAGATGGTGAGGATGGCGGAGGCTGATACCGAAGATGGTGGTGATGGAGGTTGCGTCTCACATCACGTCGGGGTCACCAATGTGGGATATGATGCTCGACCACAATAAGGAAGCTAGATGTTAGTGCTTCCTTCCGAGCGGGTGTTATGCTCGGGGACCAAGGTCCTTTTTACACCATCTTGGTTTGTCTATATATACTTGGCAGGATCTAAAACTCCGTCACCGCGATGCAGGTTTGTATGAGCGGCGGAGTGTGCCATAGTGAGGTAGTGACAGCGCCATCTGTTGGTCACTAGTTTTTGTAGTGGCGTCGCCACAAATGTATAGCCCGACCAGGAACATAAAAACCCTCGCCATGTTGCGGAAAACGAATGGTACTAATTTCTTTTAATGGCAACAGTAACTGAAAACTTCATTTTTCTTCTTTCTTTCTTTTCAGCCAAATGACGTCCACTGCTGGACAAAGGCCTCCCCCAAGGTTTTCCACAATGAACGGTCCTGCGCTGCCCGCATCCAGGCTCTTCCCGCGACCTTTACCAGATCGTCGGTCCACCTAGTAGGAGGCCTGCCCACGCTACGTCTTCCAGCCCGTGGTCGCCACTCGAGAACTTTCCTGCCCCAACGGCCATCGTCTCTACGAGCTATCCCGCCCACTGCCACTTGTCATTTTCACTTATATTATTTTCATACAAGATATCACAATAACATTTTAAAGAAGGATCATTTTTCCAGTTTTTTCCAAACTGTTTAGTTAAACATAGACATAGATTACAAGGTATTAAAAGTTTTCATATATGTTTTAAAGTTTTGGTTAAACATAGACATATATTACAAGGTATATATAATAAGGTTATTCGATTAAACATATCGATTCGACCTGTCGTCATAATTTATTTTGGGCAAATCGTTATTTTTTAAGAAATAATGTACCCGTTTTGATCCGACCTTAAAAGCCTCAGAAATATTTACAAAGGAAATGACACTTTTTGATTATTATGTACAAATCACTATTGAGATTGAATTAAAATGTAACTTTTTGTTTCAAAAGCAGTAGTTCAAGTTGATTTTTCTATGAAATTAAGCACCTTCAGAACCAATGTCTTGCAGATAATGATAGAATTTATCCTTCCAAGTAAGAAAAAAAACATAAAAAAAAATGAAGCTGATACGTAAATGTCACCTTTTGTTCCTAACCTCCTCAATTATGTTAAGGCCAGTAACTCATAATGGTTCGTATTAATCATTATCTAAATCTAAATATATTATATTTAACTCAAAGGTGACTGACTGACTGACTGACTGACATAGTGATCTATCAACACACAGCCCAAACCACTGCACAAATCGGGCTGAAATTTGGCATGCAGGTAGATGTTATGACCTAGGCATCCGCTAAGAAAGGATTTTACGAAACTCCACCCCTAAGGGGGTAAAACGGGATCCACGCGTACGAAGTCGCGGACGGCCGCTAGTCATTAATAAACATAATTTAGTTAGTTACTGAGTTCTAGTTAATTAAGTTAAAGTAAATAGGTATACCTAAGTATAATCCAAAATAAGGTTATTCACATATTCAGGTTCACAAAAGAACGAAAAGTTTTTGCAAGACACGTTAAACCTAAGTATTTGGATAGCTGATTAGAATTTGCATTATTTAGGTAGGTATTCTGTGTTCCCGTTTTGTAATGTAGCTCTAGCTTAGGTCTTATTACGCCATAGAGTAAGGCGTGGTCCCCATAAAGTGGACCGACGGCAAATGCCACAGAAATCCACCTGACCTTTCACTAAAGGACTGAAGTAACACCACTACTGAGAAATCGTTTTGTTTAGATCTTATCGCTTGTAGTTTATAGAATAGGTACTGACAAAACTCTTATTAGTTATCGTAGATAGGTAGGGTACCTAATATTAAAGAACTTGCCCGTTTTCACCATCAATCCCCAATTTTTAAGTGACCCCTAAGAAAACAAAATTCCTGTTATATGTTACCATAGGGGTCACTTAAAAATTAGGGATTGATTGCGAAAACGGGCATAAGATAAGACTACTAAGCAGATATTTAGGTGACCAGTTTATAATGAGATTGAAAGTATTTTAAAACAGTGGACAAAGCATTGAAATTATTTACAGTTTTGTTTATAAAATAAAATAGATTCTTTAATAATGCTTAGCAAAGTGGGGGCGGGTATGCCTTTTAGTAGATACTTATATAAATTCTGAAACTGAATCTGATAACGCACTGCAGTCCTGGGGGCGTAGTGTGAGTTTACGTCAAACGCATTCGATATCGCCAGAGTAAATACAAATGAGTAGGTCATCTTCTCAGATCATAGAAGTGATCCCTTTCTATGATCTAAGGTCATCTTCATAGAAACGCACCGAGCGCGGTTTGTATGTGAGCGCGCGCCAATACGTATGCGGCGCGCACGGTACAAACCGCGCTCGGTGCGTTTCTATGAAGATGACCTACTCATTTGTATTTACTCTGGTAACGCCCCCTGATTCGAAAAGTATATTTAGGCTGAGTAACACCACCTAATCTTATAACTAACTAAACCATAATCGGTGTTTTTTGTATGGAGTTTGACAGACTTTTGACGCTTGTTATTAAAATAAGATCGTGCAACCTACTTATGGTTAGTCGATATCCTTTATTCCCATCTACCCCCTTCGGGCTTGCCACCGAGGTGGTGATTGGCACCTATTTACTCATCGGACTATAACATTGTTCAAATTTACACCACCTACGTTTGATAACCGGTNTGGATAGGTTTCGAGTTCTGATCCTGGAGGCGGACCGACATTGTGGCGTTTTCGTACAAGCCCTTCAGCGCTTCGATGTATCTATAGTCAATTTGGCACCGTTGGAGAGACTGTAGCACTGCCCAGGTCTCGATCGAGTCGAAGGCTTTTTCATAGTCCACAAACGCCAGACAAAGTGGCTTTTAGTAGATACTTATATAAATTCTGAAACTGAATCTGATAACGCACTGAATCCTATGGGCGTAGTGTGAGTTTACGTCAAACGCATTCGATATCGCCCCCTGATTCGAAAAGTACTTATATTTAGGCTGAGTAACACCACCTAACCTTAACTAAACCACAATCGGTGTTTTTTGTATGGAATTTGACAGACTTTTGACGCTTGTTATTAAAATAAGATTGTGCAACCTATGGCTAGTCGATATCCTTTATTCCCATCTACCCCCTTCGGGCTTACCACCGAGGTGGTGATTGGCACCTATTTACTCATCGGACTATAACATTGTTCAAATTTACACCACCTAGGCTTGATAACCGGANTAACCGGTTGATCAGCTGAATAGAATCTCATGTCAAGTGATGATACGTGCCTAACAAAACAATACGTGCTATCTATCATACAAACTTCAACAGACTTAAGATAAGTGCAATGAGGGATATCATTTTTATATTTAACAGTTGGCACCCCTGGCGATTGACAGAACCTTACTCTACAGTGGCGCCATCTTTATGAGTGCAAATGCGATAGTCCTCCTACCACTTTAGCACTCACCAGATGGTGCCACTGTCTTCGCTACTAGCAAGTGACAGGACCTTACTCTACAGTGGAGCAAACTGGTGAGCGCTAAAACGATAGCTCTCATTGCAAAATTTGAATGCTGGCTCTTTCCTTGCACAAAGGCTCACTTAGTATTGCTATCCAACGAGGAAATTCAGCCAGCAACATTGTTGCCTCGCGGACACACTTTTATTTTATTTTTTTTAGTATTTTTTTGTTAAGAGTTAAGTTTGCGTGAGTTGAATACATAAATCATTGCAACAAGTAAATTTATTTTTATTTTTTCATTTCACCTTTTATGTAGAAGGAAAATTCATTTTAGTTTTTCAGATTCGTGCTTAAAAATACAAAACTTAAAATGTGTAACGGTTATGTATAGGCACATAATAATAATACTTCATATAGGTTTAATTAACAAAGAACGACTTCACTATTACTTACATAGTTACCAACTAATACTATTAATTAAAATCACATAATATCAGCATCATGATTTTTGAAATAGAAAACAAAAAGATTGAATAACTCTACAGCTTGTGTCGCTCAAACGTGAGATATTGTTATCGAAACAACACGATTAGATTAATGTATTTGATTGACACACTCTACATATACCTAAATATGTTCAAAACTAGAAGAAATCGGATGAAACCACATATACCTAGTTGGTACCTACGCTACGTCATAGTAAAAATCGTTTAGAAAACAAAGAACAGATTTGCCACGTTTCTGTTCGAAAATCTGAAAAATTAACAAAGAGTGCAAACTGTTCCTTATCACATAAGCCCCTCGAAGGCCAACAGATTTTATGTCCTCTAATAAAATGCACTTACATATTTCGTAGAGCTGATCCTCCTCACTCGGTTGATCGGCTTCTTCTGCGCTCGCCTGTACTTATTCAAGTCTGCCTTGCTCACGTCCACAGCAGCCCCCTGGTCCTCCAGCACAAACCAGTCTGTCACGGACCCCCTCCTCACTGTCCTCACCCCTCCACTCTCACGTTTCACACTCAACACTCGCGACAACTCCACCTTAAAGTCCTCACTGATCTCACTAGCTTTGTTCACTTGCAACACTTTCGGCGACGGCAACGTGCTGAACGAAGAACTCTTCCTCTTTTCAGCTACTGGCAACACCTCGCCAGACTTCGTGTACGGCTCACTGTCACTCAGATAACTCTCACTGAACATTTCCACTGCTTTCTCGAAATCGTTCATGATGTCCTGCACTGATTGAGACTTGAACATGTTCACGACTATGCCACTGGAAGCCGACGTTCCAATTGACATGCTAGAATTGTTGGTAGACGATTCTGAAGCTGGAAACTCCTTGATGCTCTTCAGGAATACTCCATCATCGTTATCGTAGTACACATTAGAAGGGAAATCTAAACTGTCATTCGATTTCCAGTCATCCAGAGAGTCGGAACTGCCGAAGACGTAAGATATGCTCGTCTTTAAGGTTCTTTTAGACTTATCTGGCTTTTTCTCTACTTCCTCCTCCAAAGCCCTTGGAAGAAACTCGAAACTCTTACTTCGTATGTAAAGCCTAGAATGACGAGTGTTCTTCTTTTCGTTGTTCGTGTCTTTCTTTTCGTTATTCGTGTCTTTGTTTCCAAATATCCAAAAACGCTTGCTGCTCCTGTTTTCATTTTTGTCGATCTTCGGTGATCTGTCACCATGGTTGCTGTTCTTTTCCAAGTGCTGGTCGTCTTCGGTAATTGTTTTGATTCTGTGTTTCTCCATTTTGTCTTTATCTTTTCCAAACCGTCCGATTCTTGAGAGTCTATGACGGAAGCTGAATGATTTCTTTATTGTAGGGACGGTCTCCTCATCGGAAGATGAAGCGGGGGTTTGGGCTTGCTCGGATTGGGGCGAGTCGGGTATGACGGGGAGGCAGGACGTGAGGAAGCTGGGTTGTCTGACCACTGCGAGGTCTTTTGACTGTCCCCGGACCGGGACCAGGGTTTGAGGCCGGAGCTTGCGTGGCAGCTCTCCGAGGAGCCCCCGCTCAATGAGCTGCAAGTTCTCCGCATTGAGTTTCCTGAGCACGTCGGGCCTCTTGACTAGGGGCTTAGGTTTATCGTCCATGGTGACATTTGTCATCACCGTATCACGGCGTAGTGGCGACTGCCAGCTATCAACACTTAACGGTATCAGTGATAAGGTAGATAACGCGTCCCCCGTATTTATTTGCTGTCTTTTGACTGCATGTGAGCGGAACAAATATATCAGTGTGTGTTTAACAGTATTACACTATGCATTTCCAAAGTAAAACTTCATTAAGTAGCGCTATTGTTTTGCTCTATTATCTTGGTGGCTTTTGTTTATTCTATTGCATTACAATTGAACACGTTATTGGATTGTTATTTTATAATGCCAGGAATCTCTTCTCCAACACACGTCATGACACACCTGAAAATATCGACTTTATCAGATAAAAGTAGATAAAAATGAGTTTTAGAGAAATTCTTGCTTATTTTGTCAATCTATTTTACCAATATATTTTAATAAAGTATATACCTACCCAACTAAATGTGTAAGTAACATAAAAGCGTACATAATTTTTTAACTTGTTAACAACAGGAAGTGTGAACACATGACTTCGAGTGGAAGTATAATTTGCCGATAATTTTCAACTTCAATCAGTATGAAAACATATAATTATTGACACGCTACTTAGAACTCACTTCCTCGCTTAGTAAATCGGACATGATATTATATCTTTTGTTGAAAATATAAATAAGTAATGCGTAACTACAGTGTGAGTCACGTTAAAGTGTACATATGAAAATAGATGAAACTAGACCTATTTTTATCGACAAAAAAGAGGTCAAAAAATTTTTGAGATTTTTTTTTTATTTTTATAGAATTTTTTTTCTTCAAATTACTTTTTGTAATGAAAACGTCATAACTTTTAAACTAAGCGGTATATCCTGATAAAATAAAAACAGTAATAATGCTAAATAACAGGCAATACTAAAAAAATACATAAAATATACAAAAAATGCCAACAAATAATAAAAAATGATACTTTTTGAAAAAAATCTGCTTAAAAATTCGTATTTTTTTGGTTATTTGATAAATTTCTCAAAAAAATGCCCCTATAACAGATGGTTTTAATTACTTTTTATTATTCTTTATCGTATTATTTTTGTAAAACCAAAAATCGCATGTCTCTATCCCTATCACAACATTTGCTATGATCGTTTGAACAAAGGCCTGCCACCACATTTTTCTCCGCTACAGGTAGAGACAATTTTAATTTTAACTAAAATGCTTATTTTACTTCGAAATCTTTTGTTTTTATTTGAAATCAAACTTGTCTTTATCAAAACTACAAATCTAGAGTCACTTTCAGTTTCGTCGTTAACGAAGCGTTGAATGGCGCGCCCGGAGAGGCTTAGTTCAAACGATCATTGCAAACGTTGTGATAGGGATAGAGACATGCGATTTTTGGTTTTACAAAAGTAATACGATAGAAAATAATAAAAAGTAATAAAAACCACCTGTTATAGGGGCATTTTTTGGAGAAATTTATCAAATAACCAAAAAAATACAAATTTTTAAGCAGATTTTTTTCAAAAAGTATCATTTTTTATTATTTGTTGGGATTTTCTGGGTATTTCATGTATTTTTTTAGTATCGCCTGTTATTTAGCATTATTGCTGTTTTTATTTTATCAGGATATACCGCTTACTTTAAAAGTTATTTCGTTTTCTTTACATTAAGTAATTGGAAGAAAAAAAATTCTATAAAAAATTAAAAAAAAAAAATCACAAAAATTTTTTGACCTCTTTTTTGTCGATAAAAATAGGTCTAGTTTCATCTATTTTCATATGTACACTTTAACGTGACTCACACTGTATAAAGCAGGTACAAATACTTACTCAGATATATTTCGTTATTGTAAATCTAAGTGTTAGACATAGACAATTTTGGCGTGACTTTAAACAGCATCCTCTTATCTAAAAATTAAGGTCTAGATATCAGACTTCATTCTTTCCTTCATCAAAGAACAACAAATGTCTGACTTTGATCCTTTTCTGTGGAATCAAAGTTCAAATTGTTTTATGATTACTAAGATTTACGTTGTGCTGGATATAGATAGATATTTTGGAAGGTACATAAATTATTTACTTAACTGCCCAGATAAGTAAATCACCAACACGTGAATGTGAACTTATTTAACTTTTTCCCATTCACATGCACAAATTTCTTACTGTCTCAAAAATTCGTTAAAAACTGATTCATGGTTTCCCTTTAAAAACTTTCCTCCCATTTTATCGTTTCTTCACAAAGTGTCGCATTTCTAAAAACCTGGTCTTTCTTCCTGAATAAGATTAGGTCAAAAACAAATGTCTTAATTTTCGTCTTCGAAAAAGCTCCATACTTAACTGATACTTTATTCAAACTTACCTTTACCTTCCTATACTGTTACTAGTACCTGCTGACACTGAAACTATTTTTCATTCCACGAAAATTGACTCGACAGTCAGTTGCGTACATTATTTAGAAGACCTCGTATTAAATCAATACTCCAGTGTAGCAACGACCTAAAACCTACAGTGCTAGTGTTGAAACGCTTGTAGTTTTAGTTCTAAGTCTAATCTAGAAAAACCTAGTGCCTTAAATTGTGTGAATGCAATCTATATTCAGCGACATTGCGGATAAAATTCGAACAGTGATTAGAATTTCACACTTGTTGCATTGAAAATGAGTGGTAGTTAGTTATTGCTTGACTTGATTGATGAACTGCAGAAAAATAAACGTTTTTTCTGTTACGATGTTAATTGATTTAAATCGGCAAATTATCAAATACGAATAGCATGCATTAATCATTCAATCATTTGTAACGCATCAATACCTATACGTTGACGCGATGTTTAAAGAAAAGATATTTTACGACGATGCAATAACAGTAATCGATATACAAATGGATTAAATACGAAACTAATTAGTTAGGTAATAGTTTCTTATGTCTGGTAACCATTCTTTTCACAGTTACTTAGAACAGTGACTCGTCAACAAATAAGTATGTATTGAACTGAACGAATATTCTCAAAATAATATTAACAATAGGAGCCTAAAAACTCTCCTAACAACAACACAAATTGTATCACAGTTAAAACAAACAAAGTTATATAAACAAATAGCTTGCTCTTTGTAGTCCAATTAAGTGGTTCCCACGGTATCGCTTTGTATAGAAGGAAGTAGCTATTGAAATGGTGTTTTGTTATAAAATAATAACTGAGACTCCGAGGCGGTCGGGCACCACATCCCCGGTGAGACGAGCTGTGCCCACTAACAGTAAGTAAACACACAATTTTTTTTTGTGACAGGAGTCTAACGAGCATAGGGATCACCTGATGGTAAGTAATAATTACCGTCGCCCATAGACACCTGTAGTCCCAGGGGCGTTACAGGTGCGTTGCCGGCCTCTAAGGTGAAGGCCTTTAAGGTGAGAAAATCTTTGAATCCAGTTCTCTTTCTTTTCAAAAATAGAGATTTTTTTTCTTTCAGTAAACTTTTCTATCTACAGTATTAAGAGTACTTTCCCTCCAAGTCGCATTACAAAATTCCACCCTGTATTAGTACTTCGTAGATACTTAGATTATGTGCATTAATGTCCAAATAAAACCCTGTTGTCAGTCGTCTATGCATGGGCACAGTATTACCGTGGCATGGGCAAGAAAATACTTCACTTGCGCGAGTTAAACATGGTACAACGCCATCTGTTGGTTGAATTTTGAACTAATTACAATGCTGGTCCCCAACCTACCTACTAACTAAATAGCATTCTCGAATCGGTAGATAGTCCGATATCCAGCTGTTGAGTCCATCTCCTTTTATGATATTTTTCTTCCAGTTCCCAGCTCCCTGTCCCAACTCGTTGGTACCGTGGACTACGAAGCCAGCGATGTGCTGGACATCCCCGAGAGAGACTGGCGGCTGCTGGCTGCCCTCGCCAAGAAGAGGGACGAGAGCGACGAGCGGGAGCGGCTGGCGGAGGAGTTCCAGCGCATGTGGCAGAAGGAGAAAGAGGAGAGAGAGATGGTAAATTCTTATGTTAAAAAGAGTCAGTCATACAAGTTCGATGGTTAAGGCAGAAGCAGGCTCCACCATTAAGAATAATAGCAACTGAGGCTGCGGAACACATAACACTACGGTAGGTGATGGAGTAGCTCAAGCAAGGGAGCTTCTGGACTGCAACAGACACAAGCAGAANAAGGAGGACAGAGATATGGTACATTCTTATTTTAAAAAGGGTCGGTTATTCGAGTCCTATTGTCGAAGTAGAGACTCCACAATCAAGAATACTAGCAACTGACGCAGGCTACGGAAAAAACACTACGGTGGTTGATGGAGTAGCTCAAGCAAGGAAGTTTCTGGACTGCATCAGATACAAGCTAAATCGCAGCGAGGACGTACGAGCTCGGGGATTTTATCGACCAGAAAGTAAGACATGTTGATGGTTCATCAGACAGGTTCATGTGTGTCAACTTTACCCCTATCTATTTACAGTAGAATCCAATTATAACGACGCTGTGCGCCGATATTTACGTCGTACTATCAGGTCGTTATAAGCGACGTCGTACCAGTCGTACTGAATGGATTCTACTGTATTTAATTTTAGTTTTATTACTTTGACTCCACTTTTTTTTTGTGTGACAGGACGCAATTAAACTAGCAGACGGATCACCCGATGGTAAGTGATTCACTTCCACTGCCTTCTAAAACTTTGTTACATACCTCGTTGTGCTGTGACTCTTTCTAGGTAGAAGCTGAAACCCTCGACCAGTACAAGCGGTACCTCGCTCAGAAGCGTCACCAGGAGCGGTTGAGGCTGGAACACAAGCAGCTGCGGCAGGCCACAGAGCAGCAACTCAAGCAGGGGGAGCTCCTGAACTGCATCCGATACAAGCAGAGGCGCAGCGACGACCTGCGAGCGCTGATCATAGATCAAAAGGTAAAACAAGAGTTCTAGAGTTAATGGTTTCACTAAACTTCAATAGATTACTACTATAGTCTGGTCCGTGAGCAGGTAGAATTTTGTCCAATGACCCCAAGCTACCCATCATTATCGCTCGCGCGTAATTATGTTGCTATCGCGCTCGCACACTCACTGCGGGTGCCAATTGCACAGTCGCGACAGCAATATAATTACGCGCGAGCGATACTTAAGGGTAGGTAGCTAGAGGTCATTGGACAAAATTCTAGGTGCTCACGGACCAGGCTTTACCTGATGCTAAGTCAATACAGAGAAGCTGTAAGAGAAGCGCTTGCAACTAGATCTCAAGCGACTGCAGCCAGCGATGGATTGGAAGCACAATAAAAAGATGGAACATGTGTAGTGGTAACTGGATGGATCCTATTGTATAGCGTCAACTTGCGAGCGATGATTGAAACACAATCTTGTGTTTTTACATCTTCAAACATGGCAGTCAAGGATTCAGTTTGGTTATTATGAACTACCAAATGGAATCCAAGCCTATTTCAGAGACCAGCATATTATACTTATAGTTCAAGTGTTGATGACTGCATCAAATTCTAGAATAGGTATGTTTTAAGTATTTAGGCTACATTAAAATATTTTCTAATTAACATTGACTATTAATAAAGTAGCATCAAATTCTTGGACGGATATCTACACAGGTTTGACATTGACTCTTATCACATACTTACAGGTGACAGACATAGTAGACAAAGCACTAGAAGAAGAAGCGCGAGCGACCCTGGCTGCAAACCGGCGCCTGCGTCAGAGCGCGGCGGAGGAGTGCCGGAGACAACTGGACCTTGCCGACGCCAGGAGGAGGGAAGACGACGCCTTGAGGAGGAGGAACGCGATGCTGAGGGATGCCTCACAGGTCAGAAAAGAGTTTATATTAAAGATATGTAGTATACAAAGTACTGGAATAAGAAACGCGGTGAAGGAGTTCCATTGACAGCTGGACATGATCGAATTGAAGAGGAGAGAGGATGATGCGTTGAGGAGGAGAAATGCGATGCTGAGGGATGCCTCACAGATCAGAGAATGTAATAGAGACATAGTACACAAAGCATTAGAAGAAGCTGGAATAACCCTGGCGAAGAAGTGGCGAAAACAGCTGGACCTGGCCGACGCCAGGAGGAGGAGGGAAGACGACGCTTTGAGAAGAAGGAACGCGATGCTGAGGGATGCCTCACAGGTCAGAAAAGAGTTTATGTTATAGAGATGTAAGTAGTATACAAAGTACTGGAATAAGAAACGCGGCGAAGGAGTTCCAAAGACAGCTGGACATGATCGAATTGAGGAGGAGAGAAGACGACGCCTTGAGGAGGAGGAACGCGATGCTGAGGGATGCCTCACAGGTCAGAAAAGAGTTTATATTAAAGATATGTAGTATACAAAGTACTGGAATAAGATACGCGGCGAAGGAGTTCCAATGACAGCTGGACATGATCGAATTGAGGAGGAGAGAAGACGACGCCTTGAGGAGAAGGAACGCGATGCTGAGGGATGCCTCACAGGTCAGAGAAGAGTTTATATTAAAGATACTAGTAGACTAAGTACTAAAAGAGGAAGCGAGGGTGACGCTGACGAAAGACTGCCGACGCCAGGAGGAGAGAGGACGACGCGTTGAGGAGGAGGAACGCGATGTTGAGGGATGCCTCACAGGTCAGAAAAGAGTTTATATTGAAGATATGTAGTATACAAAGTACTGGAATAAGAAACGCGGCGAAGGAGTTCCATTGACAGCTGGACATGATCGAATTGAAGAGGAGAGAGGATGATGCGTTAAAGAGAAGGAACACGATGCTGCGGGATGCTTCACAGGTCAGAGAATGTTATGTCTCTATAACATAGGGCCGGTTTCCAGTAAAGCGATGGGGAGATTCCAATAAAGAGATGTGCGGCGCAGCTGCTAGGTAAGTAATTTTCATTAAATTGAAGAGGAGATGCAAGACGACAGTAGACGTGCGGAGATGAGACAAGAGAACACGAGGAGTGGTGGAGACTTCTAAACCTGACGCTTACTTGTGATGCTTCACAGGTCAGTTTATTTATATTAAAGAGACTAGTAGACAAAATACTGAAGGAGGAAGCGAGGGCGACCCTGGCGGAGGAGTGTCACAAACAGCTGGACCTGATCGACGCGAGAAGAGAGAACGATGCATTGGGGAAGAACGCGATGCTGAGAAATGCTCTGCAGGTTAGAGAAGACTTTAAGAGATGTAGACTACATCTCTTTAACATAAACTACGTCATGTAGTAGACAAAATACTGGAGGAGGCGAAGAAGAGCCGCAAACAGTCAAACAGCTGAACCCCATCGACGTGAGAAGGGATGGGACGCAGTTCAGACAAGAGTTTATGTGTAGAAAAAGTAATCGGCTAACGACAACTTCCTACTAATATCATAAATGCGAAAGTTTGGATGTCTGGGTGGATGTTTGTTACTCTTTCACGCAAAAACTACTGAACGGATTTTGATGAAACTTTACAGTATTATTATTTATAACCCAGAATAACACATAGGCTGTAATTTATGATGATCTGTGACAAACAAAATTTCAAACGGGTGAAGCCGCGGGCAAAAGCTAGTCAGGTATAAGCCAACAACTAGATAATAGCTCTAGGAAGGCTTCTACCTAATCCTGACACTGAGTATAACATCGTTGTAGAATCAACAACGATTTGCGAGTAACGTATAAAACTATTGGATTTGTGTAGTACAGTCAGCGTCAATTAGTTCGAGACACCCAAATTGGTCAAAAAGTAGACAACACAACCTTATTCTAATAAGGTAACAAANAAGGAGGAGAGAGAGATGGTACATTCTTATTTTAAAAAGGGACGGTTATTCGAGCCCTGTTGTCGAAGTAGAGACTCCACAATCAAGAATACTAGCAACTGAGGCAGGCTGCGGAACACAACACTACAGTAGGTGATGGAGTAGCTCAAGCAAGGGAGCTTCTGGACTGCATTAGACACAAGCAGAGGCGCTGCGAGCTCTGATTGTAGACCAGAATGAAAGGCTTGAAGAGCTTCTTACATGAATCTCTAGGTTTGACCTCAATAGGTAACATCGACTACAAAATCAGCATGTCCTGGACAGCCCCGAGAGAGACTGGCGGCTGCTGGCTGCCCTCGCCAAGAAGAGGGACGAGAGCGACGATCGGGAGCGGCTGGCGGAGGAGTTCCAGCGCATGTGGCAGAAGGAGAAGCAGGAGAGAGAGATGGTACATTCTTATTTTAAAAAGGGTCGGTTATTTGAGTCCTGTTGTCGAAGTAGAGACTCCACAATCAAGAATACTAGCAACTGAGGCAGGCTGCGGAATATACAACACTAGGGTGGGTGATGGAGTAGCTCAAGCAAGGGAGCTTCTGGACTGCATCAGACACAAGCAGAGGGGCCTGCGAGCTCTGATATAGACCAGAAAGTAAGGCTTGAAGAGCTTCTTACATGAATCTCTAGGTTTGACCTCAATAGGTAACATCGACTACAAAATCAGCAAGTCCTGGACATCCCCGAGAGAGACTGGCGGCTGCTGGCTGCCCTCGCCAGAAGAGGGACGAGAGAGACCAGCGGGAGCGGCTGGCGGAGGAGTTCCAGCGCATGTGGCAGAAGGAGAAGGAGGAGAGAGAGATGGTACATTCTTATTTTAAAAAGGGACGGTTATTCGATTCCTGTTGTCGAAGTAGAGACTCCACAATCAAGAATACTAGCAACTGAGACGGGCTGCGGAACACAACACTACGGTAGGTGATGGAGTAGCTCAAGCAAGGGAGCTTCTGGACTGCATTAGACACAAGCAGAGGCGCCTGCGAGCTCTGATATAGACCAGAAAGTAAGGCTTGAAGAGCTTCTTACATGAATCTCTAGGTTTGACCTCAATAGGTAACATCGACTACAAAATCAGCAAGTCCTGGACATCCCCGAGAGAGACTGGCGGCTGCTGGCTGCCCTCGCCAGAAGAGGGACGAGAGAGACCAGCGGGAGCGGCTGGCGGAGGAGTTCCAGCGCATGTGGCAGAAGGAGAAAGAGGAGAGAGAGATGGTACATTCTTATTTTAAAAAGGCTCGGTCATTCGAGTCCTGTTGTCGAAGTAGAGACTCCACAATCAAGAATACTAGCAACTGAGGCGGGCTGCGGAACACACACTACGGTAGGTGATGGAGTAGCTCAAGCAAGGGAGCTTCTGGACTACATCAGACACAAGCAGAGGCGCCTGCGAGCTCTAATTATAGACCAGAATGAAAGGCTTGAAGAGCTTCTTACATGAATCTCTAGGTTTGACCTCAATACGTACCTTTGACTATAAGTCCAGAGATGTGCTGGACATCCCCGAGAGAGACTGGCGGCTGCTGGCTGCCCTCGCCAAGAAGAGGGACGAGAGCGACGAGCGGGAGCGGCTGGCGGAGGAGTTCCAGCGCATGTGGCAGAAGGAGAAGGAGGAGAGAGAGATGGTAAATTCTTATTTTAAAAAGGGACGGTTCTTCGAGTCCTGTTGTCGAGGTAGAGGTTCCACAATTAAGAATACTAGAAACTGAGGCAAGCTACGGAACACACAACACTACGGTAGGTGTTGGAGTAGCTCAAGCAAGTTAGCTTCTGGGCTGCAACAGACACAAGCAGAGGCGCCTGCGAGCTCTGATTATAGACCAGAATGAAAGGCTTGAAGAGTTTTTTACATGAATCTCTAGGTTTGACCTCAATACGTACCTTTGACTATAAGTCCAGCGATGTGCTGGACATCCCCGAGAGAGACTGGCGGCTGCTGGCTGCCCTCGCCAAGAAGAGGGACGAGAGCGACGAGCGGGAGCGGCTGGCGGAGGAGTTCCAGCGCATGTGGCAGAAGGAGAAGGAGGACAGAGAGATTGTAAATTCTTATTTTAAAAAGGGTCGGTCATAAAAGTCCGGTGGTTAAGGCAGAAGCAGGCTCCACCATTAAGAATAATAGCAACTGAGGCTGCGGAACACACAAAACTACGGTAGGTGATGGAGTAGCTCAAACATGTGGAGCTTCTGGACTGCATCAGACACAAGCAGAGGCGCCTGCGACCTCTGATATACCAGTAAGTAAGGCATGAAGAAATTTTTACATGAATCTCTAGGTTTGACCTCAATACGTACCTTTGACTATAAGTCCAGCGATGTGCTGGACATCCCCGAGAGAGACTGGCGGCTGCTGGCTGCCCTCGCCAACAATAAGGCGGAAGGAGGAGAGAGAGATGGTAAATTCTTGTTTTAAAAAGGGTCGGCTATTCGAGTCCTGTTGTCAAAGTAGAGACTCCACAATCAAGAATACTAGCAACTGAGGCAGGCTGCGGAACACACACTACGGTGGGTGATGGAGTAGCTCAAGCAAGGAAGTTTCTGGACTGCATCAGACACAAGCAGAGGCGCCTGCGAGCTCTGGTATAGACCAGAAAGTAAGACTTGAAGAGCTTTTTACATGAATCTCTAGGTTTGACCTCAATACGTACCTTTGACTATAAGTCCAGCGATGTGCTGGACATCCCCGAGAGAGACTGGCGGCTGCTGGCTGCCCTCGCCAAGAAGAGGGACGAGAGCGACGAGCGGGAGCGGCTGGCGGAGGAGTTCCAGCGCATGTGGCAGAAGGAGAAAGAGGAGAGAGAGATGGTACATTCTTATTTTAAAAAGGGACGGTTATTCGAGCCCTGTTGTCGAAGTAGAGACTCCACAATCAAGAATACTAGCAACTGAGGCAGGCTGCGGAATACACAACACTAGGGTGGGTGATGGAGTAGCTCAAGCAAGGAAGTTTCTGGACTGCATCAGATACAAGCTGAAGCGCAGCAAGGACGTACGAACTCGGGGATTTTATCGACCAGAAAGTAAGGTTAATTTTGAAATTTTGGTGGGTTCATGTGTGTCAACTTTACCCCTATCTATTTACAGTAGAATCCAATTATAACGACGCTGTGCGCCGATATTTACGTCGTACTATCAGGTCGTTATAAGCGACGTCGTACCAGTCGTACTGAATGGATTCTACTGTATTTAATTTTAGTTTTATTACTTTGACTCCACTTCTTTTTTGTGTGACAGGACGCAATTAAACGAGCAGACGGATCACCTGATGGTAGTGATTCACTTCCACTGCCTTCTAAAACTTTGTTACATACCTCGTTGTGCTGTGACTCTTTCTAGGTAGAAGCTGAAACCCTCGACCAGTACAAGCGGTACCTCGCCCAAAAGCGTCACCAGGAGCGGTTGAGGCTGGAACACAAGCAGCTGCGGCAGGCCACAGAGCAGCAACTCAAGCAGGGGGAGCTCCTGAACTGCATCCGATACAAGCAGAGGCGCAGCGACGACCTGCGAGCGCTGATCATAGACCAGAAGGTAAAACAAGAGTTCTAGAGTTAATGGTTTCTCTAAACTTCAATAGATTACTACTATAGTCTGGTCCGTGAGCAGGTAGAATTTTGTCCAATGACCCCAAGCTACCCATCATTATCGCTCGCGCGTAATTATGTTGCTATCGCGCTCGCACACTCACTGCGGGTGCCAATTGCACAGTAAGGATAGGTAGCTAGAGGTCATTGGACAAAATTCTAGGTGCTCACGGACCAGGCTTTACCTGATGCTAAGTCAATACAGAGAAGCTGTAACAGAAGCGCTTGCAACTAGATCTCAAGCGACTGCAGCCAGCGATGGATTGGCAGCACAATTAAAAGGAACATGTGTAGTTGTTACTGGATCCTATTGTATAGCGTCAACTTGCGAGCGATGATTGAAACACAATCTTGTGTTTTTACATCTTCAAACATGGCAGTCAAGGATTCAGTTTGGTTATTATGAACTACCAAATGGAATCCAAGCCTATTTCAGAGACCAGCATATTATACTTATAGTTCAAGTGTTGATGACTGCATCAAATTCTAGGATAGGTATGTCTTAAGTTTGTCTTTAGGCTACATTAAAATATTTTCTAATTTAACATTGACTATTGATAAAGTAGCATCAAATTCTTGGACGGATATCTACACAGGTTTGACATTGACTCCTATCACATTACTTACAGGTGACAGACATAGTAGACAAAGCACTAGAAGAAGAAGCGCGAGCGACCCTGGCTGCGGACCGGCGCCTGCGTCAGAGCGCGGCGGAGGAGTGCCGGAGACAGCTGGACCTGGCCGACGCGAGGAGGAGGGAAGACGACGCGTTGAGGAGGAGAAACGCGATGCTGAGGGATGCCTCACAGGTCAGAAAAGAGTTTATGTTAAAGATATTATGTAGTATACAAAGTACTGGAAAAAGAAACGCTGCGAAGGAGTTCCAAAGACAGCTGGACATGATCGAATTGAGGAGGAGAGAAGACGACGCCTTGAGGAGGAGGAACGCGATGCTGAGGGATGCCTCACAGGTCAGAGAATGTTATAGAGACATAGTATACAAAGCATTAGAAGAAGCTGGAATGACCCTGGCGGAGGAGTGCCGGAGACAGCTGGACCTGGCCGACGCCAGGAGGAGGGAGGACGACGCCTTGAGGAGGAGGAATGTGATGCTGAGGGATGCCTCACAGGTCAGAGAATGTTATAGAGACATAGTACACAAAGCAAATAAGAAGCTGGAACGACCCTGACGAAGGAGTGGCGAAGACAGCTGGACCTGGCCGACGCCAGGAGGAGGGAGGACGACGCTTTGAGAAGAAGGAACGCGATGCTGAGGGATGCCTCACAGGTCAGAAAAGAGTTTATGTTAAAGATATGTAGTATACAAAGTACTAGAATAAGAAACGCGGCGAAGGAGTTCCATTGACAGCTGGACATGATCGAATTGAGGAGGAGAGAGGACGATGCGTTAAAGAGAAGGATCGCGATGCTGCGGGATGCTTTACAGGTCAAAGAAGTGTTTTAAATAGACATTACTAGCGTGGGACGTCTAACAAGGCGGACACTGGACAGACGACCTCATAAAAGTAGCAGGAAGGTACCGGTCAATCTAGAAATCATTGGGGGAGGCCTATGTTCAGCAGTGGACATCCTGTGGCTGGAATGATTATGATGATGAGACATAGGAGACAAAGCACTAGAGGAAGCAAGGGTGACCCTGGTGGAAGAGTGCCGGAGACAGTTGGACCTGGCCGACGCGAGGAGGAGAGAAGACGACGCCTTGAGGAGGAGGAACGCGATGCTGAGGGATGCCTCACAGGTCAGAGAATGTTATAGAGACATAGTATACAAAGCATTAGAAGAAGCTGGAATGACCCTGGCGGAGGAGTGCCGGAGACAGCTGGACCTGGCCGACGCCAGGAGGAGGAGGGAAGACGACGCTTTGAGAAGAAGGAACGCGATGCTGAGGGATGCCTCACAGGTCAGAGAAGATTTTATATTAAAGATATGTAGTATACAAAGTACTGGAATAAGAAACGCGGCGAAGGAGTTCCAAAGACAGCTGGACTCTTAAATACATTAAATGGATATTGTGAGCGAAGAATTTGGCCTAGCTGATTCAGTAAAGGTATTTCCATAATATTATAGTTCTTAGCTTTATTTCAGTTGTTCAGGGATGCTAAATTATTTTATTTTAACACATCACATCACATGTGCATTAAGTATTTTTATCAACAACAAACTCGTATTTTATTTATAGTAATTTAACAAAATTTTGTGGTATCCCTAAACATTTTCAATAAACGCCATCTAGTAAACTAAGGATAATGTCACTAACTTCCCTTACCTCTCACAGAATCTGAACAATTTGTTTATTGTTCTCAACGGAATAGTGTCTGCGACATACGCCCCTCGCTAGATGTCGCTGCGTTTCATCCGAGCACGTAACCCCTGCAAAACGGCAACCATTCCAAACATTAACATCTCTGAAAGCAACTAGATGGTGCTACGAGTCGGAGGTTCGTTTTTCTAGCCCGCGGTGTCCAGATTTTTTTCCCTTTAATCACTTTCAGCGTCCAATTTATCATATTAATGCAAGTTAAAGTCGAGTCAAGGCCTGTCCATTGCACTGCGGACGGGTGGACTCCTTCACAAGTCTAATGACGATGTATGTGGTGGTGTCATGTTACAGAAATGATAAATTTTTGGAAGGGACTGTGCGTATGCACCGTCCCCACAAAAACTCTGCCAATGAGGACAGATAATAAAAATATATTGGACACGTATTTTTTATATTTTGTCTTAATCGAATAATTACAGTATTATATTGAGTTGAAATGTTGCGTGACGTCACTTTTGAGTAAAAAATCTACATAGACGTGAGTAGTGACGCAAAGCGCTATTTCAAGTTACGTTATTATTTAATTATGAAAGAAAACAAAAAATACGAGTCTAATATTTTCTAATTAAATACATTTTGTCATCTAGCCGATTATTGGCATCGCTATACAGGGTGTTAGGTAAATGGGTATATGAGCCGACACTAGGCCATGTTAACATGGGCATATAAATGGTATGGTGAAGTCAGAAATTTGATATCATCATTTTAATTTTTTTAATTTTCATACAAAATAAATTTTATAAAATCCGATTTGTATGAAAATTAAAATAATTAAAATGAAGATATCAATTTTCTGACTTCACAAAATAAATTTTATAAAATCCGATTTGTATGAAAATTAAAATAATTAAAATGAAGATATCAATTTTCTGACTTTACCATACCATTTATATGCCCATGTTAACATGGGCTAGTGTCGGCTCATATACCCATTTACCTAACACCCTGTATAGTTATACAGGGTGGAATTTTGTAATGCCACCTGGCACCTGGAGAGAAAGTACTCTTATTTTACGCAAAGAAAACATTCCTTCATTTTTGAAAAGAAAAAGAACTGCATTCAACGTGTTCCGAAACTTTTTCGAAAATTCACCACCATAACATAAAATTTTTTCATGGTATCACTTATCCTTTCATTTGATATTTTTAATAGTACTTCATAATTTAATAAAAATTCTGTGGTTTCCCTAAACATTTTCAATAAATGCCATCTAGTAAAATAATGATGTATCACTTGCCTCTCACAGAATCTGAACGATATGTTCTCAACAGAATAGTGTCTGCGGCATACGCCCCTCATTAGATGTCGCTGCGTTTCATCCGAGTAGGTACGCAACCAGACGCAACCCCTGCAAAACGGGAACCGTTCCAAACATTCACATCCCTGAAGGAAACTTAGATGGCGTTACGTGCGGGCTTCGTTTCTCTAGCCCGGGGTGGCCAGATTTTTTTTTCCGATAATGACTTTTGGCACCCAAAATCCAATTTTCTTATTATACCTGCAGTTGGGCAGCTGGCCTAAGACCATTGGCGAACTCCGTCCATTGCACTGCGGATGGGTTCTCCCTTCTATGATCTGAGGGTTCACCCCTTTAAGGTTGTGAAAGTAGGTAATTAATCATAGATTATTCTAAGGTTCTCATAATTTTTGGAAAGGGGACTGCGTAGTGCGTATGCCGTCCCCACAAAAACTCTTAACACGTTATCCCAATACTCACCACATGCAACTCAACTTCTCTTTGTCTTTTTCGCCATTTGTACAGTTTTGCAATTAATTCAGAAAAAAGGCAACGTACCTTCTTCAATTTGAACGTCTTTTTATTTTATTAAATCCTGAAGATCTATTATACTGTTGCTAAATTCGCCTCCATTTTGGAATTATTTGCATCAAGCTTCAAGTTTCTTTTTTTTTTCAATAAATAGCGTACGGAGATTTCTAACGCTCTCAGCTCAGACAAGAAGTGCTGTTTGTGTCTTACACCCTCCGTTAGATGTCGCTACGTTTCATCCGAGCACGTAACCACTGCAAAACGGCAACCGTTCCAAACATTCACCTTCCTGAAGGCAACTAGATGGGGCTACGAGCCGGAGCTTCGTTTTTCTAGCCCGCGGTGTCCAGATTTTTTTCCCTTTAATGACTTTCGGCGTCCAATTTATCACATTAATGCAAGTTAAAGTCGAGTCAAAGCCTGTCCATTGCACTGCGGATGGGTTGACTCCTTTACTAGCCCATGTTGCTTGAGAGATGTGGTAACTGTGTTAGACAGGATATACTTATTATTGCTAAATTAATTTTTGGAAGGGACTTTGCGTATGCACCGTCCCCACAAAAACTGCCAATGAGGGCTATCGTTATAGCGCTCACTTTAATTATATTAAACATTTGGCAAAATATTATTATACAGTGTGTCCGGGCATGTAGTGATCAAACTTTAAGGGCGAAAACTAGGGATAATTTTATCGATAAAAATACTCTTTGGCGCTTGACCCATTTATCGCAAAATTACAAGTTTTTAATTTTTATTTTTTACCTCTTCCTTCAAAAATAAGTGAAAGCGTGGGTAGCTTAACATTAATAAGCAAATATGTATGTTACATCATGCGATAGCCAATAAAATTATGTATTAGTAAAAATAGAAAACAGACACAAGTTTCATACATTTTATGGAAGTAAGAATGGATTTAATTATGCCCTGATTTATACATGTTTTTGTTAATTTATAGCGTGCAGCGATATCAAACGCGCTAAGCTCCTGGGAGACCACGCTCCTCAGGCAAGAAGTCTCCGCGCTGGAGGCAGCACGTCGCGCGTCCCACGCCGCGCGCGCTGCGCTGACAGAAGTGCGCAGCGCGAGGATTGCGCGCGCGAGAGACGTCAGGCTGAAGAAGGCTAGGCGATTGGCGGCCATTACCGCGCAGATGAGGGAGGCTGTCAGATCTGGGAGGACTCAGTAAAGGCCTTTTAAAAATGTTTATATCCGCCTGCATAAAGGTTGGTACAAACCAACGCGATCAGCCGGCGTGCAGCGATAGCGATCAATGCATTTAAGTCTGATCGCCATCGCTGCACCAAGCTGATCGCGTGTGATCACGTTGGTTTGGCCCAACCTTAATACAGACTCCCCGCGCCTAGAGACTTTTAGTCGGCCGACAGTTTGGCCCGATTCTAATTTGTATAAGAATCGGCCGATACCAATGTGCGTTCAAGACATGTCCATAATGATTAACAGCCCGACTTAACTATCGGCCGACAAAAAGCCTGTAGTCTGCGGCTAGGTTAAAAAGACCTAGATGAGACTGCTAACAAGTGTTGGGCTAGAAAACTGACGCCGGTTGCAGATCAAGAGCAAAGTTAAGTTAATTAGTTTTCCTAGTTTATGCGAGCTAATCGCATTGCTGATGCAGTTTTCCATAGTGTTTGCAATCTGCACACGACTATAAACATAAATCTAGCTCTTGGTCTACAACCGGCATTACTTATTTCCACCATAAAATATAATGCCTATCGTAAAATGTTTCTTTCTACTATGTTGAAGCAAAATGTCTCTTTCTCATAGTGTCACTATAAGTCCTTCTTAATGCTAAGTTTAGGAAATTAATAACTATTTCTGATGGTTGTAAAAGAAATTCCTGTAATATTTCGTGCTCAATTTAAATAAGCTCATGATAGTAGATTGTAATTTGTAACTTTTTTGTTGTTTGTTTGTTAAAATTTAGTCCATGTCCATTATTCATGTCAAAAACCCCTCTACCTCTTAACTTTAAGATTAAAATATTATTATTTTAATAAATACCATCATAATTTTATTAATTTGTTTATTTTCAGTCAGACTAAGTTACAACAGTCTGAGTCTGTGGAGCTAATATTGTTGTAATTTCTGTGTTATATTATGAGGAAAAGCATAGAGGACTCATTGAGAGACACTTGTGTGACATCAACTCTTTATTTACATTATTGGTAGATACATAGGTCATAAACAGATCTTTCGTCATTTTCCAAGAATCCAGAGAAATCCTTCAAAAACGGTAGGTCTACTCAAGACTCGTCCAAAGACGGCGCGTCCCCGGAGCCGTCGTAGGGTCGTTGCGCAGGTCCCTGGTGACGGCGACGAGCCGGGCCCGCGCCCTCCTGTACTGCCGCAGCACCGCCTCTGCCTCCAGCAGGACCGAGGACGTGGAGCGCCCAGCAGTGGACTCCGGTAGGGTTTACCCTGGTAGCGAGTGAGAGAGAGNTCGCGCGTCTCATGCCGCGCGCGCTGCGCTGACAGAAGTACGCAGCGCGAGGATTGCGCGCGCGAGAGACGTCAGGCTGAAGAAGGCTAGGCGATTGGCGGCCATTACCGCGCAGATGAGGGAGGCTGTCAGGTCTGGGAGGACTCAGTAAAGGCCTTTTAAAAATGTTTGTATCCGCCTGCATAAAGGTTCAGCCAAACCAACGCGATCAGCCAGTGTGATCGCGTTGGTTTGGCCCAACCTTAATACAGACTCCCCACGACTGGAGACTTTTGGTCGGCCCGATTCTAATTTGTATGAAGAATCGGCTGATACCAATGTGCGCTCTTCATACATGTCCATAGTCCATAATGATTAACAGCCCGACTTACCTATCGGCCGACAAAAAAAGCCTGTAGTCTGCGGCTAGGTTAAAGGATTCCTAGATGAGACTGCTAACGAGTGTTAGGCTAGAAAATTGACGCCGGTTGCAGATCAAGAGCAAAGCTAAGTTACCTAGTTTATACGAGCTAATCGCATAGCTGATGCAGTTTCCCATAGTGTTTGCATAGTTTGCAATCTGCACACGACTATGAACATAATCTAGCTCTTGGTCTACAACCGGCATTACTTATTTCCACCATAAAATAGAATGCCTATCATAAATGTTTCTTTCTACTATGTTGAAGCAAAATGTCTCTTTCTCATAGTGTCACTGTAAGTCCTTCTTAATGCTAGTTTAGGAAATTAATAACTTTGTATTTCTGATGGTTGTAAAAGAAATTCCTGTAATATTTCGTGCTCAATTTAAATAAGCTTATGATTGTAATTTGTAACTTTTTTGTTGTTTGTTAAAATGTAGTCCATGTCCATTATTCATGTCAAAAACCCCTCTACCTCTTAACGTTAAGATTAAAATATTATTATTTTAATAAAATAAATACCATCATAATTTTATTAATTTGTTTATTTTCAGTCAGACTAAGTTACAGTCTGAGTCTGTGGAGCTAATATTGTTGTAATCCCTCCCTGTGTTATATTATGAGGAAAAGCATAGAGGACTCATTGAGAGACACTTGTGGGACATCAACTCTTTATTTACATTAGATAGATGGTACATAGGTCATAAACAGATCTTTCGTCATCTTCTAAGAATCCACGCTGCAGTTAGGTCTTTTCAAGACTAGGTCTTCTCGAGGCTCCTCCAAAGACGGTGCGTCCCCGGAGCCGTCGTGGCGCAGGTCCCTGGTGGCGGCGGCGAGCCGGGCCCGCGCCCGCCTGTACTGCCGCAGCACCGCCTCTGCTCCCAGCAGGACGGCGGATGCGGAGCGCCCAATAGTGGACTCTGTTCTATACCCTGGGAGCGAGTGAGAGAGAATGACGATGCAAAGACACAGAGCGCCCAACAGTAGTCTCTAGCCTGGACCATGAGAGCAAGTGAGAGAGAGAGTCTGTACTATTAGGAAGACATAGAGCGCCCAGCAGTAGTCTCTAGCCTGGACCATGAGAGCAAGTGAGAGGGAATGTATCGATAGGAAAACACGCCCTGGGAGCGAGTGAGAGAGAGTCGGGAGACACGGAGTGCCCAGCTGTAGTATCTGGCCTAGAGTACCTTGGGGTTGGGACGGATTAGGAAAGAATGGGGATGGGAATAAGGTATCACAATCTCGGTTGTTTTGTAAGGAAAATATATTGTCCAAGATACAATAGGGATCAAATAAAGGATCAATACCTAATTCTAAAAGACACCAGAGGGTAGATAAGAACTCTTTATTTACATTTGAAACACGCTAGGTATATAGAAAGTCATAAATCTTTCGTCATCTTCCAAGTATCCACGCTTCAGTTAGTCCTCCAAAGACGGCGCGTCCCCGGAGCCGTCGTGGCGCAGGTCCCTGGTGGCGGCGGCGAGCCGGGCCCGCGCCCTCCTGTACTGCTGCAGTACCGCCTCCGCCCCCAGCAGGACCAAGTAGGGTATACCCTAGTAGCGAGTGAGAGAGAATGACGATGCAAAGACACAGAGCGCCCAACAGTAGTCTCTAGCCTGGACCATGAGAGCAAGTGAGAGCGAGTCTGTCGATGGAAAGACATGGATCGCCCAGCAGTAGCCTCTGTTCTGTACTCTTGGAGCGAGTGAGAGAGAGTCTAAGGGAGACACGGAGTGCCCAGCAGTAGTCTCTAGCCTGGACCATGAGAGCAAGTGAGAGAGTCTGTAGTAGTAGGAAGACATAGAGCGCTTAGCAGTAGTCTCTGGATGGTAGAAGCATGTGGGACGGATTGGGAGAGAGTATTTGAATGGGAGATATTGTGATACCTGTATATTATGAGGAAAAGATGGGTCAAGAAACCATGAGGACTCATTGAGAGACACTTGTGGGACATCAACTCTTTATTTGCATTATAAACACGGTAGATACAATTACAGAACGTCTGTCATCTTCCAAGTATCCACGCTGCAGTTAGGTCTTCTCAAGACTCGTCCAAAGACGGCGCGTCCCTGGAGCCGTCGTGGCGCAGGTCCCTGGTGGCGGCGGCGAGCCGGGCCCGCGCCCTCCTGTACTGCCGCAGCACAGCCTCTGCCCCCAATAAGACAGCAGACGCGGAGCGCCCAACAGTGGGCTCCGGTTGAATGTGTACCCTGGGAGCGAGTGAGAGAAAGTCTGTCGATGGGAAGACATGGAGCGCCCAACAGTAGTCTCCATCCTGGACCATGAGAGAAGAAGTATGGTAGGGAATGGGAGAGAGTCTATGGAAGGGAGCTGTAGTGAACTGATACCTCGGCTGTTTTGAGACGAAAAGACAAAAATACTCGTGAAAAGACATCAATTCTTTATTAGAAATACGGTAACAATTAGTAACTAGATCATAAACAGATCTTTCGTCATCTTCCAAATATCCACGCTTTGGTCTTCCAGCTAAGTCACTATATTTGCTAAAGACTCCATAAGACTCCTCCAAACTGATACTCCTAGGTACGGTTGTTGTGAAGAAAAGATTGAAAAAGACTTGTAAGGACACATANCATTGAAAGACACTTGTGGGACATCACCTCTTTATTTGCATTATAAACACGGTAGATACAATTACAGAACGTCTGTCATCTTCCAAGTATCCACGCTGCAGTTAGGTCTTCTCAAGACGGTAGGTCTTCTCAAGACTCGTCCAAAGACGGCGCGTCCCCGGAGCCGTCGTGGCGCAGGTCCCTGGTGGCGGCGGCGAGCCGGGCCCGCGCCCGCCTGTACTGCCGCAGCACCGCCTCTGCTCCTAGCAAGACGGCAGAGGCGGAGCGCCCAACAGTAGGCCCCGGTAGAGTGTACGCTGGGATTGGGTGAGAGAGAGTCGGTCGATGGGAAGACATGGAGCGCCCAGCAGTATAGCCACTGTTCTGTACCCTGGGAGCGAGTGAGAGAGAGTCTAAGGGAGACACGGAGTACCCAGCTGTAGTCTCTGGCCTGGGTTGGGACGGATTGGGAAAAAATGGGGATGGGAATGAGGTATCACAATCTCTGTTGTTTTGTAAGGAAAATATTGGCCAAGAGACAAGAGGGATTAAATAAAGGATCAATACCTAATTCTAAAAGACACCAGTGGTTAGATAAGAACTCTTTATTTACATTTGAAACACGCTTTATAGAAAGCCATAAATCTTTCGTCATCTTCCAAGTATCCACGCTCCAGTTAGTCCTCCAAAGACGGCGCGTCCCCGGAGCCGTCGTGGCGCAGGTCCCTGGTGGCGGCAGCGAGCCGGGCCCGCGCCCTCCTGTACTGCCGCAGCACTGCCTCCGCCCCTAGTAAGACAGCAGACGCGGAGCGCCCAACAGTGGGCCCCGGTAGAGAGTACCCTGGGAGCGGGGATTGGGCGAGGGTGTGCCAGCGGATGAATATGCTCCCGGTTGTCGTGAAGACGAAGTTGGCGTTCTGTGGATGGAGAAGATGTGATGCATAGTTGTTATGTGAAGAATAGGATTAAGTAATAGGTCTTAGACTTTTGCTATCTAAATATCTTCAGTAGACTAGCAATGAAGAAAGATTAACAGAACATTCTAGCAGTCCAAACTATGCATAAGATCGGTACGCAAGCTACTTTAATAGGCCAGGCTAGACTAAGTTCGGTCCAAATAGAATCCGTTGACACTTTTGCAATTAAAAACCTAGACAAGAGTGAAGATTCATCATTTCAGCCATAAGACGTCCACTGCTGAACATAGGCCCCCCAAAGATTTCCATATTGACCGGTTGGTAGCGGCCTGCATCCAGCGCCTTCCTGTTACTTTTATGAGATTCACTATATGTATTAATTTTCGTACCTGTAACTGCGGGTTAGCCAACACATCCAAATCCTTGATCAAGTTACACCCTCCCACAAAAAACCTGCGACTGCCGGCCTCCACCCTATCCCACTCGTCAGGGCGGGAGCAGGACAGCAGCTTGCTGTGCGACCCTGGACGCAGGGGCAGAGCGAGATAGCTGTACCCTTCGGTGCGGTGCCGGCCCCACCAGTCGGTTGATATCACTTCGAAGAAGATTTGGAGGGGGGATGGTTCTGAAAGCAAAATGATCTAAATTCAAACTCGTTTATTATTAGTTGGGCCTTCTTAGGCAGGACACACTCGGGCATCGTGATTGTGTCCTTTTTTCTCGGAATTTTAACCCTCGTGTCTCCTATAGCCCAAAGCAAAGGAATGATGTTTGAGCACAATAAATAGGAAAATACACCATAAAGGCCTATTCAAACCTGAGCGATATTCGTTGCCGCTGTGGGTAGAGGCACAGAATAATAATAAGTACCTACTACGTACAGAAGTTTTACTTCGCGAAGGTATTTAAAAAAATGTATGCTCAATGTCATTAACATTAAGGTGTAATTTAGCCTGTCTCCAAGAGTCAAGCACCATTTTGTTGACAAACGTCAGTGATCGGCACTGGGCCGAAGCTATAGGGCTGACTTCGGTAAAATCATGTGACATGAGGTGCCAAACTGCGGAAAATGGCGGAGGAAATACATGATTTAGCATGAATTATTATGAATAATATTAACTACTTAACTACTTACTTATTTACCTCTCAGTGTCTTGACCGCGGCTAGAGCGTTTTCTCTGCCGCAGACGGTAGCGAATACCGCTTAGGTCTGAACAGTATTATTACCGCATACTCACTGGGTTTTCTCTGCCGCAGACGGTAGCGAATACCGCTTAGGTCTGAATAGGCCTTAAGGAAAACTATAAGAACTCAAAAAGCATCAAACGTCATGGAAACCATGAGAAAAACTGTGAATACACTATTTTCTCATGTTTTGTTTTGACTACGCAAACAATCTTACTCAAGTAGGTATTCCTACTTGTGTTTTCTGATTTAACAATAAGTTGTGTCTGATATAACACTAGCATTTGAAATTACCCAAATTAGGCGGCCTTTTCGCTACCTACCTACCTACTAAGGTACCTAGTTAGCCCACCTGAAACGGCATCTGCCTCCAAATGCAGCTCAATGATGTGGCCAAAGCACCACTCCTCGATATCTTCTACCCTCAGCGCTCTGGTGACATGCGTGCGGCCGTGGACTGGTTCCGTGCATTTTATTGCGTCTGGAATCTGCACAAAACGAAGCATTTTAGCTTATTTTTTATGCAGAACTAGGCAGATATTTACGCCTCAAAGTGACCACGACCGCTCTGCCAAGAGCAAAACGAATAAGAAGAAGAAGGCAGGTATTTAACCGCAATCGCACCTGATGTTAGTGAGATTCAGGTTAGTTATATCGCATTATAATCCATTAGACCAGTGGTTCCCAAAGTTGTCTGGGCTATGTCTCATCTAATACAAGTTCCCAAACTCGGGACCCATCTATAGTAAATTTCGCCCGCCTGCCCAGCGGTTGGATCGATAGGGTGGTGTGTCGTTCTACAGGCAAGGCCCACTCAATGACCCATAGTGTGGGAAACCGTGCATTAGACTATAGCGGTCCATTGCTGAACAAAGGCCTCCCTTAATTTGTTCTTCTACCAGCTACCTTTTATGCTGGGAATTCAGTCATGAATATTTTGAGTCGCATAATTAATTATTTAGTCTGATGGACCGGATTAAAAAGACAGCAACGGTTGAGGCTTCGAATTCCACTGGTGACTATTTCCATCTATTTCTCCCACCTCCGCAACTCCTGTGTGGCTAGAATCTACAGCTCTACAAATGGCCGCAAAAATAATATATCAGAAGGGGAAAGCCTCGAGGTATTCGATGACGAAGACCACCATCCTCCAAAGCAAATTAGGTAGCAGATGACAAACTTGTCAATAAGTCGGAGATACCTACACACGGATAATATAGCATGGTATAGCACCAAGGGTGGGACGTCCACCCACAAGGTGGACCGACGACATCATAAAGGTAGCAGGAAGTCGCTGGACGCAGGCCGCTACCAACCGGGCAACATAAAACTTTTATTTATTATTTTTATTTTATATTATATTCAGCAGTGGACGTCCTATGGCTGAGATGATGATGCATGATAGCGCCAAGAAAGAATACTTTAGAAAATCTTCCTAAACAACGCACCCTGATAGTATATTCGACGTATAGGTCGTCCATTTCGAATTCCTTAGCGGTCAGTATTTCCAGGGTAAGGTGGTAGATCTTCCTCCCTAGCGAGGGCATGCAGAAGTTGACCAGCTGCTTGTGTTTCTTCTCCCACTTTTTGTGCAGTTTGTTCAGCTGAAACAAGTTCAACAAATGTCTGCTTGCTGCTTGGTCATTAACGTAACTTTCGTTAAATGTAGTATCAAATGTTAAATGTAGTGTAAGGTAAACGGCTACTACACTCGCGAGCAAAACTATGGAATCACTTACATGAAGTTGTTTCCACGCGAACTTGTGTACTAACGAATATGTTAGTAACTAAAAAAGTGGCACCATTTTAAAGATTAAACTTTTATCTTTAATTTGATACCAAATTCATTTAAATCACACCAGTATTTAAAAAGATATCCCGGCTGATGTGAAGAAGTAACGAAAAAGACATGTATGAACTGTTTGATACGTCGCGAGTTGCGGCCTATTTACCCCCTATAAAAGCACGCGTTTTTAGGTTTTTGCTTTCACACGTTGATTCATACACATCTCCGCTTCTTTTGACACTTTACCTGGGATTCTACACCTTCAGAAGCAGCACAAATCGTTGCACTATTGCAAGAAAGGCTCAGCCAGCGGGCTGTCGCACGTCAGCGCCACATAAGCCAGTCCTGGGTTTCGAAAGTTTCAAGACGCTTTCGGGAGACTAGTGGCTTTATCCCGAGACCAAGTTCTGAACAGCGCCGGTGCACATCGCAGAGGGAAGACCGTTTTTTCATGTCAACCACTCTATGAAATCGTCATTTGACTGGAATCGATGTCTATCAAGAGCTCAGAAATGTTCGTAAGATAGCTGTTAGCGAGTGGACAGTTCGTCTAAGATATAAGCAATAGAATTTGACTCCAAAAAGGCCTGCCACAGGCTCGAAACTGACGGCAGGTCACCGATAAGCACCCTTTCAATTTGCTCGTACAAGTCTCCCGAAAGCGTCTTAAAACTTTCGAAACCCAGGACTGGCTTATGTGGCGCTGACGTGCGACAGTCCGCTGGCTGAGCCCTTCTTGCAATAGTGCAACGATTTGTGCTGCTTCTGAAGGTGTAGAATCCCAGGTAAAGTGTCAAAAGAAGCGGAGATGTGTATGAATCAACGTGGGAAAGCAAAAATCCGAAAACGCGTGCTTTTATAAGGGGTAGGCCGCAACTCACGACGTATCAAACAGTTCATACATGTCTTTTTCGTTACTTCTCCACATCAGCCGGGATATCTTTTTAAATACCGGTGTGATTTAAATGAATTTGGTATCAATTTAAAGATAAAAGTTTAATCTTTAAAATGGTGCCACTTTTTTTGTTCCTAACAAATTCGTTAGTACACAAGATCGCGTGGAAACAACTTCATGTAAGTGATTCCATACTTTTGCTCGCGAGTGTAGTTCGTGATAGTACGTAAGTTCGTAAGTTTTTTTTCTAGCTCAAATAATAAGCAAATGGAATATTATTTATAAAAATTCTTCATTACTACAAAAACTCTATTATTTAAGCTATCTAAAAAACCAAGTACCAACATTGTGGCGCCAAAAATGAGAGCAATACGAAGCTTCAAACTCTCAGAGAGCCAAAAACAGCCGTGCGGCTTGCAAAGGTTGCTCTCACCCCAAGGTTAGCGCTCCAACTTCTTAAGCTTATAAAAAGGCGAAGGAACGTCCATATAAATAAAACTTGTAATAGTGGTTTCATGTGTTCCTTGACAATTGATTTGGCTTAGAAAAAAGTTATATGAAAACGTAGAATTCCTTTAAAATTGCGATTAATTGACTCACGAAATAGCGTACATATTATTTTTCGGTTGTCCCCTATTTCGTGACACTACCGATTCAAGGATTTTATGGATAACATTTTGATGCTTGGTTTTTAAATAATTATTTATGATAATTTAAATGTAAGTTATGAAACAAATAATGCATTTATTTAAGTTTCTCATGACCTAAATTCGGTATATGTTTCGTTCACTAGAATTTATATGACACGAGTTTGAAGTTCACATATATGACCAATTTTAAGATAAATTAGCATAAGTAGTACCAGCATAATTTTGGTTTTATTTCGATTTTTTTTATTTATCTTTATTTATTTGTATTGTATATGGGATAGATAATAGTTAATTGACACATTTTGACAAAAATCCTTGAATTTTACTTGGGGAATTTGGAATAATCAGTATCACGAAACAAGGAACCGTATTATTGTTACTTTTTTCCTAGTTCGTGATATATAAATGTATGGTGTTAGGTACTTTTATGACACACACCATCAAAGAAATCGACATATTTTTTAGTTTTTAATACTTACCTACCTAAGAAATTAATTAATTACTTACTTTTTATTATGAGTCATTGGCGTATCATTTTATGATTTTTTTTAGTATCGCCTGTTATTTAGCATTATTACTGTTTTTATTAAATCAGGATCTACCGCTTAGTTTAAAAGTTATTACTTTTTCTTTACATTATGTAATTGGAAGAAAAAAAATTCTATAAAAAATTTAAAAAAAATCTCAAAAATATTTTGACCTCTTTTTTGTCGATAAAAACAGGTCTAGTTTCATCTATTTTCATATGTACACTTTAACGTGACTCACACTGTAGATGTCCAAGAATAAACCGTCCGGAAGATTAACAGAATATTCAAACAACCCAAACTACTTATGCATACTTAGTTTGTACTTACTGAAAGTATGCTAAACAAATTTTTTGCCCGCTACCTTTCTCGTAGCCTTAGTAATTGGGAATCAAAATGTCGTCCCTAAGCTGTACCTATTTAAAATTTGTACTGGCATTAGATCGATACGCAAGCCACTAGGCCAGGCCAGAACTCAGTTCAGCCCGAATAGAATTAGGGAACACCATGGGCGTACCCAGAGGAAGCGGGCAGGCTGGAAGTTGCTTTGAAACAACTAAGTCAAACTATCTGACCTAAAAAATCTGACTTGTCCCCCCTAGGCCAGAAGCTGGGTATGTCCATGGGGGACACTGATGCAATTTACCAATACAAGAGTCAAGATTCACTACATCAATTTTCGTACCTGTAACTGCGGGTTAGCCAACACATCCAAGTCCTTGATCAAGTTACACCCTCCCACAAAAAACCTGCGACTGCCAGCCTCCACCCTATCCCACTCGTCAGGGCGGGAGCAGGACAGCAGCTTGCTGTGCGACCCTGGACGCAGGGGGAGAGCGAGATAGCTGTACCCTTCGGTGCGGTGCCGGCCCCACCAGTCAGTTGATATCACTTCGAAGAAGATTTGGAGGGGGGATGGCTCTGAAAGGGAGCGGTTGAAATATTAGTTTAAAACTGTGTGATACAAAATAAAATAGTAATAGAGACAGACTGTCCCTGATGGCTCTACGGGAGAAGATCCAATCATGGTGTCTACCATAGAGGAGTTATCGGGGAATGTTTCAGCTAAAAAAATACAGTCATCATTAAAGAAGCTCTATAACAAGTTGGAATGACCCAGTTTTTTCCAAAACGCCGATCCTGCCGTGGCCTGCGTCTCACCTAATGGAAAATGATTATCAGCTTGAAGGGGCAAGCGAGCTTCACCCACAACCACAGAGGAACTGACAGTTTAGGCAGTCTTCCCACTACGAAGCTCATCTATGACAATCTACTAAAGTTCCTTTACCTATACCTGAAACGGGGCTATTCCCACCTCTCGTTCCCACCGCTGCAACTCCTGTGTAGCCAGGACCTACAGCTTGACCGCCAATAAAAACCCAACTAGTGAAGGTCAAGTTTGTCCCGGGGGAAATTAAACTGTCAAACCTATACCTGTAACAGCATCTGCCTCCAAATGCAGCTCAATGATGTGGCCAAAGCACCACTCCTCAGTATCTTCTACCCTCAGCGCTCTGGTGACATGCGTGCGGCCGTGGACTGGCTCCGTGCATTTTATTGCGTCTGGAATCTGCACAAAACGAAGCATTTTAGCTTATTTTTTATGCAGAAAAAGGCAGGTATTTACGCCTCAAAGTGACCACGACCGCTCTGCCAAGAGCAAAACGAATAAGAAGAAGAAGGCAGGTATTTAACCGCAATCGCACCTGGTGTTAGTGAGATGCAGGTTAGTTATATCGCATTATAATCCATTAGACCAGTGGTTCCCAAAGTTGTCTGGGCTATGACTCATCTAATACAAGTTCCTAAACTCGGGACCCATCTATAGTAAATTTCGCCCGCCTGCCAAGCGGTTGGATCGATAGGGTGGTGTGTCGTTCTACAGGCAAGGCCCACTCAATGACCCATAGTGTGGGAAACCGTGCATTAGACTATAGCGGTCCATTGCTGAACAAAGGCCTCCCTTAATTTGTTCTTCTACCAGCTACCTTTTATGCTGGGAATTCAGTCATGAATATTTTGAGTCGCATAATTAATTATTTAGTCTGATGGACCGGATTAAAAAGACAGCAACGGTTGAGGCTTCGAATTCCACTGGTGACTATTTCCATCTATTTCTCCCACCTCCGCAACTCCTGTGTGGCTAGAATCTACAGCTCTACAAATGGCCGCAAAAATAATATATCAGAAGGGGAAAGCCTCGAGGTATTCGATGACGAAGACCACTATCCTCCAAATCAAATTAAGTAGCAGATGACAAACTTGTTAATAAGCCGGAGATACCTACACCACGGATAATATAGCATGGTATAGCACCAAGGGTGGGACGTCCACCCACAAGGTGGACCGACGACATCATAAAGGTAGCAGGAAGTCGCTGGACGCAGGCCGCTACCAACCGGGCAACATGGAAAGCATTAGGGGAGGTCTATGTTAAGCAGTGGACGTCCTATGGCTGAGATGATGATGATGCATGATAGCGCCAAGAAGAATACTTCAGAAAATCTTCCTAAGCAACGCACCTTGATGGTATATTCCACGTATAAGTCGTCCATTTCGAACTCCTTAGCGGTCAGTATTTCCAGGGTGAGGTGGTAGATCTTCCTCCCTAGCGAGGGCATGCAGAAGTTGACCAGCTGCTTGTGTTTCTTCTCCCATTTCTTGTGCAGTTTGTTCAGCTGAAAGAAAGTTCGCCAATGTCTGCTTGCTGCTTGGTCATTTAACGTAACTTTCGTTAAATGTAGTGTCACAAATGTTAAATGTAGTGTAGTAGACATAAGTAGGTGTTGTATTATCAGAAAAGTAAACACAGTAATAAGAAAAGTAAGTAATTAAATCATGTGACGGTAGCGAAACGCGCTAGCCACATATTTTGAATAAGGTCTAGAGTTTTTAAAGTTAGATCTAGACGTGTTAGGGCCACAGAGCACATGTGTTTAGAGTTAGGAGTAAGTCTATACCATGGGTACCATGGGCGTACCCATAGCATACAATCTGACCTTAAAAATCTGGCTTGCTCCTCCCTACGCTAGAAGTTGTGTCCTGGGTATGACTTGCCCCCTCTAGGGCAGAAGCTGGGTACGCCCATGGCTGTACCTACATAAGATCTGATAACTTTTTGATAGTGCGAGTCATATGGTCTCGTCTTATAAACATTTTACATGAAAATGGGATAATATGCATTAATTAAGAGTTTATTTCGGCTTACAAGTAGTACCTTAGTGTTATACCCTTACCAGAACAGTTAATTCCTCCGAATCCCCTGCGTCTTCAAACCTCAGCCCTATAGCGTAGTGGTAACCAAGAGGCACTCCCGCGCTTGTCTCAGCACAGTAAGGGTTCAATTCCAGCTGGTTCTCATCGGGTGAGACTAGTAAGTAGTTGTGTGTGATGTTGTGGTACACGGACACCAGTATCGCTTCCTGCTTGAAAACTAGTTGACTGTCCCTGTCGGTATTTTGAAGGCAAATGTTACGTAAGTAGTGTGAAATAAACAACGATTTTTGGTTGCGTTGAATGAGGATGATGATTATGATTGATGAGAGAGAGCCTGAAATCCTCAGTAGAATAGTTGGATTCTTTTTCAGTATAGTATATCTTGCTTCAATATTGACATTACTTTAGATGACTACAATATACCATAATTTCGGGAGATAGTGTCTATTAGTATTTTTATAAGTAAAAAACCTCAGAATGCTGAGAAAAATAAAACCAAAATGACCAACCACACTTACTCATTGTAATCTGAACTATCAAATGCAATATGCATAGCTCTCCACTCCTTATTATCAACATCTAAATTCTCTTCACTTCTGAACAAATGTCCCATAGAACTTGACTCCTTAACCAATGCTTTCTCAATTCGATCATTCAAATTTAAACGCTCAAAACATGTACTTAAATCCATTATTTTATTCCTTTTACTTTTTACATTATTTAAAGGCAATGGCAAGTGGTAATCATCGTGCACGTAAGTAAATACTTTGACCGGTTCATAGTCTAAATCGTTGAGCATATTGTGGTAAGTGAGCTCTGTATCCGTTATACAATGGTGAACATCTGAATATCGTTGGATTTCCCATAAGCTGAACGCTTTTTCTTGCCATTTAAATGTGTACTCTTCGGTTTGTTCAAACGAGTCACTGTTAATGCCATTGGACACATTTGTATAGTTTTCAAATTTTGGTAAGGACAATATTCCATTGTGTGGTTTCATTTTTACACTGAAAAGCAAGGACTATATATAATAAATAAGCAAACATTAAAAAAATCTATTAGGCAAACTTGTGCAAATAAATATGTGTACAAGCAATAATGTTTAAGTAAATACATATTCATTCAACACACATTGGCATTGCAAATAAACCAAGTTTGAACCTACCAAACAAGTACCATCAGTGTGCAATGACATATCCTTAGATTAATCTAAGGACATATCATATAAAACATCTTAGTCAGTGTGCTTCAAATTCGCACCATTGAAGCCATTAAACAGAATAATAATAATATTTTTTCATTTATTTAGTGGTTTTTCGTAGCTTACCTTATTCTTAAATTATCTATAGGCTCTTTTAGCCAGTGAACACCAGATATCTTGTTTGTACGCTTAAAATCATGCATATTTTTAGTTGGCTATAGATTTTCTAAACACCAATCAAATTGAGGAAGATGAATGAAATTATATAATACGTATTAATCGAAAGTTTTTCGAACTCTACTAGTCTGAAGTCACAGGCTATTGCTAATAGTATAAATTATTTGCAAACAATTCAACAAAATTTTATTGTTCGGACTCAAAAGTTTTTGTTTACTTCACTGTTAGCTTCCTGTCATAGTGGTTACTATGGCAACCGCAACCATGGCAACGATCACGGCGTTTCGTTTCACCTGTTTACTATTTCAATTTTATTTATTTTTAATCGTCCAAGAAACTTAGCATTTTTCAATTAACTATAAATAACTAATGATATCAACAGCTCATCTCAATATTTTCTAAAAATAAATAAAAAGTCAAATTTCGGAATCAGTCAGTCCTTATTGACGTTGTATATTGAACAAAATTAAATAAGGTACCTACCTTGCACGTGATTGGCTGACTAAATCAATGTCATAAATTCGCCAATCATGTTGAAGTTTTGTAAGCTATTAACGAATAGTAGTACGTTTTGATTTAATCGGATTAGAGAAATATGTAACAGAAAGCTAACGTTTAGAGCACAAAAAATTAAAAACGTCAGTTGCGAGCTATCCGTGTGGGGGTTATGTTGTTTCTTCTCAAGAAATAATAATAAATACCGACGTTTATTGAACTTATCACACATTTTTTTCCGGATTTCTTATCTTATCGCTATCGTCCAAGTGTGAATCGATCATGAACAAACTTAGCCTTGCCTTCTAAATGCCGATATTGTGATGTGCTACTTTGGTCAATAATTTTTGCATTTCTTGTTTTCGTGGTTGTTAGTCACGCGTGTAAGTAAATTATAAAGTGAAAATGCCTTCCGGGCAGAGGGAAACCAATGTTTCCATACCGCTGACACCTACAAGGTCGGATCTGTATTGGCGAAGAATATTCAACAAGGTTAGTACCTACACTATCTTACAAATTAATGAGGTATCAACATAAAAAAAAAACTGCACCAAAATGTAAGTAAAATAGGTCATAATGTGTCACCGTGCTGATACACCAGGAGACCACTTTAACTCGTTTTAATAACTTTTACTTTTTTTTTTTCAAAACATTTACATTTTTTTATGATTAAAATGCTCCAATTCTACTGCAGTGATTGTTTATAAACTTGTGTTTTAAACAGTTATATGCCTTAAACAGTTATAGCCATAAATGTTCTATTCCTATCTTAGAAATGTGTGATGAAATTACCTTGGTAATTATTCAGGAGCCAGGAACTATGCCTTTTTACAGTGTATAACAAATACCTACTTAATTTCTGCACAAATGTACAGTAAAGAGTTCAAGCAGGTCAAATCTTTTAGCATCATTACTCACTTTTTGAAAGTAACTTACCTACCTAAATATAGCTTGTGTTCTTTGTATTCATTATGATAAAGTTATTTTGTTTAGTATAGGAACTAGTGTTTTTAATTAATGTTTCCTCGCTTCTATCAAACACAAATATACATATTATTACTGCCTCTAATTTGTTGATTCTCAAATTGATAAAATTACCATCTAGGAACTAGTATAGTTTGCTGAAATTTTTTGTGTGAATTCAGAATTTCATTTTAGTAATTTTATTTAAATTATTAGTTATAAGATAGTTTTAATAGTATCTTATAACTAATAATTTCACCTTATCTCTATTTACTACATTCCGTAATCTCGTAATCTAGATGTATTAAAAACTAAAACTGGGAAACCTACAAGAATTCCACCAGCTAGTAATGAATGTACTACTCGCAATTTTTATTTTTGCAGTAGTATTGGCACCGCTCCAAGATGTTTTTATCAGCTGAATAAATCTTCTGAAGTAACTGGTATTGACAGATACGTTATGAATGTTCAGATAGTATAGTAAAAATAAAATATTTAACATTATACCTATGTATTATGTAAATTTGAATAGATAAAACATCAGGGTTCGAAAATATCCTTATGATATATATCTGATAAATATCATAAATATCGGATATTTTCGAACCCTGATAAACATACCCACTATAGAGGATATAAACATACTATACATAGACTAGAGTACAGGACCACAATACCTTTACAAATGAGTAACCTTTTGAAATATCTTTTAAAGGTTTTTTAAATATCAATAAAAAGATTGATTTTATTTTTGCATCTTCATCAACTCAAAAGTTAACGTAATTTGCTTTGGGAAAACCAGAGTTTGAGTGAACTCGAAGAGTCAGATATAGATTAGACAGATAATAATATTATTATGTATTTTATATGTGTAATACTCATATGTATGCAAATTATATTGCTTAGTGGTAACAGGTTCTTCAAGTTTACTACTTTTCCTTCCTTCACAAATTCTCAATGATAGTAATAAAATACTGGATGTTAACTAACAATCACATAGAGATATTAATTAATTAATTAATCTATTTTTATAAAACATGGCCAAACTGGAAATGATTGGTAGTTTAGGCAATAAAATTCAACTCTTGTGGTCTCTGTGTTAGCTTCAAACAATCAAAATGGAGTTTTCCCTAAAATAAATTTAACTCTGCTGTGATCAGTTTTATATTGTGTTAGGCTCTATTTTTAGTATTACTCGTCTACACTAATATTATAAAGAGGAAAACTTTGTTTGTTTGTAATGAATAGGCTCAAAAACTACTGGACCCTTTTTAAAAATTCTTTCACCATTCGAAAGCTACATTATCCACGAGTAATATAGGCTAAATTTTATTTTGGAAAAAATAGGGTTCAGGCGGAAAGCTAGTAGGTATGTTATAATCAGCAAACCACAGCTAGTGGTAGGGTTTAACTGGTACCTATATTTATAGCGCTTTATAAAAACGTATTAAAAGGTTAAATGACTTTTTGAAAGGCGCATAAATAAACTAATAAAGAAAGAATAAATAAAGAAGTAAAATCCATTTCATAAGTCTTCCGACTGGAAATTTACCATTATTATTAGGCTGGAAAACGCAACAATCAAACGGACAGAAAGAACTACTTTCGCATGTAATGATGACATAGTAGGTATACTACTCTAGACGCAAATCTTCCCACGGCGATTATTCATGTCCACAACTAGGCTCTGCATCCACTTATTTCCGCCAGAGTTGATCTCGTAACATACGCGGAGCTGTTACTAATTACTTTGTTAATTATTTAACAAGCTGTTAAAAGAGGCGTCTAGAGTATTTCCAAGATATCTTGCAGCTTGCTAGCAAGAGATAGAAGTCTCTCAGAATATCTTCAAATTACAAAAAAAACGGGTGATTCCTGATGCAGTCTCAGAAACAAAGAACTCCCTCCCTCCTATGGAAATCCCTAGATACTCGTTGCTGTAGCAATCGATCAGTCACTAGGTTACTTGGCAAATACCTACTTGCTAAACGAACTTTTTTGAATCTTGTTTATTTTTAGACAAGGCATCTTTTTAGTATCAGGCGATAGATAAAATTAACTTAGCTTAAGATTTCCGCTAAGTGACGCCGGCATAAGGCATCACTTGTCTCATGTCTGTGTTACCTACTTAAACTTAGGTAAACAATGCAGAACACTGTCTTAATATAACTTGGTCTTGAAATAATTCCGGGTCATTAGACCCAGACTCCGTTCAACTCACAGTAAATCTGGTTCAACATTTAAAAATGCCTCACGTAGGAAGCGAACTCACGATCTCTCGTTTACCAGGTGACTCTAACCACTGAGCTACATACATGTGAACCAGCCCCAGGATCGTTAAAAGTTCCAAAGTTTAGCTCCTGGACTATGATAATCGGACTCAAGAGTCACTCAAAGAGAAGCTCCAAGAAGGGCCGGATGCATTTTGATTTTGTGGTAAAACGAGAAAAAAAATCAAAGGAAAAGTTGTTTACTAGTCTGAATTTGAAATTTCTTTTTCGAAGTCTATTGTGTGTGGCCCTCATTTGTGGAAGCCCCGGGGCTGAAGCTCCAGTTGCCCTCTCCTAAATACGGCCCCCAAGAAAGTAAGCTTCGACAGTATATTAAGTTCAGAGATAAGCTACGTACGGGCACACCAGCATCGCCAATACAGGGACTAAGAGTCTAATGCCGGTATTCACAAACATTACTATGAGGTCTCACAGTGCGCGTGGAGGGGTCACACACGAACCAATCACAGAGCTCTATTCAACGCTGTGCGTTCGATTTGCTGTTTCACATAAGCATTTGCATAAGATCATTTGTGTACGGGTTTAAGTGGTCACCATAGCCGAAATAGGTCGGATGAATCATCATCATCAGGTTTCAGGGAGCCAATCATAGTTCCTAGGATACCCATGACTGACTCACTCAACGGGAAGATATTAAAGATAACAAACGATAGTCAGCGTCACAAGTGACAGTGATCGGTTAGTCATAGCATCATGAGTAACTGGAAGTGGCATTTCATGGGAAATCCCCTAACATTTGCACATGGAGATCATCTTTTGATTTGCATCTGTTAAAAAATAACCCACACACGTGCGAAGAATAAAGGATTTTAACTGACGTAAACATTACTGTGAAGTTGTTCCAAAAAGACAATGGGACTTGGCCAAATGGAATAGTGTTTTGTTTTACTTTTCTGTGTAGCTGGTCGTAATCTGATTTTGATCATTTAAGGTAAGCAATATTGATTCTAGTACCTACCAACGTAATCAAAATGAAATTTTGCGTAAAAGAATAATCACATCATGCATTCCCAATAACTTACGCGTTAACAATATTAGTAGGTAAATAAATTAATAAATGTAATTAATTTTGCAATCTATCATAATATTTGGAATTCCCTAAAACGCAGACAGTAAATTATATTGTCTGCGTTACAGATTCCATCGATGTAAAATGTAAATACATCGATCGATTCTGTAATCATGCGCTTATAAGAGCGACCGATACATAATGTACCTATGATTAAAATTACGAGTATCCTTATCTAAAAATATAAAGTACATAGATAGCGTAACAACTGCAGTGTACGGTGAATTTATGGCAATCGTTTGAGGTTCGACCATGAATCATAATTACAAATTGCCTATCATTTTATGAACGTATATTTTCTGATGCTATACTACTGTAAAATTCGAAGCAGTCTACTTAGGCTCGTGTAGACGGTAGACAGATCTTTCATTCATCATCATCATCATCTCAGCTATAGGACGTCCACTGCTGNGCAGTCTACTTAGGCTCGTGTAGGTAGACGGTAGACAGATCTTTCATTCATCATCATCATCATCATCATCATCTCAGCCATAGGACGTCCACTGCTGGACATAGGCCTCCCCCAATGCTTTCCATGTTACCCGGTTGGTAGCGGCCTGCGTCCAGCGCCTTCCTGCTACCTTTATGATGTCGTCGGTCCACTTTGTGGGTGGACGTCCCACTGCTGCGTTTTCCGGTACGCAGTCTCCACTCCAGAACTTTGCTGCCCCATCGGCCGTCAGTTCTGCGTACTATGTGCCCTGCCCATTGTCACTTTAGCTTGCTAATCCGTCGGGCTGTCAGCGACTTTAGTTCGTTTACGGATCTCATCCTTTCTGATTCGATCTCGTAAAGAAACTTCATTTTGATCTTTCATTACCAGTTGTTAAAGTTCAGACAGAGTCAGTTAACCACTGCTTCCCCCAAAGCACGAAGTCAACCACTGCCAACATCATCATCATCAAGTTATTTAGTCTCCACTGGGAAAGCTCGAACAGCTTCTCTAATTTATCCAAGGAAAATGGAGGATTAGGCCTTCACTGCCCACGCCGAAGTATTAGGGAGGCTGTCACTGCCAAAAAAAAAATATATTCGTCGCTTTTTCAAGATTTTGAGGGTTCTCTACCATGCCTAGATGCGGTATCTACTCTCTACACAAGAATTCGCTGACCCCATTATTATCATCATCAGTACCAGGCATTTGATCGGCGTCGCCAATCGAAAACTTTTCTACCTCATTTCTGATTTGTTCATCCTTTGCCTTAACGACAATTAATTATAATATTCTTATTTCAAGTAACTTATTTATCGAAATTGATTTCGAAGGTCAACAATTAGGTAATCTGTGCTTGTTTAATAATTTTAAGCGATAGCAAACATGAGCTGGCTTCGGCAAACATTGGCCCGCGCCTTGCACCGACTCATACAGTGTGAGTCACGTTAAAGTGTACATATGAAAATAGATGAAACTAGACCTATTTTTATCGACAAAAAAGAGGTCAAAAAATTTTTGAGATTTTTTTTTAATTTTTTATAGTTTTTTTTTTCTTCCAATTACTTATTGTAAAGAAAACGTAATAACTTTTAAACTAAGCGGTATATCCTGATAAAATAAAAACAGTAATAATTCTAAATAACAGGCGATACTAAAAAAATACATAAAATACACAAAAAAATGCCAACAAATAATAAAAAACGATACTTTTTGAAAAAAATCTGCTTTAAAATTCGTGTTTTTTTTGTTATTTGATAAATTTNAGTAAAATAGGTCATAATGTGTCACCGTGCTAATACACCAGGAGACCACTTTAACACTTTTTAATAACTTTTACTTTTTTTTTTTCAAAACATTTACATTTATTTATGATTAAAATGCTCCAATTCTACTGCAGTGATTGTTTATAAACTTTTGTTTTAAACAGTTATATGCCTTAAACAGTTATAGCCATAAATGTTCTATTCCTATCCTAGAAATGTGTGATGAAATTACCCTGGTAATTATTCAGGAGCCAGGAACTATGCCTTTTTACAGTGTATAACAAATACCTACTTAATTTCTGCACAAATGTATAGTAAAGAGTTCAAGCAGGTCAAATCTTTTAGCATCATTACTCACTTTTTGAAAGTAACTTACCTACCTAAATATAGCTTGTGTTCTTTGTATTCATTATGATAAAGTTATTTTGTTTAGTATAGGAACTAGTGTTATTAATTAATGTTTCCTCGCTTTTATCAAACACAAATATGTTCTATTTACTGCCTCTAATTTGTTGATTCTCAAATTGATAAAATTACCATCCAGGAACTTTTGAATATTTTTTTGGGTGAATTACATTTCAGTAATTTTATTTAAATTATTGGTTAAAAGGTAGTGTTTTAAAACAGTAGTTCACCTTATCGTTATTTATTACATTCTGTAATCTTATAATCTAGATGCATTAAAAACTAAAACTGGGAAATCTACAAGAATTCCACAAGCAAGTAATGAATGTACTACTCGCAATTTTTATTTTTGCAGTAGTATTGGCACTGTTCCAAGATGTTTTTATCAGCTGAATAAATCTTCTGAAGTAACTGGTATTGACAGATGGTTATTAATGTTCAGATAGTATAGTAAAAATAAAATATTTAACATTATACCTATGTATTATGTAATTTGAATAGATATAAACATACCTACTATAAACTAGAGTACAGGACCACATTACCTTTACTAATAAGTACCATTTTAAATATCATTTAAAGGGTTTTAATATTAAATTAATAAAAAGATTTATTATATTTTTGCATCTTAAGATTATGTTATTTCCTTTGGAAAACCGAAAATTTGAGTGAACTAAAAGAGTCAGATATAAATTACACTGATACTTATGTTTGTTAATACTCGTGTGTATGCAAATTATGATAACATTGCTTAGTGGTAACAGGTTCTTCAAGTTTACTACTTTTCCTTCCTTCACAAATTCTCAATGATAGTAATAAAAAACTGGATATTAACAATCACATAGAGATAAATTATTTAAGTAGGAATACACTATTTTTATAAAACATGGCCAAACTGGAAATGATTTGTAGTATAGGCAATAAAATTCATCTCTTGTGTTAGCTTCAAACAATTAAAATGGGGTTTTCCCTAAAATAAATATAAGTCTGCGATGATCAAAGTATTACTGTGGTATTACTCGTATGTTATAATCAGCAAACCACAGTTAGTGGTAGGGTTTAACTGCCTACCTATATTTATAGCGCTTTATAAAAACTTATGTAAAAGGTAAATGACTTTTTGAAAGGCGCATAAATAAAGAAAGAATAAATAAAGAAGTAAAATCCATTTCATAAGTCTTCCGACTGGAAATTGACCATTATTATTAGGCTGGAAAACGCAACAATCAAACGGACAGAAAGAACTACTTTCGCATGTAATGATGACATAGTAGGTATACTACTCTAGACGCAAATCTTCCCACGGCGATTATTCATGTCCACAACTAGGCTCTGCATCCACTTATTTCCGCCAGAGTTGATCTCGTAACATACGCGGAGCTGTTACTAATTACTTTGTTAATTATTTAACAAGCTGTTAAAAGAGGCGTCTAGAGTCTTTCCAAGATATCTTGCAGCTTGCTAGCAAGAGATAAAAGTGTCTCAGAATATCTTCTAATTACGAAAAAAACTGGTTATGCCTGATGCAGTCTCAGAAACAAAGAGCTCCCATAGGAGGGATCCTATGAAAATCCCTTGAATCTAGATACTCGTCGTAGCAATCGATTAGTCAGTTACTTGGCACATCCCTGTCATATCATCATACCTTCCTGAATCTTGTTTATTTTTAAACAAGGCATCTCTAGTCTGTGCTATTTACATAGGTAAACAATGCAGAGCACTGTCTTCAGACAGTTATTTTTACTTAAATTCATTTAACTTGGTCTCGAAGTATTTTTCCGGGTCATTAGACCCAGACTCAGTTCAATTCACAGTAAATCTGGTCCAACATTTGAAAATGCCTCACGTAGGAAGCGAACTCACGATCTCTCGTTTACCAGGTGTCTCTAACCACTGAGCTATATAAATGTGCATCAGGGTCTTTAAAAGTTCCAAGATTTAGCTCTTGGACTATGATAAATCTGAGTCAAGAGAGAGAATTTCCATGAGTGCACACTACTATAAGGAAATGACGCTCGGATCGGATCGCTCCAGCACCGCACCCCGCGCTTCCCTCGACCAAAAATTGGTGGGGCGCGTCTTCGTGGATGTAACGATCATACCAGAGATAAGCTACGTAAGCCATCTTCGGGCGCACCAGTGTCGCCAAGACAGGATTCTAAGTGGTTGCCATGGCCGAAATTGGTCGGATGAATCATCATCTCCAGGTTTTAGGGAGCCAATCATAGTTCCTAGGATACCCATGACTGACTCACCCAACGGGATGAGATTAAAGATAACAAACGATAGTCAGCGTCACAAGTGACAGTGATCGGTTAGTCATAGCATCATGAGTAACTGGAAGTGGCATTTCATGGGAAGTCCCCCAACATTTACACAATACATGGAGATCATCTTTTGATTTGCATCTGTTAATAATTAACTTTTAAAAAAAATAAAACCGACTTCAAATGCGTGAACACAAAAAAAACTAAAAATTAAAAATATTGCGTATAAAAAAGTTCATCCCCAATTTTCCACCCTTGGGGGTGAAACATTTTCTTCAAATTCGCATTTCGATAATACCTATTCAACAAAAAAATAATCGTTCAAATTGATTTATAATCGGCGGAGATATTGCGTATAAAAAAGTTTATCCCCAATTTTCCACCCTTGGGGGTTGTTTTTTCTATTATTAAATTTAAATGGGACCACCCTTGAGGTATTACCTATACGCCGAAAAAAGATTTGTTCAAATCGGTTCATAATTGGCGGAGTTATCGCGTAACAAACATAGAAAAAAAACATACGGGTCGAATTGAGAACCTCCTCCTTTTTTTGAAGTCGGTTGAAAAATAACCCACACACGTGCGAAGAATAAAGGATTTTAACTGACGTAAACATTTAACTGTGAAGTTGTTCTAAAAAGACAATGGGACTTGGCCAAATGGAATAGTGTTTTGTTTTACTTTTCTGTGTAGCTGGTCGTAATCTGATTTTGTTCATTTAAGTGAGCAATATTGATTCTAGTACCTACCTACGTAATCAAAATGTGCGTAAAAGAATAATCACATCATGCATTCCCAATAACTTACGCGTTAACAATATTAGTAGGTAAATAAATTAATAAATGTAATTAATTTTGCAATCTATCATAATATTTGGAATTCCCCAAAACGCAGAAAATAAATTAATATTGTCTGCGTTACAGATTCCATCGATGTAAAATGTAAATACATCGATCGATTCTGTAATCATGCGCTTATAAAAGCGACCGATACATAATGTACCTATTAGTGTCCGACCGAATGTTCGGTTTCGGTTTCGTTTTCGGTTGAGTTTCGGTAAAAACACGAGTTTCGGTTTAGTTTCGTTTTCGGCGGCAAACTTGCCGAAACTACGACCGAAACCGAATGTGCATTCGGGAGTTTCCGCACTGTTATCGGTCATGTTCAGCGCGTTGAATGAGTGAATAATTTATTTATTTATTTCTCTTACAACATTTAGGAAAAACATTTCGTATAATATAGATATCTGTTAAACTATACATTAGCATTGTGAGAGCTGGTGCCTATTGTAGATTTTAAGAAAATCTGTATTACAGATTTTGATGATGATGATGATGATGATTATGAATCCGATCAGAGCCAATGTCGTGATTCGCTCGCTTGTTTGTTTGCTGTTAGTTTTGTTTTTTTGTGGTGGCGAGTTTTCGAGTGATTTATTTTAAATTTGGTAAGTTTTATCTCGTTTTATGTCGTTATAACATAAGAGCGGGTAGTAAACATAAAAAAAATATTCAATATGACTGATAAAAGTATAATCAAGTTTAATCTAATTAAATTTTATTTTTTGGTTCGCAAATGCCATATGTAAACAAACATTAGTTAGGTAGTTAGTAATGACTATAGTGCATTTCGTGGTGATAATTTATGGATTCAGAGTTTCAAAGTTCATTTTAGTATTTATCACCAAGGTATCCAAGTGGCAAGTACCTACACCTAAATACTAACTTACGTACTACCAATTTTGTTTAGAGAAAAGACCCGACCAAGGGACGGGTTATGTAGATGTCCTGAATATGGCGAGTAATTAAAAAAATCTAGACTATAAATCCTTCTTTTTCTTTTTTAATAGGTACATAATTTGACACCTTTTAGAGTAAAGAGAAAACATTAAAGACTGCCTGACTACAATAACGTTTTCTTTATTTAATTTTTTCCCTCAAAATATAAGCCTTGTAAGGAAGTTTCGGTTTCGGTTTCGGTTTCGGCCGAAATAGACACCGTTGCCGAAATTCGTTTTCGGTTTCGGTTTCGGTCGTAAAACTAGTTTCGGTCGGACACTAGTACCTATGATTAAAATTACGAGTATCCTTATCTAAAAATATAAAGTACATAGATAGCGTAACAAGTGCAGCGTACGGTGAATTTATGGCAATCGTTTGAGGTTCGACCATGAATCATAATTACAAATTGCCTATCATTTTATGAACGTATATTTTCTGATGCTATACTACTGTAAAATTCGAAGCAGTCTACTTAGGCTCGTGTAGGTAGACGGTAGACAGATCTTTCATTCATCATCATCATCATCATCATCATCTCAGCCATAGGACGTCCACTGCTGGACATAGGCCTCCCCCAATGCTTTCCATGTTACCCGGTTGGTAGCGGCCTGCGTCCAGCGCCTTCCTGCTACCTTTATGATGTCGTCGGTCCACTTTGTGGGTGGACGTCCCACTGCTGCGTTTTCCGGTACGCAGTCTCCACTCCAGAACTTTGCTGCCCCATCGGCCGTCAGTTCTGCGTACTATGTGCCCTGCCCATTGTCACTTTAGCTTGCTAATCCGTCGGGCTGTCAGCGACTTTAGTTCGTTTACGGATCTCATCCTTTCTGATTCGATCTCGTAAAGAAACTTCATTTTGATCTTTCATTACCAGTTGTTAAAGTTCAGACAGAGTCAGTTAACCACTGCTTCCCCCAAAGCACGAAGTCAACCACTGCCAACATCATCATCATCAAGTTATTTAGTCTCCCTTCACTGAGAAAGCTCGAACAGCTTCTCTAATTTACCAAAAGAAAATGGAGGCTTAGGCCTTCACTGCCCACGCCGAAGTATTAGGGAGGCTGTCACTGCCAAAAAATTGATTATATTCGTCGCTTTGTCTTGCTAGAGGGTATCTTAACTAGCCAAGACTTGGTCTCTACACTCTCTACCCAAGAATTCGCTGACCATGATCATCATTCCTTTGTAGGCAGGATCTCAGGCATTTGATCAGCATTCTGTTACTCCTATGTAATAATCTCTCCTTTGCCATAGCCACAAATAATTCTATTCATATTTTAATTAACTTATTTATCGAAATTGATTACGAAGGTCAACAATTAGGTAATCTGTGCTTGTTTAATAATTTTAAGCGATAGCAAACATGAGCTGGCTTCGGAAAACATTGGCCCGCGCCTTGCACCGACTCATAGTGATATGACGAGTAAAGTGTACTATAAACATAGAAACTGATTATTCAATTAACGCTCTTGGAATTTAGAATATAATAATATTAAAACAATTTTGACGTCATTAACGAGAGCATATTACTAGTAGCTGACAGAGTAAGCTTCCGATAGTGTAGACTCTCGAGGAATGTGTAGAGGGATCGATCGTTCGTTTCAGCCAAATGACGTCCACTGCTGGACAAAGGCCTCCCCCAAGGTTTTCCACAATGAACGGTCCTGCGCTGCCCGCATCCAGGCTCTTCCCGCGACCTTCACCAGATCGTCGGTCCAACTAGTAGGAGGCCTGCCCACGCTACCTCTTCCAGCCCGTAGCGCCACTCGAGATCTTTTCTGCCCCAACGGCCATCGTCTCTACGAGCTATGTGCCCCGCCCACTGCCACTTGATTTTACCAATTCTGCGAGCTATGTCGGTCACTTTGGTTCTCCTGCGGTAGAAGGATAGTTGGAAAGAACGTTTGATTGGTTCCGCATCATCTTCGCAATTTATGCACCTTGCTAAATTGCCAGCTTATAAACACTCAGCGCGATGATCCAAAATCGATTAGTGAAATGAAGGTTTATAGTTCCACGTCATTAATAAAGTCCCGCTAATCATTTGATCTCCACAAGGATGTAGTAATTTGGAGAAGGCCATTTAGTAAGCCAGAATTAAAATTTTTGACTATACAGTATAGAATAGAACTTCTATATTTCTCTCGTTCGCAATAAATGAGGTAATGCTACTGATAACAATACGGATCGCATTTTTTAGAGCTGATTTGTTTTAACACGAATTCCATTGTCCACTATGCCTGCATTTGATAGGCAATATACATGACAATATAATGTAATTCGAAGCTTTTCTGGAACTGAATGAAGACCTCGAAGCCTTATCTTAGGTTTAATCTTTGCACGCGGTACAATATTATACTTACCTCTCCTTAGTTTAATCTTCCATTTTACTAATGTTCACGAACTAGCAATAAACAGTTCACGAATAGACTAAAGTTTCATAACAGAAATTTTCAAATAGCGCTAAATAGGCGGCACTGACCTATGCATGTTATTGCTGAAAATATCTCGTGTTTACATACAACGTACTAAAGCAAGGTGAACAGGTGTTGTATGGAGTACTACTCCTACGTACAACAAATCTGTTATTTCTCAATGTTTTTTTGTACAGATTATTTATGGAGTCATAGCGCAGATCTTTTTAAATCTATGGTGCTCTTCTTGATCAATGTATACGAGTATCTTTAATTCTGGTGAGGATATTGCTTTGGACATGTCCTTAAAGACGATAGTTCAACAGTCAAGTCTTTTTTAGTTTGTATATCCTACTTATGACCATAGATAAGCAAATGTTCCAGAATCTTCCAGAAACTCAGACCTTCTTTAATTTTTAAGTAGGTAATAGGGATTTAATTAATGCTGCTGACAACGCCACTTTTGTAGCGGATTTGGGCTGACACTTGGTTTGTTGTCGACACGATAAGAAGATGTTTCTTTAAAAGGAGAAGCTCGCAAACCATACTCAATACTCATATTATCAAATCATTGCCCTAAAAACTGCCTTTTTATCCCAGCACCTTTGATTCCAGTACGACAAAGACAACGATGGCAAGATATCGTACGTGGAGCTCAAAGGGATCATAGAGTCCCGGGAGTACGACCACGACCTCCCCGACAATGTGGTGGACAAGATCATGGGCCTCGCCGACCGGGACAATTCGGGATACCTGGACTTCCCGGAGTTTGTGGAGATGATGCACCACCCTGATCTGAAGGCGGTCTTTGGACACTTCGTAGCTAGATACGTGCACTCCATCATCCCTCACAGGAACCCGGTTGATACTACAGGTAAGAAGGTTACAGACGATGGTACACACGGCCACACTGTTAACTATGCATTTCCGTTTTTGCAAATAGTGATTCTTTGCGATAGAACGAGACGACATGACCGGCAATGGGTAGTTAACACTGTTGCCGATGGTACATCCCCATAGAAAAGTGGCTAACGTGACAGGTGTACAACTCGATCGATTTAACTTAGCACCTCGCTGGAATGCGCCTCTCCCTCGCACTTACCCGCACATCCCCGCGTTCGCCCTGTTTGTACCAAAGCGTCGGACGGACGTCACGCCCGCCGGGTGCGCAGTTAACCTGACCGGGTTGTAATTCCGAAATTCCTACGCCCGGAGTGTAGGAATTTCGTTTTATTGTATGTAGAGTACTAGCACTTTTACAAAATTTACAACTGAAATGTTTTGCCACTTGTCTAGGGAGGGCTGATTGTATTTTTGATTCATAATAGCACGTGTTAGCTCGATTTGCCGTAGTCTGTACTGAAAACTAGATAATAATGTAGTAGAGTGATGTGGCACTGCCTGATGTTTTAAGTGATATTACCCGTTTGTTAAAATGTATCCTTGCTCGAAATGGAATGATATTGCAGGACTTAAAATCATTATATGAGATTTAGATGAGATTACTCTTTATTGCATGCTACACAACACATAAAATAGCAACTTTCTGTAAGAATCTTTTCCAAAGAACTGAGAGAAAAATTGTCATTTGGTAGCTCACCTCGAGCAATGGGACTGTTTCTACCTCTCGTTCCCACCGCTGCAACTCCTGTGTAGCCAGGATCTACAGCTTGACCGCCAATACATCAACAATCCCCTCGAGCAAGGATACGTTTTAACATGCGCCTGTTTGATAGTATTTTTTATTATTCTATGCTAGTTCTAGAGGTTCAATGAATAACGAAAGTATCCGTTATTATTGATATTTTAATTCCGATACAAACAAGCGCATAAATCGCATTCAGCAACGTTTAGTGGGACATGAAACCTATTGTTTTGAAATTAATAGACGTGGGAATAAATGTAATATCATTTTACGATCCATTCTTACGAGGAGGTAAAATAGGTAAAGATGTTTGTAATCACGAAATCCCAACTAATTTTATAAATGCGAAAGTAACTCTGTCTGTCTGTCTGTCTGTCTGTCTGTCTGTCTGTCTGTCTGTTACGCTTTCCCGCTTAAACCTCGCAACCGATTTTGATGAAATTTGGCATAGAGATAGTTTGAGTCCCGGGAAAGAACATAGGATAGTTTTTATCCCGGTTTTTGAAACAGGGACGCGCGCGATAAAGTTTTTCTGTGACAGACAAAATTCCACGCGGGCGAAGCTGCGGGCGGAAAGCTAGTTCATAATAAATTCTATACTCTTAGGCCCAGAACACACGGTGAAACGCAATTGCAACGAAACTGCAACTTCTAGTTGCCATAATCTATGGCAGAAACTTAGATGCAACTCAAAAGTAACTAGAAGTTGCAGTTTCGTTGCAATTGCGTTTCACCGTGTGTTCTGGGCCTTACAATAACACTATTAAAGCCATGAAAAGGCAGTAGACCAATTTTATTATTATAGACCTTTCAGTCTTGCTACGTTTGGTAGTAACTAAGACAGATAAAAGAATAGTTATAGAGATTGGAACTCTGAAAAAGTATTAAAGTAAAGCCTGGTCCGTGAGCACGTAGAATTTTGTCCAATGATGAAACCGTAGACCTTCAGGTAGCAATAAGGCTTACTATGAGCCACTGGTGCCTATGAGTTTTAGTCAGTCTAATTTACAGTTAGCGTCAAATAGTTCGTGACACCCAAAGTAGACAAAAGGTTCGCAACACGTTTTTAATAATGAATAAGGTTGTGTTGTCAACTTTTGGCCACTTTGGATGTCAGCACATCAAGCTATCCATTTTTTGATGCAAACTAGCACCAATTACAGCTACTAAAATATGCTCCAGTTTCTATCTTGATGTTCTGTCGTCCTTACATCTCTATGAAATTATGATGACAATGAGACAAGACAAGCTCAAGTGGAGCATCCCTCTTTTACTCAGCAAGTTTTGGACTGCCTCTATATTTCATAATTAACTAGGTCTACTATTGTAGCCATTAGTAAAAAACCTCGGGAAGTTTCCAATTTGGTCGTCGGGTACATGACCAGTGAAACCCAGTGTCAACGCTCTATGCTAATTGCACGGCCAATATTGGCGCAATGGAAACACACAGCGTAGGTTAACTCTAGATGGTTAGCTGACGTGCGACAGAAAAAAATACTCGTCATTTTGTCTCTTTTTACCCGACTACGTAAAAGAGGGTAAAAATGTGTTTGACTTGACTTGACTTAAGGTCCTATGTCCCCTAGATGGGGCAGAGGGCGTCCACAACAGTCCTCCATCGCGTTCGGTCTTGAGCTTCGCGTTTGATCTCGCTCCAAGTCTTGCTTTTCTTAGCCTCGTCTGGTAATTTGTTTAAAAAATATTATATGTGTGAGATCTACCCGTGCGCCGATTTTGAGAAATCGTATGTCATTCGATTTGTCTCAATATTGCGAATGTCACTGAAGACATCTATTAATCCTGTATGGCGGCGCTCTACACCAATTTTATGACACAAACGTGACAGTTGTAAGGTTGTAACTCCGAAATCGCTTAGCTCCGGTGTTTTTCTTCTTTTTTTTACTTCGCTCCATGAAACGGTTTCGAAATTGAAACTAACTCTAATGTTACTTTCTATAACTATACTTCTAAAGAAAAAATCAAGTACCTATAAAACCTACCGTGGCTTTTCATATTATTTGCGTTGTTTAAACAACAAACGCGTCTAAACTATAGTACCTAATTAAGCTATAGTAGTTAAGATAGGAATGTCGCACTTTCTATTTCCAGAAGTAATGGAATATTGTAAATTGGATAAAGAGAGCATGATTTATTTTCTTTCTGATATTATAAATACGGTTCTATATTGGCTCACATAAAATTCTAAATCCTATTCTTTGTCTTACTACCGATTTGTGTTCATAATAATCTCTCTTCATAATTTTATTTTTCATACTTTTTTTATTCATACATTTTTATTACTACCATCGGAGCTCATAACAGTTAGTAATCATAATTTTTTTATCAATACTGTTACTACCAAGAACCATTTAAAATACATAATTTTTATTTTCAGATCTTTTTTCTTCATAACATTCATTGATCATATTGTTTTAATTAATAATGTTGTTACTAAGAACATACTTCAACTCATAATGTTGTTGTTCAGAATAATTTACTTTATAACAGACATACTCGTATCTTTAAAAAAATCATATATAATTTAATAGAGTAGATAAGCATGCAGAGCATGCAGCATGAAAGCAAGCATGCAGCATGCATTGGTATCTCCTCGTCTCCGGCGCTGCGGGATGTGCAGCCCTTCCGCCCTTGCGTAACGAGGCTCAGGCACCCACGCTAGCTTCCGCAGCTTCGGCTTTTTGGATCGCCATCGGCGCCTCGGCGACCAGCCTCAGCCGCTCCAGCTCACCCGGGCGCCTGAGCCTCGTTACAGCGGGCGAGGGCTGCCCTCCCTCCGCGCCTCCGGCTTTTAAATTACACTCTAGGGGTAGGGCAGACAAGACTACGTGGAGTCGGTTTTGCAGCGATTCGTTTCTATCACGTTAGTTTTGTGACACAAAATATTGCCTGTTTTGGACCATTTCAAATTAATTTAATGTTAAAATACGATTTAATATGAATATAGACATCATGATTTTCAATAATATGGATAAATACACTTATGAGTAATAAATTTATGAAAACAAATATTAGGATACATCACATTTATGAATATTATAGTTATTTATTCGAATGATTATGAGTTTCGATCATTATTATAGAAAAATGTATGAAAACAAATATTAGTAAAAACTAAGTGTATGATTAGTGATATTATGAATATCAATGATTATGTTTTTAAATATGTAAGTTTTAAATTTTTTATGAAGAATGATCATTATGGTATCAAATTGTATGAGAAATATTTTCGGACCTCCAATGATAGGAATTGAAAAGTTATGTAAGAAAATGCGCTACCTATAAATACTTATCCGCCTCTGTGGTCTAGTGGTAAGACCACCTGCTTCAGACGCAGAGGTCCCGGGTTCGATTCCCAGTGGGGGCCGATTTTTCTGTTCGGTTTGGTTGGTGGTAGGGCTTGTTCTAAGTCCACCTGGCTAGCTACCACCATCTTACCTAAGTCTGCCATAACAACAATGTTAACAGCATTGTTGTGTTCCGGCAGTTAGAGGTAAGATAGCCAGTTCCTCCGTGGTTGAGGATTCCGGGTGAAGCTCGCTTCCACCTTCGGCCTACCATCCATTAGGTGAGATTGAGATACAGGCCAAGAGCTTCCTCGTTGTAAATAAAAAAAAAATGACTTTAAATTGCTATACACATAAGTACCTAATGCAAAAAAATAGGCGCATAGAAAGTATTAACTTTACGCTTCATGTCCCACTAAACATTTTCGTTAACACTTTAACAACCGCATTCACAAACGATGCTTACTTAAGTGAAGCAGCAAATCGAACGCACAGCGTTGAATAGAGCTCTGTGATTGGTTCGTGTCTCACCCTGTGCGTCCACGCGCACTGTGAGACCTCATAGTAATGTTTGAGAATACGGACGTAACTGTCCAGTTGACATCTTGTTACGCCCACTTATTATTTTAATGTGATTATTATGGATAGTCAACGTTTTAATTGATTCTTTTGTTTTCAATGAACCTGTAGTCTGTAGTAGTTGTTTGAAGACTAAACCAGTTTAATCATTATTTTTACTCCTTGAACTGTTGAAAAGAGTTATTATAACGTTAGTCATACAGAGTCCATGACCGAGTTCGAGCCACTAGCAAAAATGTATAAAAATCATGAAAATCCACAACTATAATAATTATGTTATGTGGCTCTGCATTTTCAATTTCTGAATTACGGACTTAAGTTCCTGCTACTAAATAAAATAATTAAACTGGTTTATTTTATGAGAATTTTTTGACATCCATGGCTATCTAGATTTTTGTGATTTCTATGTAGAAATTAAACAATACCTACTTTTCATCTTAAGACAAAATTAATTTAAAATCACAAAAGTCTAGATTCTGTGGAGTTTTACTATATCCTGAAATCCATATCCAGAATCTGTATAGACCTAGCCCGTCTTTGTGAATGCTGTACTATTTTGTGAATAGCATGCATTAGTTTTAAGTAACAATTTACTTTATTATCTATAGCATAAATACTAATTTTGTTTGTTAGGAAGGTGGCCTGGCTTCAACGCAGTTTCTACTAGTGACGGCGGTAGACTATTTTTTTTTTCTCTTTGTCATTACATTTTTTTTATCAAAAAATTAAAACAGTGCTATAGTTCTGACTTTGGAATGCTTTGTCGCTTTCTGTCAAATGGTTAATTCATATTGAAAGAAAGAGACAGTGTGTTTTAGTTGAAACATGTTTTAGGACTGTTTTAGTTTTTAAGAAGGGGATTCATGATCATTGGGTCTCTCTCTAGTCTCTACGTGACGTCGAATCGGGATTTCGATTGATTCATTTTCATAATCGATCATTTGCCTGTGGGAAAACATTTTGTTCAAAATCATTGGTCTGTTAGTTCATTTGGTTAAATATTTTGGGTTTATTCATTAAATTTCATATATGGGCGTGTGCATGTATTGTATCGACATACATAAGTATAATAAAGGAGAATAATTTAAATAACCAAACGTAGTATCAAAGTACATTTTTGAAGTAATCAGTGAGCTATAATGGTCAATCTTAGAATATCATCATTACTTACCATCGAGTGATATTTATGCCAAATTGCAAATACAAACTTCGTATTATGAAGCTATTTAAAATATAATCAACACTGGAGTTGGCCCATTTATTTATTTTCCCGAAGCAGTGGAAGGGTTAAAGTATAATTGGGATTTGTAAAAGCGCTTTTTTGTAGAAAATAAATTACTTTTAAATGTCTTTTTCAAGCATAGGTATAACAAGCCTGCAAGTCAGTTGTAATTCTCATTTGGGTCAAGTATACGAATAAGTTTCGTTCATAAGTCTCAAATAAAATAAAATAAATAGCGAATAAATCTCACTGCCAAAGAACCGTGAGCAGTTCATTAGTAAAAATATTTTCTCACGTACGTAGGGTCGCGGGTTCAAGTCCCAGCACGTGCTCGCATTTCGTAATCTACTACTGATTAGGCACTTGTATTTGTATTATGGGAACCGAAACTAGGACTTTCCAAACTGCTTTGACCATTTACTTTGACGGCTACATAATGACACTTGCGTCGATAAAGTTGGATATATCTTTCGCGTCTTAAAACCTTACGGGAATACTTGTCTTCGAAATCCATGATAAATTAATAGAACAAAACACACGTCATATCAATATTTTCTCGACATAGGCAGAAATAAACCTTCCAGAGGTTTGGTAGTCAGACCACTAGACAAAAAAATTCGTACTGGTGGTGGTGCCAAAATCGTCCCCTGAAGGGCTCTCCTACCTAGGTACCTACTTAAGGTGGCATTAATTATGTGAATCCATATTTTTATGGATACTCCACATAATATTTACTTATTATAATATAGGAAACAATACTTCTCATCCTCATTTCTTGAGCAATCCCATATCACAAGGACGCTAACATTGTATTGTACAATTTCTCATTATTTTATTGAGTTATCGCTGTGAACGTGACTTGCTACCTCTGATGTCATGCCAATTTGATTGGGACATCCAATGCTGCCAAGATTTTTGTAGACAAATGACAATAATAAAAAGCTAACAAAAAATTACAATTGTAGTAATTGTAACTCCTCTCTATCTCTTCCCAGTCTTTTATACGAGAATAACTCTAAATATGTCAAAATGACGAATAACTGACGATTTATTCTGAAATTAATATTTACTCTTGTTTGGTCGAATCCACCCTCAGTGGCAGAAAAGTTCACTCATCATCATCATTTCAGCCACAGGACGTCCACTGCTGAACATAGGCCTCCCCCAATGATTTCCATATCGCCCAGTTGGTAGCGACCTGCATCCAGCGCCTTCCTGCTACCTTCATGAGGTTGTCGGTCCACCTTCTGAGTGGAAGTTCACTCACATTTCGTAAATTACCTTTTCGGAAGCCCGATGCTTTTACCGCACGTTTTAGTTCAGCTAGTTCTTGACCATATTATTATGGGCCTAAACATCAGGTCATGGTCTCCTTCCACTGCAGCAGCACATCTAAAGATCTCTAAATTACCAAAAGCAAATGGAGGATTTGGCGTTAACCCCCCACATGCTCATCGATTCAACCGATAGATTAAAATATGGCACGTAGTTAATATGTACTTAAGTACTGTTCTAATCCATTATGGCGCCTAATGGGATTTCTAAGTTTGTTCACAACTCCAAAATAAGTCAATTTTTATGTAACTAACTCATTGACGATGGCGTCAGTGCGTAGACAATGACTCACCGTGATTTTGGTAAATTCCAGAGCATGTCTCGACTCCATAATCACGAATGAGTAAGTAACGCATTGTGCGATAACTTTATTAATGTTCTTTTATAATTATGAAATTATATTTTTTACTGTGTGACCTCAAATTGGAACGCGTAACTTGTTATGTGGAGACCGTGTCTCGGTTTAAGCATAGAGTAGGCTCTCCAGCTAAATAGAGAGACAACTTGCGAAAAGTCTTCGAAAGTTAGATAGGAAAAGTTATCAGAAGGAACAGGGTGAAATGGCGCGTGTTGAGCAAATCATACGTCCAACAGCGGACTTGTATAGGCTGATGATTACATAATGTTCATCTAGTCGTTCGTTCGTTCGTTCGTTTCAGCCAAATGACGTCCACTGCTGGACAAAGGCCTCCTCCAAAGTTTTCCACAATGCACGGTCCTGCGCTGCCCGCATCCAGGCTCTTTCCGCGATCTTTACCAGATCGTCGGTCCACCTAGTAGGAGGCCTGCCCACGCTACGTCTTCCAGCCCGTGGTCGCCACTCGAGAACTTTTCTGCCCCAACGGCCATCGTCTCTACGAGCTATGTTATCTAGTCACCATAATACAAACAAACTATGCTTAGAGTGTTCTGCTAGAACTTTTCTGACTATTACCATTATTGTTCTGTGCTATTACTATTGTAACGTTTGTCTTTGAGTATCCAATTGGGGGCAAGTAAGAATGTTAATTGACAAATTGTACACTGTTTCATGACATCTTGAGTGGCAAGGCAAGTCCTGAGTATTGAGTCACCTAGAGTATCATGCACATCCAAAAATAGTTACATACATATAGGGTTTCTGATTTCTCGACCTATTTTTTTTCTCGAGTTTCGAGAATTCTCGAGGCTAAAGTCTCGAGTTTTCTCGGGTCTCGAGTCTTTTAATGAAAACTGTTGAAATCGGTTGAAATTTAATAAAAACACAGGTTTTTTAATCTAGTATACCTACTTTTATTGCCCAACAGTCAATATTAGAATTTAGTACCACTTATTTTGGTAAGGAAAGAAACAAAAAATAAAATCTTCTTTCATAATTAATATTAGCTAATAATCATAACGAAAGTCATAAAGTCGCGTGTACTTTAAGGATAAATAACAATAAAAATCTGGAGCTACGACTGAATCACTTGTTTTTCAAAGAAAACAAGTCCAAATAGCAAAATTACTATAAATAGATTTTTTTTATAATAAAAAAAACATTTTTAATAAATTTTTAAATTTCTTAAAGATTAACAAATTTAACCCCCTTTAACAAATTTTTCAGTATTTAAATCACTCGGAGTTAAACATACATAATTAATATGCCATACTCGTTGGTGAACATTATTACTTAGTTTCGACTGAGATCATTACTTGCAAAACAAATTAGTTAAAAAAGGAAAGACTAGGCCAGTCTAAAAGCAACATTAACCTGTTAAATAATTAAAAACTGACTTTTGTCTAAGAAAATAGACTTTCTAGAATATTAAAGCTTCAAAATCGAAACTCGAGAATTCTCGAGCTCCGGTAATTTTTTTCTCGTCTCGAATGAAGCCAAATTTCTCGAGTTTTCTCGAGTTCGAGAAAGCTCGAGCAGAAACCCTACATACATACCACTGACCCAATCCAGTGTTAAATATTTATAATTGATGTCAATTGACTAATTGAAATCATGGTTATTTAGTCCAGCGATAGACTACTAAACAAAGGCTTGAATCTCGCAAGAAACAAATATTTATTCAGAAGACAGCACTAGATTTTTGTTTGTAGCAAAAGCACTCCTAATGCAACTGTACAAAGATGTCACAGTTTAGATTGCTATTTGCTCTTTACCAACCAATTTGGGCACCAATATTTGTACCAAAATTTTGTACAAATAATTATGATAAATTAATTGTGTGTTAAAATATTTTATCTCCACTTCAATTAAGCCTAGGCGCAGACCACCGATTTTAGTTGGCCGATAGTTGGGTCGGGCTGTTGATCAGTATGGAGATGTATGAAAGTGATGTATCGGCCGATTCTTCATACAAATTAGAGTCGGGCCCAACTATCGGCCAACTAAAACCATCATACATACCTTATTACCTAGTAATAGGTGACCAGTTTGTCCGTTACATTTTTTCGACAGTACGATGTTGTAAATAAAACAAATAGTATAGTAAGATAAGCACCGCAATTTTCGGTTCTCCGAATCCGAATATTTACAATAAACTGATGTAGTAATCCGTTTTATCCGTATCTTATCATGTATCTGTCGACCTTCGATGTTACACTTACGATAACTTTGCATGCCGCTCCCCGTTCGTTTCACCCTTTGTCCACCGCTGGACAATGGCCTCCCTCAAGGATTTCCATAATGACCGATCCTGCGCTGCCCGCATCCAGGTAATTCCAGCGATCTGCACCAAATCGTTGGTTCACCTAGTAAGGGGCCTACCCACACTACGTCTTCTAGCCCGTGGTCGCCACTCGTCAACTTTTCTGCCCCAGCGGCCATCAGCTCTACGAACTATGTGCCCCGCCCACTGCCACTTGATTTTAGCAATTCTGCGAGCTTTGGCGGTGACTTTGGTTTTCCTGTGGATCTCCTCATTTCTCCTCATTTTGCCGCTCCTCACCGTAACCTAATGGATGTAGATATAATTCGTTCGCCTATGGTAAATTGACAAGATAAGGTCTTCAGTGGATACTAGTGACTAACCGGGCTAAGATGCCTGGCAGGATAAAATCCCATCGTTGACTTTAAACTACCTCGATAACGAGACTATTCCCACCTCTCGTTCCCACCGCTGCAACTCCTGCGTAGCCAGGATCTACTTCTACAGCTTGACCGCCAATAAAAATGTATATTCTGCTTGCTATAGGAAGAAGAAATCACTTAGTCCGAATAAACGCATCTATGTTGAACGAAGAGCGTGGGGAGCGCCGCGGTAGCTTCCCAGAAGTGAGCGTGGGCTTCGTAGACTTCGTGGGTAAAGAGGCTATGTTTAACACAAAGGCGATTATCACACTGCACCGCGCTCCGCCGCAGTCCGCGATTACATAAAACGAATCCCGCGCGCAAACGCGTTGTCAGTGTGTTGTGCCGCGCGTGTTTTCTTTACAAACTATGGTACTTGCATATAATAATTAAATCTGTCGTCTCGCGTACCGCGGCGGAGCGCGGTGCAGAGTGATAATCGCCTAAAAACCAGGATTTGGATGTTGTGATATTAATCTAAACATAATAATACGGACTTACAACACTATCTACTTATCAATCTAAATGCCAGATAACTTTTTAATACCGTAATGAAATAATTTTCAAGCATTGCATACTAAATAACAACAGTTAATATTTTAGCTGGCTCTTTTTTCACGAAATCATCATAATACAAAACTGAAACTATATCTAAATTATTTGAATTTCCTTGCTCTTGCAAAACTTATCTTCTTTAACTCTGGTTTAGATTTTATCAAATCCATTTTTTTGTTTTTTCTTTACCTTCTTCATATTTCCATGTTTAATTGGCAATCTCCTTGCCTTGGCCTCATAAGAATAAATCTTGACTACAAAAGACGTTTATTAAATAAAATTGACCTGCCGTTCAAGAGTCAAAGGGCATCATCCAATTTGTAGTTCGTCAAATGGTTAGGACAAATTGAGGAAGGTCAGCCATGTTGTGAAAGAGATCACAGTGATACGGTGACATGACCACAACTCCAGTTGGAGTGCAATGGCGCTGATTCGAATTATACAAGTCTACTCTACCTACTGTCAACTGTAAAAGCAATGAGGATCAGTACTGTTGTAGAAAATTCAATAAAACTAGTATCTACGTTAATCTTTAAGACATAAGAAAGATATATCTTTTTGAATTATCCAAATCGGACCATTACTTACGAAGATATTAAGTAATAAACATAGGCCGTTTTTGCCGCTAAACGTCAACGTACGCAGGGCCGCGTGACGTCACTATATCCGAATCGAGCGCAGCCGGCGTACTATTGGGATGGAAAATATTTTTTTTCAGCTAAACTATCAGTTTTAGAAAAAAACTTTTAATAACATTTATTCATCAAAATAAAGTAACCTATCGACCAGTAATTTTTAAAAATAAAAATTGTGTAAAATAAGTACCGCTATGTCCAAAAACCACATTTTCATAGGATTCGATGAAATGCGGAGACGCGGTTGGGGTGAGTGTAACTTAATGATTGTTTGTATTGAACATAATTTTTTTTTTTTTTTATGCATAACAAGGCAGGTATTTGACCACAATCGCACCTGATGTTAAGTGGGATGCGGTCTAGGATGGTACATATCTGCCCTGTAAGTGCCTATTCACTCTCGCCTTGAAAAGGCCCGNCTGGGCATATCGCGGAGACACGCGCCACGCCCCCACTTTCACATCTATTCCCTTCTATGATCTGAGGTTTAAGCATAGAGTAGGCTCTCCAGCTAAATAGAGTGACAACTTGCGAAAAGTCTTCGAAAGTTAGATAGGAAAAGTTATCAGAAGGAACAGGGTGAAATGGCGCGTGTTGAGCAAATAATACGTCCAACAGCGGACTTGTATAGGCTGATGATTACATAATGTTCATCTAGTCGTTCGTTCGTTCGTTCGTTTCAGCCAAATGACGTCCACTGCTGGACAAAGGCCTCCTCCAAAGTTTTCCACAATGCACGGTCCTGCGCTGCCCGCATCCAGGCTCTTCCCGCGATCTTTACCAGATCGTCGATCCACCTAGTAGGAGTCCTGCCCACGCTTCGTCTTCCAGCCCGTGGTCGCCACTTGAGAACTTTTCTGCCCCAACGGCCATCGTCTCTACGAGATATGTTATCTAGTCACCATAATACCAACAAACTATGCTTAGTATTCTAACTTAGAACTTTTCTGACTATTACCATTATTGTTCTGTGCTATTACTATTGTAACGTTTGTCTTTGAGTATCCAATTTGTTGGCAAGTAAGAATGTTAATAGACAAATTGTACACCGTTTCATGACATCTTGAGTGGCAAGTTCAAAGTATTGAGTCACCTAGAGTATCATGCACATCCAAAAATAGTTACATACCAGTGACCCAATCCAGTGTTAAATATTTATAATTGATGTCAATTGACTAATTGAAATCATGGTTATTTAGTCCAGCGATAGACTATTAAACAAAAGCTTGAACCTCTCAAGAGACAAATTCAGAAGACAGCACTATTTTTTGTTGCAAAAGCACTCCTAATGCAACTGTACAAAGATGTTATTTTGATTTTAGTTTCGATTTTGATGTTAGTTTGGGACTAGAAGCGTAGTGTAAAATGTCCAAGGATATTTATTTATTTATTTATGTCATGTGTACAGTTTAGCTTGCTATTTGCTCTTTACCAACCAATTTGGGCACCAATATTGGTACCAACATTTTATACAAATAATAATTATGATAATGTCTTAGTTATTATAATTGTGTCTTAAAATATTTTATCTCCACCTTAATTAAGGCTTACGGCACAATCTTTAAGAAGTTTTGAAAATAAGTTTTTTTTAGCACCAAAGCATCATCATATAATGTAGTTATTAGTAGTCTGTGACCAGAGTTGGTCCGTTACATTTTTTCGACGTTACGGTGTTGTAAATAAAACAAATAGTATAGTAAGATAAGCACCGCAATTTTCGGTTCCCCGAATCCGAATATTTACAATAAACTGATGTAGTAATCCGTTTTATCCGTATCTTATCATGTATCTGTCGACCTTCGATGTTACACTTACGATAACTTTGCATGCCGCTCCCCGTTCGTTTCACCCTTTGTCCACTGCTGGACAAAGGCCTCCCTCAAGGATTTCCATAGTAACCGGTTCTGCCTTGTCCGCATCCAGGTAATTCCAGCGACCTGCACCAAATCGTTGGTTCACCTAGTAAGGAGCCTACCCACACTACGTCTTTCGGCTCGTAGTCGCCACTTGCCCCTACCACTGACCCTTGATTTCTCTCCACTCACTTGTTTCTCCATATTTTGCCGCTCCTTACCCTAATTGGTGTAGACGAAATCCATTTGCCTATGCCTGTGATAAATTGGAGAGGTTATGTATGTTCCTTCAGTGGATACTAATGACTTACCGGGCTAGGATGCCTGACAGGATAAAATCCCATCGTTGTCTTAGAATGATCGTCTTAAATCGATAAACCTCGATAACGGGACTATTCCCACCTCTCGTTCCCACCGCTACAGGAATAGACTTCTACAGCTTCACCGCCAATAAAAATGTATATTCTGCTTGCTATAGGAAGAAGAGAGCGCTTAGTTCGAATAAACGCATCTATGTTGAACGAAGAGCGTGGGGAGCGCCGCGGTAGCTTCCCAGAGATGGGCCTGGGCTTCGTAGACTTCGTGGGTAAAGAGGCTACGTTTAACACTAATAACCAGGATTTGGATGTTGTGATATTAATCTAAACATAATAATACGGACTTACAACACTATCCACTTATCAATCTAAATGCCAGATAACTTTTAAATACCGTAATGAAATAATTTTCAAGCATTGCAACTAAATAACAGTTAATATTTTAGTTGACTCTTTTTTCACGAAATCATCCTAATACAAAACTGAAACTAATATCTAAGTACATGATTTCAAATGCAATATGATGCACCTGCTAATCAAATTAAAAATTACATGAATGATTTGTATACCATGTTCGGTTGATTAATTTTTTATTCCATGCTCTTGCAAAACTTATCTTCTTTAACTCTGGTTTAGATTTTATCAAATCTATTTTTTTTTCTGTTTTTTCTTTTTCCTTCTTCTTCATACTACAATATTTAATTGGCAATATCCTTGACTTGGCCTCATAAGAATAAATCTTGACTACAAAAGACGTTTATTAAATAAAATTGACCTGTCGTTCAAGAGTCAAAGGGCATCATCCAATTTGTAGTTCGTCAAATGGTTAGGACAAATTGAGGAAGGTCAGCCATGTTGTGAAAGAGATCACAGTGATACGGTGACATGACCACAACTCCAGTTGGAGTGCAATGCCGCTGGTTCGAATTATACAAGTCTACTCTACCTACTGTCAACTGTAAAAAACAATTAGATTCAATGTGAAATCGATAAAAAATTAATTTTGCAACAAATGAAAATTGAACATTTTCAGGACCAACATTTGTATTTGTTAGAAGCCGTGTTTTGAAACCATTAATTAATGATATTAATATTTATTCAATTCAACCACAGAGTTAAGTGTTTAAGTATTTAACTTCGTTTCCTAATATGAACCTTACATTGGGGTCAAGATTACTCAATTCTCAAATTTAAAGGAACACAATCACTTTTCCTTTAAATACTACTCTGCAAAAGTAACAGCTTAGAGCCAATTATATTAACGTCTGTGTTATCATAATTATTAAAACGAGTCTTCAACATAAAGGTTTTCCTCATCCTTGACTTATATCGCTGTGAAGTATCGTGGTTTCCATTATGCTATAAAAATTAATCTCAGCGCATATACATTTGTGGTTTTCCTTCAATCCATAGATTGACCTAATATTGAGTTGATTTTTCCATAAAAAGAACAGGTAAAAATAAAATGGTATTTCCTAATTAATCATTTTAAACTGAAATATACTACAAACTACAAACTCTATTCTCTCCCATATTAGACTCGGCATGTATCTTGATAATCAATGAGGTTCTCATAATAAGGCTTTTATAAGTTCTACATTTATAACATTTGCTCCTATTGATAATACCTAGTTGCTACGTTTATAGGACCTAAGTATATGCGCAATTGACATCAATAAGATGAAGTTTTAAAACATCGATGCTTATTAGAAACCAGCCATTAAGCTCACTTATCTTATTATGTTGGCTTTATTAGTTTNACGCCGGCAGCGTTCGGATCGAATATAGTGACGTCATCGTCCCCGCGCCGGGCGGTCAGTGAACTTTTTTAGTAATTTGGCCATAACTTCGTCAATTTTTGTCGTAGAACAAAAATTTTTGGACTGTGTATTAAGGATTTCTTAGCCCTATAAATCTGCATTCATAGCTAAAAATCGAAATGATCCTCATTAGATTCAATGTGAAATCGATAAAATATTAATTTTGCAACAAATGAAAATTGAACATTTTTAGGACCAACATTTGTATTTGTTAAAGATGCTGTGTTTTGAAACCATTAATTAATGATATTAATACTTATTAAATTCAACCACAGAGTTGAATGTTTATGTATTTAACTTTGTTTCCTAATATGAACCTTACATTGGGTTCAAGATTACTCAATTCTCAAATTTAAAGGAACACAGTCACTTTTCCTTTAAACACTACTCTGCAAAAGTAACAGCTTAGAAGCCGCTGCTTCAATAGAGCCAATTATATTAACGTCTGTGTTATCATAATTATTAAAACGAGTCTTCAACATAAAGGTTTTCCTCATCCTTGGTTTATATCGCTGTGAAGCATCGTGGTTTTCATTATGCTATAAAAATTAATCTCAGCGCATATACATTTGTGGTTTTCCTTCAATCCATAGATTGACCTAATATTGAGTTGATTTTTCCATAAAAATATCAAGTAAAAATAAAATTGTATACTTAAACTATTCTCTCCCATATTAGACTCGGCTTGTATCTTGAAAATCAATTAGGTACCTACAATTTTAAAAGACTGAATATAAATAAGGTAGGTTCGCCTAATAAGGATCTTGTAAGTTCTACATTTTATAACACTCGCTCCTATTGATGTAATAATAGCTACGGTTATAGGACCTCAATATGATGAAGTTTTAAAACATCGATGCTTATTAGAAACCAGCCATTAAGCTCACTTATCTTATTATGTTGGCTTTATTAGTTTAACTAGTCTTATCATCCCTACTTTTTGATAATAACAAACCGTATCACGATTAACTACCTATACACAAGTGAAGTAATTAATCCAAATGACTGCCATTAATGGCATAATGTCACTATCGACACGGCCTGCGCTGGCGCATCCGATCAACCGTGACGTCACACGCGCAACCAGTGAAGGGACTCCATAGTATCAGCCGCTGGCCGCACTCAGGCGCACGTCTATTGAACATTTGAACCGTTGCATGCTAAAATATTTCAAAATTCGAACTTAAATTTTCAAAAAAAAGTTCGAACATGTCAAAAAAGGAATTGAAACTTTTTGAACCAAAAAGATTGTAATATTGGCCAGTAGTGATGTGGTGCAAAACATGTAAACGGACTAAACAGTGCTCTAAGTTGTCTAGAAATTGTCTTAGATTATGGGATAAAGTTCTGAAGTGTTTGAAGCACGTCATCGAATACTTTGGTATGTTTGTTTTCTTATTGATAGGTCAAAATTCTCACTATAATCAAAGAAATTAAGGTCATCTTTATAAACTATTGTAGATGCTAAGTGGGAAATTTAAAGCGTCATCGTTGCTAAACTTTTCCGTGAAGAAAATATTTATAACTAGTGTTTTATAATAAGTTAGGTTGCATAGCAAGAGATTGCAAGCATGATTTAAGTAATACAATGATACTATACACATTCATTGCATGTACAGTTTGTTATTGTGTCTAGCATGGTCACGAGTTCAAGGTGGTGGTGTAACGTTTGTTAAAATGATGTCTCATCAAGAATTTTCTGTAAATTAAACTGTATAATGTTTCAGTATTTCTCAAAGTAATCACAATTATTTATTGAACAATAATCATACTATTTGTGATTTTGTAATTAAGAAATGGCTGGACATGTTAATTGCAAGTAATAACAACTAAGTGATTGACAAATAATACATTAATGAGAGTGAATCAGGTGTTAATAGAGCTGCACAAAGTAAAAGTAAGCATGTTACTGTCAATGATGGTTTGTTTACATTTGATTCTATTTCTAAATGAGTATAATTTCTCAAGAAACCGATTGTGATATATTGAGAAATGCTGACACATTTTGTATTAGTAATCAAATTAATTCTAAACGTGTGTTAGCCCTTGTATATTCATTAACTTGCTAACTTGTCCATAATGCATTAGTTCATTAACACAAAATATGCATGGAACTTACTAACTTGATTTTTTTTTTCTTTCCATTCCTATTGTTTGTTTGTTTTGTCCGTCCTTTGTTTACCCACCCTGTATTACAATTTCCAAAATATGTAAATAAATAAATGAAAATCCTTGTAAAAATATGATACTAACCGTAAATCCGCGCCATTTTCTTAAATTGTTCTCAAACCACGTCTTACGAAATTTCCATTCCGCTGGCCGGTTGCTATTGTCCAATTAATGCCCATTATCCTTTCAAACGTGGTCTAATTGGTTAATATGTTCCTCATTCACCCCCGGCACTCGTCCGGCGCGTGAACCGCAACCTATTCCTGGTGCCATTGTTGACAAACTATTCAATTGCACAATTGCTATTTCGAAATGTCTTTAACGCCCTTTTAAAATTCATTGCATTTGGAATGACGCTATTTATAACTTCAAACTCAATCGGGTTTTGATTCTTCATTATAATTTAATTAAATCAAATACGAATGAAACACATCCTACCTCAAAACTCCCGGCCCATCCTAACCTAACCTAACCTATCCCCTGTTGTGTTGCGTAAAGCAGTCCCTAGTACGCCCCGTAGCCATACAATCTTCACGTACACAGACGGTACGTACGAGGAGGAGTACAGTTGCTGGCCTCCTGCAATCTGCATGATCATCATCTCGCTGGTGGAGATAGTTCTGTTCGTGTACGATGCGGTGCATGGCAACACGGACGCGAACGGACCCATTGCGAAGCTGTTTATATACAACCCGCATCGAAGGAATGAAGCCTGGAGATTTCTGACGTACATGCTGGTGCACGTTGGGTGAGTTATTCTTTCTCTTTATTGTAACCTTAATAATTGAAGCACGAAGAAATCCTTAGGGATTTCCTGGCTTAGGGCAGTGCTCTTATTTCATGACAGAAATATCCTAAATTCCTGCTGTAAACTACTTCTTGAGTTGCTATCTATTTGCAAGATCATCAAATTCGCTTCAGTCAAATATACCTACCTTAAGTGAGCGTGCCTACGCCAGTTGTACAGTCGCGGAATGAAAAGGTTCGTCACCTTAGTGTCGGTTTTCGCTTGCACTAGGTACTGTAAGAGTCAAACCTGCCAACATAACAGTGCAAGAAACAGTGCTGCTAACATTTAAATAAATATGACGTTTGCTAACGAATAAGGTTTTACTTGTTTAATTTTCTATCCCATGCAATGTTACAAAATGTAGTTTTTTTTATTTAATAGAAATAATAATGGCAGGTTGAACCAACAAGAAGGTTTTAGTTTATCAATCATAATAATTTTGACAAGATAAATCGTCAAACAACGTTGATCTGAATAATTTTGAACTTTACTGACGAACAGTTAAAGATTATTTTCTCTAACTCGAGATTATTCTGTAACATAGTTTCAAAAGGTAACATGTGCTCGCGATTCGTTGAAGGATTCAATTTGAAAACTGACGAACCTTTTTATTCCGTGACTGTACTTTTTTATCAGTGATTTAACACATTGTCGAAATCTAAATCTTGTGACCAAACATAAAAAAGCCAAACGCAGCGATGCGGAAATACGCGATTTCGATACGCCAAGAACAGCGCAGACCAGTGTTCAATATTCTGCTCCTCTACTCCATCTTAAGGCTTATTCCACTAATCCCCGTTGACAATCCCCGTCAACAGGGATTAGGAACTTTTTGTTCATTAATCCCCGTTAACAGCATGGAGCTTATAATGGGGATTAATGAACTAAAAAGTTCATTTATCCCCGTTATATGAGTATTTAATTTTTAACGTAATTAGTGAAATAAGCGCATCTTAAACGCTCCACAACTCTCTATTCCAGAGTGGTGCACCTCCTAGTCAATCTACTCGTCCAGCTGTTCCTCGGAGTGCCTCTGGAGATGGTCCACCGATGGTGGAGAGTGGTCCTGGTTTACTTGGCCGGGGTGGCTGCCGGCTCCCTGGCGACCAGCCTGACAGACCCCAAGGTCTACCTGGCCGGAGCCTCGGGAGGCGTATACGCGCTGATTGCTGCGCATATAGCCACTATCATAATGGTAAGTCTTCGTACTATAACATTTGTTATTATTTAATAAGGGTTGAAGTAGTTGTTCAAATCACGGAAAACTTTTTTAGATGATTATAATCCTAAAAAAAAGGACTGAGCAAATACCTGATTATAGTATGTATGCGAATAGGCAAAAAATAATAAATAGTGTTTTGGGGGTGTGTATACAAAATCATGCATAAAATTATTGGTTTCAACATAATAAACAATCACCGGCTACAATTTATTTTACGTGTAGGTAATGTAATTTCGTAATACGGTCGTTTGAACTGCAGAACTAGAGGTGGGCGCCACGCCGGCGCGCCGCCGCCGCCGCGAAATTTTTCACGCCGCCGCCGCCGACGATCGGCTGTCGGCGCGCCGGCTCCTATACTGCACTGACTATTTGTTTTTTTTNCACATGCTTCACAAGATGGGCTTAACGACAGCTGTCGAGCATGTGGAGAACATGCAGACTCCATGAAATAACTACTGTGCGAATGCGATGCGCCAGCGAAAACTAGAATTGGTCTCTTGGGGTCGGCATATCCGGCACCAGAAATAGGTCCCTCTCACCCAAGCACTTGATTCGCTTTATGGATAGGCTTTCACGGATGAGAGGGGAATAAAGGTATGGGGGCGCACAAAAGATCCCAAAGGGTCGACGTGCCTGCGCTCATGCGCGGCCCTGAACAAGATACAATTACCTGATAATAGTCTAGATGACTCTAAACAAATTTTTTTAAAGAAATAATGAGTCAAGGTTAAAGGTCAAGGTCACGCCGCCGACGCCGCCGCCGCCGAAGCCAAAAAGTCGGCGCGCCGCCGCCGGCTAATTCTATATCGGCGCCCACCTCTATGCAGAACTGGTTTGACAGTGTAAACGTACTCCTTTAACGTTATCCTATTATAGCTCGCGGCCATAAAGAGTAAATCTATCAAACTTATTGGAAATCTTAAGTGTGCCACACAAAATGGTCAGAAATCTTATTTTTGTAGTGGTTACCAGTTGCATAAGCGACATGCAGAATTATCAACCCACTAAAGAAACAAGATTACCGAGTTTCTGAAGTTAATGATGTCCTGGGGTGGAATTGTGTAAAGCAATCGTAATCATTTGACAGTTCATAACGTACGATAAAGTCAGTTAAACAAAGCGTTTGACAGAATAATCGTACGTTATGAACTGCCAAATGATAACGATTGCTTTACACAATTCCACCTCTGGTTACTGCTTCTGATAATAGCAAGACCATTTTATGAAGTGTAACTTAAATGACTAGTAAAAACCGCTGTCGGTTGTTATAATAATCGCGGTATCATTACAGATGGGCAAAGTTTTCTGCTATAAAGCTGCATAAAAGTTTTGGTCCTCCGAGCCAGATGCTAACTTTGGTTGGGAAAACCTAGCTTTAAGACCTACATAATAACTTGCAATAAATTGATTTATGGTATGGTAATATTAGTAATGGGCAAAATAAATAGTGAAATGTTTGGTACTTCCAACCGAATCTTTTTTGGTGCTCCGAGCCGGATATCTTTTTTGGTCCTTCAAGCCGGATATCTAATATTTTGTTACTGCTTTCCAGAACTGGGCAGAGATGGAGTTCGCGATTATCCAGCTGCTCGTGTTCCTTCTGCTGGCGGCTGTGGACGTGGGCACGGCGGTGTACGACCGCTACTGGCGCCACGCGACGCAGAATATCGGCTATGTGGCTCACTTGGCTGGCGCTGTCGCTGGTAAGACAATAGGCATCACATTAATAATTCGTTCGTTCGTTTCAGCCAAATGACGTCCACTGCTGGACAAAGGCCTCCCCTAAGGTTTTCCACAATGAACGGTCCTGCGCTGCCCGCATCCAGGTTCTTCCCGCGACCTTTACGGTCGACCTAGTAGGAGGCCTGCCCACGCTACGTCTTCCAGCCCGTGGTCGCCACGAGAACTTTTCTGCCCCAACGGCCATCGTCCCTACGAGCTATGTGCCCCGCCCACTGTCACCCTGTGCGTCCACGCGCACTGTGAGACATAGTAATGTTTGTGAATACGGGCGTTAATGTGCAATAAAGAGTTTGAATTTGAATGTCTACCCTGTTCAGGATTCAACGGCTAGATGGACACGCATTTTTAAGTTTCCAACTTAGGGTGGATAAATGAAATATGCCACTAAGTTAAGGTCTTTGAATTACCGATGTGTTTTTTGTGTCTTTCACAAAATACTAATATTAATTGTATTTTATTTAATTACAGGCCTCTTAGTAGGAATCGGAGTTCTCCGGAACCTCGAGAAGAGAAAATGGGAAAAACGCCTCTGGTGGGCAGCAGTCGTCATCTACTTCTCCCTGATGATCGCCGGCATCCTGGCCAACATATTCTGGACTGATCGGTTCCTAGCAACAACGCCTTAAGACGGAGCAGTAAGGTTCCTATTCCTTTGGCAGGTCACTCGGCCAAATGCCAACATAAACTGGACTGATCGATTCCTAGCAACTACGCCTTAAGACGGAGCAGTAAGGTTCTTATTCCTTTGGCAGGTTACACGGTTAAATGCCAACATATTCTGAACCCATCGGTTCTTAGCAACAACGCCTTAAGACGGAGCAATAAGGTTCATATTCCTTTGCTAGGTCACTTCGCCAAATGCCAACATATTCTGGACTGATCGGTTCCTAACAACTACGCCTTAAGACGGAGCAATAAGGTTCATATTCCTTTGGCAGGTCACACGGCCAAATGCCAACATAAACTGGACCGATCGGTTCCTAGCAACTACGCCTTAAGACGGAGCAATAAGGTTCATATTCCTTTGCTAGGTCACTTCGCCAAATGCCAACATATTCTGGACTGATCGGTTCTTAGCAACAACGCCTTAAGATGGAGCAGTAAGGTTCCTATTCCTTTGGCAGGTCACACGGCCAAATGCCAACATATTCTGGACCGATCGGTTCCTAGCGTCAATATCCAGATCCAGATAGCCAGTTTCTCCATGGTTGAGGATTCCGGGTGAGCTCGCTTCCACCTTCGGCCTGATCGTCACTTACCATCAGGTGAGATACAGGCCAAGAGCTTCCTCGTTGTGGAAAAAAAATATTAAGATGGGGCAGTAAGGTTCCTATTATTTTGGCAGGTCATACGACCAAATGCCAACATATTCTGGCCCGAACGGTTCCTAGCAACAACGCCTTAAGACAGAGCAGTAAGGTTCCTATTCCTTTGTCAGGTCACACGGCCAAATGCCAAAATATTCTGGACCTATCGGTTCCTAGTGTCGACATCTTAAGACGGAGCAGTAAGGTTCTTATTCCTTTGGCAGGTCACTCGGCCAAATGCCAACATATTCTGAACCGATCGGTTCTTAGCAACAACGCCTTAAGACGGAGCAATAAGGTTCATATTCCTTTGGCAGGTCACACGGCCAAATGCCAACATATTCTGGACTGATCGACTGATCGGTTCCTAGCAACAACGCCTTAAGATGAAGCAGTAAGGTTCCTATTCCTTTGGCAGGTCACTCGGCCAAATACCAAAATATTCTAGACTGATCGGTTCTTAGCAACAACGCCTTAAGATGGAGCAGTAAGGTTCCTATTCCTTTGGCAGGTCACACGGCCAAANGCCAACATAAACTGGACCGATCGGTTCCTAGCAACTACGCCTTAAGATGGAGCAGTAAGGTTCCTATTCCTTTGGCAGGTCACACGGCCATATGCCAAAATATTCTGGACCGATCGGCTCCAGCGTCGACATCTTAAGACGGAGCAGTAAGGTTCTTATTCCTTTGGCAGGTCACTCGGCCAAATGCCAACATATTCTGAACTGATCGGTTCTTAGCAACAACGCCTTAAGACGGAGCAATAAGGTTCATATTCCTTTGCTAGGTCACTTCGCCAAATGCCAACATATTCTGGACTGATCGGTTCTTAGCAACAACGCCTTAAGATGGAGCAGTAAGGTTCCTATTCCATTGGCAGGTCACTCGGCCAAATGCCAACATAAACTGGACCGATTGGTTCCTAGCAACCGCCTTAAGACTTTTATTCCTTTGCAGGTCACTTGGCCAAATGCCACATATTCTGGCCCGAACGGTTTCCAGTGTTGACATCTTAAGACGGAGCAGTAAGGTTGCTATTCCTTTGTCAGGTCACACGGCCAAATGCCAACACATTCTTGACAGATCGGTTCCCAGAATTTTCACCTTATGACCCAGCAATAAGGTTAATATTCCTTTGGTAGGCTACATGACCAAATAGCCCCAAGACTGACAGGTTTTCCAACTTGTCTAGTTTCCATAAGTGTTATGCTTCTATTATAATCGATTGCAGCATCGATGGTTTTTAACAAATCGTAAAATTATCGATTCATTTTGATCTTTACTCACGATGTGGGTGTGTTCTTAAAAATGTGCCTTTAAGGTGTCTTAGTAAAATTGTAAAATCGTACGTAATTTTGGAATCTTATGTGAATATTTTTATATTCAATAGGGTAAGACTACCCTAGTGATAGAATGCTGTATTTTTTTTATAAATATAACTAAATTATGTTACTTTTTCCCCCCAGGCCAGAGTTACAACATTTTTGATAATAAGCTATTTATCATTTCAAACATGACTTTATCCTGTTTTTTCATCGCACAAAATGTAAAACAAAGCGAAGAACGCACACATAATATTTGAAAACTTTTTCAAAATGTATGTAAAGGGTATGAAATATTATTTTTGTAAGCTTTTTGTATTTAGCAGTATTTTTGTAATATACCCCTTGAGTATTATGGCTGCCTCTACCGTCCTTACTAGTTTTAGTATTTATTGTAGAAAAATGAGGGATATGAAGGACATTTGATTAGTTCAACATATTTTTGTATAAAAATTTTGACGCAATTTTACACATTTGACGTTTGGCTACATAACTTCATTCTGATAACACAATAAATCTCTCTCACTTACTCTCAAATGCTTGCCTGAATGAGAGAGGGATAGATATATTTTGTAATGTTAAATTTTTCTACGTATTCTTTTTCTAAAATAACTTCAATTCATCTACCTCGAATTTTTTACAATGTTTTCGCGTTTCTTGCCGGTATATTCAATACATTATGTGAATATATTTCACTGAGCCAATCAATTTTAACATTATTATTAAATCATGTCCACATTTGGGCTATCCTTTCACAATTTGACTTAACCATTAGTGGACATACAGCCTAATCCGTAACTTGTTGCCATTGTATTCTCTACCTTACGTATAAGTGCGTATAACTCGTAATTGCATGTTGTGACTTGTCACGTGCCTTATTTTAAGTATATTTTATACAAATCTGTATATACGTTTGGATGCATTTACTCCTGTAATGTGTGGACATTTTGATGTCTTAGTTTTACAATCGTCTGCTTGTGCTACAAAATAATTCATTTTGATGTTTATTATTAAATTACAGTCAGCATGAAAAGTAACATATCCCAGGTTAAATTGTTTTTGGACAAATTTTTAATAACTTCACATGCATTTATATGACTGTACCTTTCAGTATTTTTGGTGTACACAGTTATTATTGTTGCTAATAGTACCTACTTTAGTATTTTAATGATAGCAAGGTTAAATGTATTTTGATTCTCTCTTGACAAGCTATATGTTAAATTGCGGGAGACATGCCCACATAACCAAGGTGACATAAATAAATAAACAACCTGTGGGCTTTTAAGAAAAACAGCTTTAAATCGTCATAATAAGTTCTTGTTACAATAAAGCCTGTAATTTGTGTTCATTATCATTAAGTGAGCCTATTGAAACGGTTCTGAAATTGTTCGCTATTTCTGAAAATGAGAGGTCAGTACATTTGTCTCCTTTTAGCAACCCTCCATTTAGGCCATAAGAGTCCTATCCCTTTTCATTTCTCGAGGAAGAAAAGAGATAGAATGACCTTTACCTACTAAAAGATATAGCGAACATAACAGAATCGGGTCGTATGTTGTATTTATTGTATAGTAATGTTTATTTCGGTGGTTTGCCTTGTTTTTATGTGTAAGTGTTAGATACAGCTCTTAGTTAAGGTTCCTCAGTTATCAAACTATGCACAAGATTTTGTGATATGAATTTTAAGGTATGAGTTGAATAAAATGCCATTTTATTTTTATACATGTTTTTTTTATTATAAAGACGAGCGAGCTATAACAATCTTAATACCTATTAATTTCTGCGACAGTAAAATAAACATAATTAATTTCCAATAATTCATTCTTGCATTAATTTGTTGAATTTGCTGGCAAAGCAAACATATTATGCATTTACTCCCTTCACAATTATTTTACATAGAAAAACAGAATAATAATAAGTACTCTAGTACAAAAAAAATGCTGACGCGATTGATTCGGACCACAGATATGGTGTGATTCGGACCGTGCTTTGTTGGCTGACGGCTGGCTGGCTGGCATCTGTCAAAGTGACACTAATGACAGGCAGCGAGTGAGTCAAGCTGTCAGCGGAGGGCGTAATTTGCTTTTGTATTCATTTTTCTTATCAAATCATTAATTAATATATCGGTTCCCCGTACAATGTTTACGGCGATAACGCGTGTTTATGTATAAAATAGGAGTTTCCCTGTGTTCTTATTAGAGGGCGGGTAACATTCGCGTAAAATGGGTGCGCTACATCACACGTGTTTACTTATTCTGGTCTTAGTGACTCTGTTTGCTAAAGAAATATCGCCACGCACTGTGGAAAAGGATGAAGAATTGTTCCAGTCGAAACCTCAGTATACAGGCTCTTCGGAACTGGAGAAAGTGTTCGGCGATTTAGTAAAATCGTACCCGGAACTGGCGAAAGTATATTCTATAGGGAAGTCGGTTGAAGGGCGCAAGTTGCTGGTGATCCAGATCACGAAAGATGTGGGTCAGGTCCATGAGACCCGGCCCTCGTTTAAGTATGTGGCCAATATGCACGGAGACGAATCCGTGGGGCGGGAGTTGGTGATAGATTTGGCCAAATATCTGCTGACGAACTACGGCAAAGATGACAGAGTCACGTCGCTGGTGGACAACACAGATATTCACTTGATGCCGTCTCTGAATCCTGATGGCTTTGACAGTAGTAAGGTAAGACTAAAATTAGGTATGAAAGTTTCACAACAGTTTAGTGTTACTCTTTGATTTAATATTTACTCTTATATTCCACAATTTTGTACTCAATACCAACCAATTATGCCTTAAAAAAGCAATTTCTTTGTTACTTTTTGTAAACTGCTTGCAGCTGGGCACAAATAAGCTAGTCAAGGTTAAATGGACTGGCTTTTACAATGGCACATTTACTTCCTTATAAAGTTGTATATTTGAGAAAGTTTCTAAACTTTGTGTAGTTAAACTTTTTAGTTTTCTGCCTTATAGCCTTGATAATTTGCATACATGCTGTACTATAATTATTTTAGTTTGAATTATATTTCATTAGTACTATAGATAAGTAAGACAACCTCACTTCATAAAGATAAAATAAATTATACAACATTTTTACAGATTTATTTATAAATCTGTGCTTATCTGATAAGTGAAGCAAGCATTTGCATGCTATTTAAATGTGATTGGCTCACTAAATTTCTTACTTTATTCTTATAGATACCAGTTCAACATCTTAACAATTTTTTATACTATACCCATACATGCAAATACATAGGTATTCATGATAATTTGACACATCACTTATTTTTATGCAAGTTTGTCTCGCAAATATACTCAACTTGTCCTTGTGGAATGACATCATTTAATATTACTATTATAAGAATAAAATATTGATATTAGGTACGTATCTGTCTTTTCCTCAAAATATCTGTATTATTTAGTTGTCATTTTCTTAATAACTTTTCCCTGTACAGTTAATGCTTTTTATGTTGATTTGGTCAATAACTTGTATAAAAACTTAAATGACCTTATAGTAGCATTGTTATGTATCTTCTTTACGCAAATAGATTTGAGTAAAATTTATTCTTGAGCTTGATGTCTATGTTCCTTTTGTATGTAGCCTTACTTCTTTTCTCTCTCTTTTTTTTATTTTACTATCAAATCCAAGTTTCTAACTACCTATTTAAAGTAATATTCTTTCTTTTTTTCAAATGAATGATTGAATTGAGTTAAAATCGAGTTTTGAATTATGTGTTACTTATAATATGCCTTTATTTTAGGTAGTCTTGTAAAATAGGGCATATTTTACTGCTTCAGAAATTAATCGCGTATTTCACACTATCTTTGCACCAAGGAGTTTGTTTCTCTTTTGATAAACTATAGATAATAAGGGTATTTATTGCACACAGGTCAAGTTCTCTGCATGCATAATATCATTATGCAGATAAAATAATTAATTGTGTTCAGTTTATTGACCTATAAAGAAAAGAGGAGGTCATTTGATTGCTGAGAAAATAAATATTCACAATTTTGTATTAAAACTTTCATAAAACTTAAATGCATAGAGAACTAATTAAAATGTACTACAATAGTACTTAATTTCTTATTGGATTTATTATTACTCTTTCTGATAAGAGCCAGCAAATAAAATTGTATTCATACATGAATGAGTATTGGACGTAAAAGTGTACAACATTCACTAACAATATAATAACTAGACAAAATTTTTATTTAAAAACAAACAGTTATAAAATTATATTCAGCAATCAATTAAAAATTATATCATGCAAAATCACAAACCTCATATTAACAGACACATCAATTTGTCATCAGAAAATCTGTTTATTGTCTGTTATTAAAGATATCTAGGTCAAACTATTCAATGTTTGCTTATTGAGCATACAACACATTCTTTGATTAAATATGGACTGTTACAACATCGCTGAAAGCTTAATGCGTCTTCAATAAATAAAGTATAGTGAAGCACAGGATCATATTTATCTTCTGATTCAGGTTGATTTGATAAATTAAACTTGTATCAATAACACAGTGATTTTTCATGTCTTCACTGGGATCAAGATCTCCATATACTCTAATACTCATATTGTAATTATCTTTATTATTTGATGTATAACTGCGAAGAAATATCTTCCCCTTTTCAAACAACTGTCCCAAGGTTGTCTGGAAGAAATCTCTCTATTATTATTATTCTGTCTAATAGCTTCAATGGTGCGAATTTGAAGCACACTGGTTATGTCGAGAGTTTAGAGAGACACGGTGGACCGTGGAATTTGAAGGTTGCCCTAAATACACAACTAAATAAAATTATGTGTACAGTCAGCATTTGTTTGTGATAACCAAAGTAGCCAAAAAGTCACGTCTTTGTAACAATTGGAATAAGGTTGTTTCATTAACTTTTTGGCCACTTTGGGTGTCACGAACTATTTGACGCCGACTCATGCTAAGATACGCCAATGCGCCGACTGTACCATGTAAATAAATGTCTCCTATTACACTTCATATTCCAGGAGGGCTGCGAATCCTTACCAAACTTCGTCGGTCGCAACAACGCGAACGGGGTTGACCTGAACCGGGACTTTCCCGATCAATTCGACGCGGACCGCTCTGATGATGAGGAGTACCTCTTCGGCCACCGACAGCGGGAGACGGTGGCTCTGATGAAGTGGGTCATGGGCAAGCGGTTTGTGCTGTCTGGAAACCTGCATGGTGGAGCGGTGGTTGCGAGTTACCCTTATGACGATTCTATGTGAGTTTTTGGTCTTACTTTTTTGCAATTTGTAAGATCCTGGGCCTGGGGTAGGACGAGGAAAGAACTCAGAATCAAGGTGTCTTGACACACAAGGCCTCGTCATTTAACATAATATAAGAGCTGTCAAAATCCCTCTCCGATTTTCTATAGCAATGGGGACTAGTATGACCCTATTAGGTCGCTAGGTCAATTGACTGACAATTCATTGCTTTTGAAAGCTACTATAAATCGAATCTTACAACCACTAACTCGATTTATAGGTCTAGTTATAGTGTTTTTTAGAAGCTGCATCTAGGAATACCTACTTAGTATGCCGTGTGGTGACGGCAGAGTAGAATACATTTGTCACCAACCCCTACTCTTCCCGCGGGTGTCGTAAGAGGCGACTTAGGGACTACACATCAAACAGAGAACGGGCAGCAGCGCTCTCTGAAAAACATCAATCTTTTAAACTGCGATCTCCAACCCGCCTGCCAAGCGTGGGGATTATGGCAAAACCCTCCACTATAGTGGAGGAGGCTCATAGTCCAGCAGTGGACTGTAAAGGGCTGTTGATGATGATAGAGACAGGGAGGCCTCTCACTCGATGGACTGACGATCTAGTGAAGGTCGTTGGAAGCGCCTGGATGCAGGCAGCGCAGGACCGGCCGTTGTAGACATCCTTGGGGGAGGTCTATGTCCAGTAGTTAGTAGACATTCTTAGGTTGAAATGTAGTCTTAGAATTATTAATTAATGTCAACTACTTCTTCCAGCACCGGCCGCGACTGCTGCGTAGAGAGCCTGGCACCAGATGATGCAGTGTTCAAACTCCTCGCACATACCTTCGCGTCCAAGCACGAGGATATGAGGAAGGGCACCACCTGTCCCCCAGACAACTTTACCGATGGAGTCACTAACGGCGCCGACTGGTACTCTGTTAAAGGTACGTCAGTTCTAGAAGATTCCAAGAAGGCTCTGGAATGGAGGCACGTATGTACCGACGAATTTGGCCTCTCTTACAACATACTTACGCCCCGTATTTACAAACATTACTATGAGGTCTCACAGTGCGCGTGGACGCACAGGGTGACTATGAACCAATCACAGAGCTCTATTAAACACTGTGCATTCGATTTGCTGCTTCACTTAAGCAAGCAACATTAGGCTTACAAACACAATACGTATTGTAGATTTATCTGACACATTCATTGAACTTTAATATACTAAGGACACCTACCTTTGATAACACTTATCATGTGTTATTGCTGAACTACAGAATATTTCTTCTATTCCTAGTTTTACATACAATCTTCTTTGTAAACATTCGGACGTCTCAATTTCTCTCAATTTATTTTAGTTATTAATTAACTAGCTTTCCGCCCGCGGCTTCGCCCGCGTGGATTTTTGTCTGTCACAGAAAAACTTTATCGCGCTTCCCTGTTTCAAAACCAGGATAAAAACTATCCTATGTCCTTTCCCGGGACTCAATCTTTTTCTATACCAAATTTCATCAAAATCGGTTCAGTGGTTTAGGCGTGAAAGAGAGACAGACAGAGTTACTTTCGCATTTATAATATTAGTATAGATAGATATAGATTATCAGATAACCTATTAACCTGTCTTGATGATGCGCAAAAGTCATGCTGTCATGATTCAGAGAACAGGGAATACCCTATTTCGATGCGATGTTTGTTATCTTTTAGGGGTTTTTTATCTCTCAAAAAGTTATAAATGTTTTACATCATTAAAATTGGTAAGAACAAAACCAGTGAAAACCCGAAAGATGAAGTTATACAGTGCGTTATTTTTCTACTTGTCAAATAAAATATCGCCCAATATCCTTTCCTTCTGGGTGTTTATTACTCTACTCTTTCAAACTAATGAAAATTTAATTGGTGGACTAAAAGTTCTTTTAATAAACTAGCCAAAACAAAAGCTTTTTTTTTTCTCTTTCCCTTTTTTTGTCTGTTTTTTTTTGTTTTACACAAGAACTTTTGTAATATGAGAGTAAAGCATTTGAAGGGTTTTTTTAAGGTGTGATGCTTGGTTTTGCAGGCCACTGTATATTTAGGTTAATAAATAATATCATCCTAATGTGTTAAACCTCTTAGTAAAGTCTGTTGCAGTACTTTTATTAAATTACATGCTTTACGCGGGAGCGAAATGCGAAAAAATTTGCCTCATTGGTCAAAAAGGCGTATTTTAATTAATACCTTCCATCCTCAGGTGGCATGCAAGACTTCAACTACCTCCACGGGGACTGCTTCGAAGTGACTTTCGAGTTGTCCTGCTGCAAGTACCCGGCGGCGTCCGAGCTGCCGCGCTTCTGGGAGGTCAACCGCGAGCCGCTGCTGGCCTTCATGCAGCACGCGCATATGGGTATCAAGGGACACGTGGTGGACCAACACGGGGAGCCGGTCAAGGTACCTTTACAATACTATTGTCAAGGTGAAACTTCTAGACATTTTAGGAAAAGCGGACGGTTTTTCTGACCGCCGGACCAATATTCTGCTAATCTTTATGCATCACTCCCACCTGGACATCAAAGGCAGTGTGCTGGATCAACACGAGACCGTAGTACATGGCCTCAAAGGGACACATGGTGGACCAACAGTCTTCCTGTTGGTCCACCATACCAGCCAAGTTGATCATCATCATAGGACGTCCATTGCCTCTACCGCACATGAGTGTCCATCNAACAACGCAAACGGGGTTGACCTGAACCGGGACTTTCCCGATCAGTTCGACGTGGACCGCTCTGATGACGAGGAATACCTCTTCGGCCACCGACAGCGGGAGACGGTGGCTCTGATGAAGTGGGTCATGGGCAAGCGGTTTGTGCTGTCTGGAAACCTGCATGGTGGAGCGGTGGTGGCCAGCTATCCTTATGATGATTCTATGTGAGTTTTTGGTCTTACTTTTTTGCAATTTGTAGGATCCTGGGCCTGGGGTAGGACGAGGAAACGAGGATAGAACTCAAAATCAAGGTGTCTTTACACACAAGGCCTAGTCGATTAACATAATATAAGAGCTGTCAATATCCCTCTCCGATTTTCTATAGCAACAATGGGGACTATGTATGACCCTATTAGGTCCCAAGCCAATCGACTGACAATTTATTGATTTTGAAAGCTACTATACATGGAATCTTACCGCCACTAACTCGATTTATAGGTCTATTTATAGTGTTTTTTAGAAGCTGCGTCTAAGAATACCTACTTAGTGCAGAGACAGGGAGTCCTCTCACTCGATGGACTGACGATCTAATGTAGGACGTTGGAAGCGCCTGGATGCGGGCAGCGTAGGACCGGTCGTTGTAGACATCCTTGGGGGAGGTCTATGTCCAGTAGTAGACATTCTTAGGTTGAAATGTAGTCTTAGAATTATTAATTAATGTCAACTACTTCTTCCAGCACCGGCCGCGACTGCTGCGTAGAGAGCCTGGCACCAGATGATGCAGTGTTCAAACTCCTCGCACATACCTTCGCGTCCAAGCACGAGGATATGAGGAAGGGCACCACCTGTCCACCAGATAACTTTACCGATGGAGTCACTAACGGCGCTGACTGGTACTCTGTTAAAGGTCAGTTCTAGAAAGTTCCTAGATGTCCATGAGATGAGACGACTGTCCAAGCACGAGTGTATGAGGAAGGGCACCACCTGTCCACCAGACAACTTCACCGATGGAGTCACTAACGGCGCCGACTGGTACTCTGTTAAAGGTACGTCAGTACTGGAAGTTTCCAAGAAGGTTCTGGAATGGAGGCACGAACTACATATATAATTCCTAGTTTAACATACAATCTTCTTTGTAAACATTCGGACCTCTCAAATTATTAATAACTAGCTTTTGCCCGCGGGTTCACCCGCGTGAAATTTAGTTTTTCACATATCGTCATAATTTATAGCCTTTATGTTATTTTGGGTTATAATCAATAATACTGTAAAGTTTCATCAAAATCCGTTCAGTAGTTTTTGCGTGAATTCTATACTATTAGTAGGATTAATTATCAGATAACCTTTTAACCTGTCTTGATGACGCGCAAAAGTCATGCTGTCATGATTCAGAGAACAGGGAATACCCTTATTCGAAGCGATGTTTGTAATCGTTTAAGCGTATTTTTATCTCTCAAAGAGTTATATGTTTACATCATATAATGGGAATTCCAGTACCAGTGAGAATTCGAAAGATGCAATTATTCAGCGTGTTATTTTCAAACTTGATCAAATAATATATCTCCCAATATCCTATCCTTCTAGAAGTTTATTACTCAAACTTTTTCAAAGTAATGAAAATTGAAAGAGGTAAAGCGCGCTAAAAATCAAAAGAAGAGCCCCGTGACGTCAAGAAGTGCTTAAAAGTTTGTGCACTTTGTGACGTCACGCGGAACTTAAATGCACCATAACTTCGTAATTACTTGTTTGATTGATAATTTAATTGATGGACTATAATTTTTTTAATAAACTAGCCTATTGCGTGCAAAAGCTTTTATTAAATTAAGTGTTAGAATATGCTTCATGCACGCATATATTTTGGCGGGCGTGAATACGCGGGCGAAACCACGAGAAAATATTTGCCTAATTGGCAGAAAGGTGTATTTTAATTCCAATACCTTCCATCCACAGGAGGCATGCAAGACTTCAACTACCTCCACGGGGACTGCTTCGAGGTGACCTTCGAATTGTCCTGCTGCAAGTACCCGGCGGCGTCCGAGCTGCCGCGCTTCTGGGAGGTCAACCGCGAGCCGCTGCTGGCCTTCATGCAGCACGCGCATATGGGTGTCAAGGGACACGTGGTAGACCAACATGGGGAGCCGGTCAAGGTACCTTTACAATACTATTGTCAAGGTGAAACTTCTAGACATTTTAGGAAAAGCGGACGGTTTTTCTGACCGCCGGACCAATACTCTGCTAATCTTTATGCATCACTCCCACCTGGACATCAAAGGCAGTGTGCTGGATCAACACGAGACCGTAGAACATGGCCTCAAAGGGACACATGGTGGACCAACAGTCTTCCTGTTGGTCCACCATACCAGCCAAGTTGATCATCATCATAGGACGTCCATTGCCTCTACCGCACATGAGTGTCCATGNTCTAGGAATACCTACTTAGTATGCCGTGTGGTGACGGCAGAGTAGAATACATTTGTCACCAACCCCTACTCTTCCCGCGGGTGTCGTAAGAGGCGACTTAGGGACTACACATCAAACAGAGAACGGGCAGCAGCGCTCTCTGAAAAACATCAATCTTTTAAACTGCGATCTCCAACCCGCCTGCCAAGCGTGGGGATTATGGCAAAACCCTCCACTATAGTGGAGGAGGCTCATAGTCCAGCAGTGGACTGTAAAGGGCTGTTGATGATGATAGAGACAGGGAGGCCTCTCACTCGATGGACTGACGATCTAGTGAAGGTCGTTGGAAGCGCCTGGATGCAGGCAGCGCAGGACCGGCCGTTGTAGACATCCTTGGGGGAGGTCTATGTCCAGTAGTTAGTAGACATTCTTAGGTTGAAATGTAGTCTTAGAATTATTAATTAATGTCAACTACTTCTTCCAGCACCGGCCGCGACTGCTGCGTAGAGAGCCTGGCACCAGATGATGCAGTGTTCAAACTCCTCGCACATACCTTCGCGTCCAAGCACGAGGATATGAGGAAGGGCACCACCTGTCCCCCAGACAACTTTACCGATGGAGTCACTAACGGCGCCGACTGGTACTCTGTTAAAGGTACGTCAGTTCTAGAAGATTCCAAGAAGGCTCTGGAATGGAGGCACGTATGTACCGACGAATTTGGCCTCTCTTACAACATACTTACGCCCCGTATTTACAAACATTACTATGAGGTCTCACAGTGCGCGTGGACGCACAGGGTGACTATGAACCAATCACAGAGCTCTATTAAACACTGTGCATTCGATTTGCTGCTTCACTTAAGCAAGCAACATTAGGCTTACAAACACAATACGTATTGTAGATTTATCTGACACATTCATTGAACTTTAATATACTAAGGACACCTACCTTTGATAACACTTATCATGTGTTATTGCTGAACTACAGAATATTTCTTCTATTCCTAGTTTTACATACAATCTTCTTTGTAAACATTCGGACGTCTCAATTTCTCTCAATTTATTTTAGTTATTAATTAACTAGCTTTCCGCCCGCGGCTTCGCCCGCGTGGATTTTTGTCTGTCACAGAAAAACTTTATCGCGCTTCCCTGTTTCAAAACCAGGATAAAAACTATCCTATGTCCTTTCCCGGGACTCAATCTTTTTCTATACCAAATTTCATCAAAATCGGTTCAGTGGTTTAGGCGTGAAAGAGAGACAGACAGAGTTACTTTCGCATTTATAATATTAGTATAGATAGATATAGATTATCAGATAACCTATTAACCTGTCTTGATGATGCGCAAAAGTCATGCTGTCATGATTCAGAGAACAGGGAATACCCTATTTCGATGCGATGTTTGTTATCTTTTAGGGGTTTTTTATCTCTCAAAAAGTTATAAATGTTTTACATCATTAAAATTGGTAAGAACAAAACCAGTGAAAACCCGAAAGATGAAGTTATACAGTGCGTTATTTTTCTACTTGTCAAATAAAATATCGCCCAATATCCTTTCCTTCTGGGTGTTTATTACTCTACTCTTTCAAACTAATGAAAATTTAATTGGTGGACTAAAAGTTCTTTTAATAAACTAGCCAAAACAAAAGCTTTTTTTTTTCTCTTTCCCTTTTTTTGTCTGTTTTTTTTTGTTTTACACAAGAACTTTTGTAATATGAGAGTAAAGCATTTGAAGGGTTTTTTTAAGGTGTGATGCTTGGTTTTGCAGGCCACTGTATATTTAGGTTAATAAATAATATCATCCTAATGTGTTAAACCTCTTAGTAAAGTCTGTTGCAGTACTTTTATTAAATTACATGCTTTACGCGGGAGCGAAATGCGAAAAAATTTGCCTCATTGGTCAAAAAGGCGTATTTTAATTAATACCTTCCATCCTCAGGTGGCATGCAAGACTTCAACTACCTCCACGGGGACTGCTTCGAAGTGACTTTCGAGTTGTCCTGCTGCAAGTACCCGGCGGCGTCCGAGCTGCCGCGCTTCTGGGAGGTCAACCGCGAGCCGCTGCTGGCCTTCATGCAGCACGCGCATATGGGTATCAAGGGACACGTGGTGGACCAACACGGGGAGCCGGTCAAGGTACCTTTACAATACTATTGTCAAGGTGAAACTTCTAGACATTTTAGGAAAAGCGGACGGTTTTTCTGACCGCCGGACCAATACTCTGCTAATCTTTATGCATCACTCCCACCTGGACATCAAAGGCAGTGTGCTGGATCAACACGAGACCGTAGTACATGGCCTCAAAGGGACACATGGTGGACCAACAGTCTTCCTGTTGGTCCACCATACCAGCCAAGTTGATCATCATCATAGGACGTCCATTGCCTCTACCGCACATGAGTGTCCATCAATGATTTCCAGATTGATACTTCTGGGCCATCATTCTGTCAGCACCTTTATACAACAATAGCATTTTTTTGCAACTGCAACTTGCTGTTGCGAGTTCGAGGTGCAGCGTACGACTGAACTCGACGCGAAGCGCGATGACTTGAAGGCCCGTCCATCTGCCGCCATTCACTATAACTATGTTGGCGGCGTGCTTAGATGCCCTCAATGCGCGAGGGATTTTACCGTGAAAATAGGCTACGTAAGCCATCTTCGGGCACACCAGCGCGCTTCTGGGAGGTCAACCGCGAGCCGCTGCTGGGCTTCATGCAGCGCGCGCATGTGGGCGTCAAGGGACACGTGGTTGACCAACACGGAGAGCCGGTCAAGGTGCACCATTTACACCAATATTAAGGTGCCAAAAGCAGTCCACTGCTGGACCAATCAAGGTGATCATCATCATCATCATCATCATTTCAGCCGTAGAACATCCCTTGCCTCTGAGGGACGCGTGCTGGACTAACACGGGCAGCCAGTTAAAGTGATACGAGTATACTAAGTCCCATCATTTTAGCCAAAGGGAGTTCAAATGACAGTTTAACTTTTCCGGGAACAAACTCTTCCTTCATTGGTTGAGTCTTATTGGTGATCAAGCTGTAGATCTTGGCTACACAGGAGTTGCAGCGGTGGGAACAAGAGGTGGACACGGAGAGCCTGTTCTATAAAAACTTATCTTGCTCGTTCTCTCTATACATATACTTACATGATCCGAATCTGTGAGGATACGGTCCGGAATAGATGTAAAACTTATCGTACATCCGATTTCCGTCATCCGATTTTAATTTATAGAGATTATTTTACACACTATCCCCGTATTTTAATAACAACTACCTTTATTACTTTACTTTACTTTATTTCCAGCACGCCATCGTGCAAGTGGAAGGCATCAACCATCCGGTGAAGGTGACAGACCACGGCGTGTACTGGCGTCTACTGCTGCCTGGAGTCTACAACGTGTCTGCTTCAGCTATGGGGTTTGTACTAACATTCGCTAGCTAGCAAAATTAAAAAAATATATTGGCAGGTGCTAATAGCTCACAAGATAGGTCCTCATAAATTATGTTTACTGTCCGTGGTGTATATCTTTTCTTACANTCATCATCATTTCAGCCGTAGAACATCGCTTGCCTCTGAGGGACGCGTGCTGGACTAACACGGGGAGCCAGCTAAGGTGATGCGAGTATACTAAAGCCATCATTTCAGCTGAATGTAGCTCAATGTCAGTTTAACTTGCCCCCAGGACAATCTTGGCCTTCATTGGTTGAGTGTTTATTGGCGGTTACACAGGAGTTACAGCAGGGGGAAACAGAGGTAAGAATGGTTTCGCTTCTGGGAGATCAACCGCGAGCCGCTGCTGGGCTTCATGCAGCGCGCGCATATGGGCGTCAAGGGACACGTGGTAGACCAACACGGGGAGCCGGTCAAGGTACAAAATGGATCCTATTACAATGACATAAGACTCAACAAAACTTTGATATGCTGTAGACTACAAATTTGGAACCATTGGCAAAACATCCTATCATCTTAGGCGAAGGCTGTCCACTGCTAGACCAACAGGGAGAGTCAGCCAAGGTGATACAAGTATACTAAAGTCCCATCATTTCAGCCAAAGGGAGTTCAATGACAGTTTCACTTGCCCCCGGGACTTCTTGGCTTTTGGTTGGGTATTTATTGACGGCCAATTCAAGGTAATTCCATCAGGGAGCCATTCGAGTATACTAACGTCCCAACGCAGTCCACTTCTAGTCCAATGACAGTTTAACTTCCCCAGCGACAAACTTAAACTTCGTTGATTGGGTTTTATTGGCAGCTGTTGATCCTGGCTTCACAGGAGTTTCAGTGCTGGGAACGAGAGGTGAGAATAGGCCTGTTTAGTTCACAATATGGACAACCTGTCAAGGTCAAAAACAACATCAAGCAGAATACTTGAAGCAAACGCCGGTTTGTCACCAACCCCTACTCTTCCCGCGGGTGTCGTAAAAGGCGACTTAGGGACTACACATCAAACAGAGAACGGGCAGCAGCGCTCTTTGAAAAAACATCAATCTTTTCAACTGCGATCTCCAACCCGCCTGACAAGCGTGGGGATTATGGCAAAACCCTCCACTATAGTGGAGGAGGCTCATAGTCCAGCAATGGACTGTAAAGGGCTGTTGATGATGATGATGAACCGCCGATAGCGATGTCCCACGTTCAAATTTTACATTTTAGAATGGGGATAATAATAAACTGTCGTGATATTATTGATTTGCATAAGAATCTTTGTTTCCAGCACGCCATCGTGCAAGTGGAAGGCATCAACCATCCGGTGAAGGTGACAGAGCACGGCGTGTACTGGCGTCTACTGCTGCCTGGAGTCTACAACGTGTCTGCTTCAGCTATGGGGTTAGTACTAACATTCGCTAGCTAGCAAAATTAAAAAAATATATTGGCAGGTGCTAATAGCTCACAAGATAGGTCCTCATAAATTATGTTTACTGTCCGTGGTGTATATCTTTTCTTACAGGTTACTTTACCTTTTGTTTTGTCACCTGTCGAACCTTAGCTTCGAACTCCTCCTGTGTTCTTCTGATTAATTTAGCTTGCGGGTCCAGTGATAGTTTAATTTCCCTCGGGACAAACTTGACCTTTACTGGTTTGGTTTTTATTGGCGGTCAAGCTGTAGATCCTGGCTACACAGGAGTTGCAGCGGTGAGAACGAGAGGTTGGAATAGTCCCATTAACATTCGCTTACTAGCAAAATTCTTTATCAGTTATAAGCATACATCCTTAATATACTTTGCCTTAAAGCCCCTCTTTCCCATTGGGAACGTGCTCAAGACCCGCGAACGAGGGAGCCCCGTCTGCTTTTAAAAAAAGAAGAGATAATTTATTAAAAGGACCCCAGAACATCCCCAGTAGGCTAAATGCGGTTCTGTGTATCCTGCATTTTGGCTGGACGAAGAAGTGGTTTAATATTATTACGATTCGACTCTCAAGGGGCCTCTTCCTAACCCCATTTACGCAGTTACATATCTCACTTTGAGTGAGAAGGAAGAATAGATCCGAAAACAAAGAAATTCAAATTACTTTAGTAACCTCACTAGGTCATTAATTTTCGAAATTACAAAATACGTGGTGACTTCCTGACTAGTTTCGAATTGAGTCAAAGTCTAAGCCAAGTCAAACGTTAATATTAATCCAATCTGATGAATTGTGATTACTTTAGTTAAATAAAAGATTATTTGCGAATAAAACAGAACAATGTATTTCGGCGGTAAAATGTACGCGGGGGAGAGAATGACAGATACAGTGTTACCAACACAAACATAATAGAAATCAACACTAATACAGTTCTACCAATATAATAGTAGAAAATGTTGCGTTCACTATCTAACACAATCTCTCCCATCCAGGTACGACTCAAAACCGGTGACCATCACGGTGCCCCCACTGGGAGTCGAAGCTTTGACCGTGAATCTCACGCTGACCCGCCGCGAGGACGGTAAGTCAGCGCCCGGGAGCCTAAGGGCGGGCGTGAACGTCGCTTGGGCGGGCGCGTGTGTGCTGAGGCTCGCTGTGCTGGTGCTGGTGGTGGTTGTCATAGCTTAGGAGGTGTTCTTTAACGTCTTTAAAGTCATTGTGGTTAGGGTCATTTTTGAATGACAAAAATCCTGCCGAAAAAACAGTACTTTGACGTATCGAGACTATTCGAGACCCTAATTTGAGCTACGAAATACCTTGTCTAAACTGAGAATGACAAACTAAAGAGTCGACTAACAAAATTAACATTTTGGAATGACAAAAAAAAAGTTTCATCTTGTAGAGACCTTCGTCAAAATTAAGCGATAAACTACACCCTATAGCAATAACGCAATTGAGTCAAAAAATAAAAAAAGTTGGCTTATAAACAATCACAGAACAGTCATTGTCTATGGTCTCACGCTGACCCGCCGCGAGGACGGTAAGTCTCCTGAGGGCGTAATACCTTGTACCCTTATGATAATGGGTCAAAAACGTAAAAAAACCAGCCAAGAAAACCGCCATTTTTATGTAAAGATAATGCGATAAAATACTTTGAAGGCCACGCTAAACCTAGGTAATACCTTGTACCCTTATGATAAAGACAAAAAGAAGCTAGAAACAGAACAGAACAGAGTCATTATCTATGGTCTTTCGCTGACCCGCCGCGAGGACGGTAAGTCAGCGCCCGGGAGCCTAAGGGCGGGCGTGAACGTCGCTTGGGCGGGCGCGTGTGTGCTGAGGCTCGCTGTGCTGGTGCTGGTGGTGGTTGTCATAGCTTAGGAGGTGTTTCTTTATAGCCCTTGGGTCCTTAAGATTTTAGAGACATTTTTAATGTCAAAAATCGGTGCCATAAATACAATACTTTGACGTTTCGAGACCCTACAAAATAACTTGTCTGACCTAAGAATGACAAAGATGTAATCGAACAAAAGGACCCCAGCAAAAATAACATTTCAGAATGACAAAGAAATTCATCTTTTAGAGACCTTCTTCAAACTTGACCAATAACATGCAATGACGCAATTGAGTAGCAAAATAATTTGGCCATAAACAATCACAGAACAGTGTCATTATCTATGAATCTCTCGCTGACCCGCCGCGAGGACGGTAAGTCGGTGCCTGGGAGCCTAAGGGCGGGCGCGTGTGTGCTGGGGCTCGCTGTCATGCTGTTACTGGTGGTGACGGTTGTAGTAGCTTAGGAGGTATTTCTTTATAGCCCTTAAGTCTAAGGGTATAGGGCTATTTTTGAGTGACAAAAATCTGTGCCGAAAAAACAGTACTTTGACGTATCGAGACCCTCGTTTGACCTACGAAATGCCTTGTCTAACCTAAAAATGACAAAGATCTAATCGGACTAAAAAGTTGTCTAAGAAAAATTAACATGCTGGTACTGGTGGTGGTTGTCATAGCTTAGGAGGTGTATCTTTAACGTCTTTAAAGTCAATGTGGTTAGGGTCATTTTTGAATGACAAAATTCGTGCAATCAAACAGTACTTTGACGTATTGAGAGACCCTCGTTTCACCTACGAAATAACTTAGACTTCGTCGGTGAAACGAGACAGAGAGTCCCTAGGGCGGGCGCGTGTGTGCTGGGGCTCGCTGTGCTGGTGCTGGTGGTGGTTGTCATAGCTTAGGAGGTGTTTCTTTAAAGCCCTTGGGTCCTTAAGATTTTAGAGACATTTTTAATGTCAAAAATCGGTGCCAATAATACAATACTTTGACGTTTCGAGACCCTACAAAATAACTTGTCTAACCTAAGAATGACAAAGATGTAATCGAACAAAAGAGTCGACTAAGCAAAAATAACATTTCAGAATGACAAAGAAATTCATCTTTTAGAGACCTTCTTCAAACTTGACCAATAACATGCAATGACGCAATTGAGTAGCAAAATAATTTGGCCATAAACAATCACAGAACAGTGTCATTATCTATGAATCTCTCGCTGACCCGCCGCGAGGACGGTAAGTCGGCGCCTGGGAGCCTAAGGGCGGGCGCGTGTGTTCTAGGGCTCGCTGTCATGCTGTTACTGGTGGTGACGGTTGTAGTAGCTTAGGAGGTATTTCTTTATAGCCCTTAAGTCTAAGGGTATAAGGGCTACTTTTGAGTGACAAAATTCGTGCAATCAAACAGTACTTTGACGTATTGAGAGACCCTCGTTTCACCTACGAAATAACTTAGACTTCGTCGGTGAAACGAGACTGAGGGCGAGCGCGTGTGTGCTGGGGCTCGCTGGTTATCATAGCTTAGGAGGTATTCCTTTAAAGTTACGGTGATTAAGGCTAGTTTGGAATGAAAAAACCGTTCGAATGGGGTCAAAAACGTTAAAAAATCAGCAAGGAAAAACCGCCATTTTTATGTAAAAATAATGCGGTAAAATACTTTGAAGGTCCCGCTAAACCTAGGTAATACCTAGTACCCTTATGATGAAGACAAAAAGAGGCTGTTTTTGAATGACAAAAATTCGTGCAAGTAAAACAGTACTTTGACGTATCGAGACCCTAGTTTGAGCTACGAAATAACTTATCTAGCTTAAGAATGACAAAAGATGTAATCGAACTAAAGAGTCGACTAAGAAAAAATAACATTCAACAAATCACACACGTCACTGTGATTGAATAAAATAAGCCGGCTAAGAAAAAAATACATTTTTAGTGTAAAAACTGCTATAAAGATACATAAATGCCCCCGCCAAACATTTGGAAACAAATATTTAAAAAATCACAATATGATTATGATAATCTATTTGACATAAATATTAATGACTTTGAAAGAAACACCTCAACGCTTTGATAGTGATCAGGTTTCATTGATTGTGTGCAATAATGCAATCGATATAATTATCATCATTTTTGCCGCCTTTTTCATCGAAGTCATAACAGATATAAAACTATTCTACGTAGCCATTAAGTATAATAATATGATAATATACAAGTGTTTAGTTATTAAACCAAGTTTTGTATAAAAATATTATTTATATCTGTTATTATTTCGATGGCTTTTCGTCACTAACTATGTAAATACCATTATACTTATAAATTGAAGGAAACATTCAATGCTCAATTTTAACTACAGTAGTTTGTAAATTTTACAGTTTCTCATTTTTTTAAAAATAAGGTTAGGAATTAAGATTAGGTATTTTTAAAACTGACACTGCCTAGCTCTTCCTCAGTTAAGCCTAATAAATAGTGAAGTTGTTCCTACGACCGTATGTCAAAAATTATGTTTAGCCTAAAATCCAACTAAGTTAAAACCTAGGTTTAATTATACTTCCGATAAAGTACTGAATGAAAAATGCGATCGTAAGCTGTTCTCGGAAGTCTTCCTTTAGATTTAAACTTCAACCCGGTCGAGTTAACTGTACCCTTATTCACGTAACAATACTTCAAGACAACAAAACACTGAGTTGCGATCCTATCGAGTAATCGTTCTATCAAAATGACCCTTGTGAATAGGGATTAAAACTGTTTTTCAATGGCACGACGTAACAAAACTTAAATGACAACAAATCGCTGAGTTGCGATCCTATCGAGTAATCGTTCTATCAAAATGACCCTTGTGAATAGGGATTAAAACTGTTTTTCAATGGGACGACGTAACAAAACTTCAACGACAACAAAACACTGAGTTGCGATCCTATCGAGTAATCGTTTTATCAAAATGACCCTTATGAATACGGATTTAGAACTGTTTTTCAATGGGACCACGTAACAAAACTTCAACGACAACAAAACACTGAGTTGCGATCCTATCGAGTAATCGTTCTATCAAAATGACCATTGTGAATACGTATTTAGAACTGTTTTTGTCTGATTTAACCCCGACCGTACCAGAGCGTCGATGTGACGTCACGTGTGCCTGGTGCGCAGTTAACTCCTTCGGGTTGTTCAGCGTACAACGAATAAGATACAAACATTCAGATTTGTCAAACATTCGGCATGTACTTTAGAGAGAGACGATTTCCACAAGGAAGAAGCCTATACTTTAGTATTATAAATTATGTAAAATTATTGCAATATGTTTCGTGCCAAGTCTCACTAATTAAAAATTAGACATTCCAAAATTGATCTCAAAGTATACTTAAAGCCTTTTGGCCTGTTTATTGGTTGTGATATTTTTTAATCGAATTTAAGAAATAAAAAAATTTAAATTACATTCCTAATTAAAATAAATGACCTAAATTAATAACTATACTAACTAATTTTAAAAACTTGGTATATATTTATACATATTTATGTATCTATTGTAGTAGTAATTAGAGGGAATGGTAGTTAATCACATAATACTAGTTGTAAAGGTAATGTGTACCAATAAAGTTGATTGTATAATTAATACTTTAGAATTTTGATATTTTCTATCCTACATTTATACTGTGATAAGTCAAAACCTACTTTGTGCTCGTAAATGTTTCAATAACTAAAAAAGCTCAAATTACCATGTGCATTTTCAAATTGATTTAAAAGAGATTCATACCATTTAATGATACAAAAAATTAGAATGGGGCTCAGTGTTATAAGTGAGTAATTTACTTATCTACATCGCTTATGTATAAACTGCTCACTTCATTATTGTCACGTTGCTTTGCTACTAACTTCACACCTAAAGCTGTATACTCATGAGCGAGCGAGTTGCATCAATAACCATAAGTATTGTGCATAATATAGACATGGATAAGAAATAAACACTGGTTACTAATATTGATCTCAAAGAGGGAAAATATTGGTTTAAAGTTACAGCTTGGCAGTGAGTACTCGGCCTAAGAGTAATCACCTATCTACAGGTTAAATTTTTATTTACGTAGTTTTTGTGATAATGTTGTTGTTGGTACTCTCAGCATCTAACATGATAACATCAAAACATTAAAGGAAAAATTTATTTAATATGTAGGTACATTTATTTAGAGTGCACATGGTGAAATGGTATAATACTTTTAATGTTGACTGTACGAAACGAGAAATTGACTCGATTTTTATCATGAATTGTGTATTGTGATTAACAATAAAATGAAGTTTCATATTGATTCTACTGTTTTTCTGAAGTCTCATTACTTCTTAGTACTTTGGTTGTTTAGTTTTAGTTTATTTTTATTTTAGTTGAAATATTTTAGTTTTAATTAGTAAAGTATCTTTGGTGGTTGGTTTTTTCTTTTCTTTCCTATTATGCTTCGTAGATTTGCCCTTTATTTTGCTGTATTTTTCTTTTAGTTTTCCTAACCTCCATCCTTTAGGTACACTATCCTCATACCAATACACACTAACAACTTTCAACTGTAAATATTACCACAGAATAATAATAAGTACTACGTACAGAAGTTTTACTTCGCGAAGGTATTTAAAAAAATGTATGCTCAATGTCATTAACAATATGGTGTAATATAGCCTGTCTCAAGAGTCAAGCACCATTTTGTTGACAAACGTCAGTGATCGGCACAGCGCCGAAGCTATTGGCTCCGTGCACGATTACAGCGCCAACTAGCGTCCACAACTTTGTGGGTTCTGTCACATTGACATTTAGGTCGTATATTTGTGAAAAAATATCGAAATGAAAAAATAACAAATATTTTCAACTAATAAATTGTTGTGATACCACGATTTGGGTGGAAAAAAGGTTTTGAAATCATTTTGGTCATTCAAATCAAATGAGGTAAGTCCAAAAAGTGTGTTTAATTTTGATTGTGTCAGGGTTTGTTTACTTCATTTATAGTTGTAGTTTTACAGTAAAACAAAAAGAAAAAGCTACTTTAACGGTTTCATTATATAACAGTAAATATATTTAAATGTTTCTGTATCGCTAGTAATAAATTAAATATCGTTTTCAGATCGAAATGAGTATCGTTTTGAAGACCGGGTTTGTGAGAGTTACAATATCAAATTCCAACCACAAACCGTATTTAAAGGAAAGTTGTTGGTATTGGCTGGACAAGTCCGAGATGTAGAAGAATTAAGAACAAAACAAGGGCAGAGTTCAATAATTGACGCTCTCATCATAAGGCAAACATCTGTGCACAACAACTACTGTGACTCATTTTTGTACTACCACGTTGTATAGTTTAGTTATTTCCAAATTGTAAACGGCTATTAAAACAGCCCTATCGAAATACAGTCCACTCTTTTATTTAAGTTTCCAGTAGGACCCTTTTCATGCGATTAATTAATGATATTAAAATGTATTATGTAGAATCCTTTTGCCATTGACAGATACATCTGATGACAGAGCTTACATTATTTCTACTTTTGACCACCATGAGCGCTGCGATAGATTATGTCCCCCCCACCTAGTACTTCGCACCCAGCGAATAGGGCTGACTTCGGTAAAATGATGTGACGTGAGGTGCCAAACTGCGGAAAATGGCGGAGGAAATACATGATTAAGCATGAATTATCATGAATAATATTAACTACTTATTTACCTCTCAGTGTCTTGAGGCAACTTAAAAAAGTACATTCTGTGTTTTTATTATTATTTTGGCAGTTAAATACTGCACAGTATTTAGTACACCATTATCTTTATTTTCTTCCATCATACACAAGAATACGCGTGCGTGAGTCAATGTTCGCTCGTATGTGAGGCCTTGTCGAATAGTATCCTGTAGGTGGGCCATCGTGCGTGTTTTGTTTTTGATGTAAACTCGCGGAGATGAACAGGCCTGATATTACTATCAGAAAAATACCTTTCATAAAAATATAAGTACAAACCAGCGTGTTCTTGGCTTAAGAAAAGTATCTGCTTGTCGTGTCGACAACAAACCTATAGAGTGTCGGCCCAAAACTCCACTACAAGAGTGGCGTTGGAACAGTATAATAAAATACATACTTAGTTTGACATAAAAATATAGTTATGGGCGTTATGACCTTAAAATTACTGTGTGTGTGCCACTGAAGACTTTCTTAATAAGCCTGTTGGATTAGATGTACCGTAGATGACACATTAAGATACTAAAACCTCGATAAATCAAGATAAATCTTATGTAGGTAGTTGCCATGAGAGCTATTTTTTCAACAAACAAATCATATTCTGAATGGACTGTACACAAACGATTGAAAGAGTTCTCATAAATAAATAAATGAATCAAAATCAAAAATATTTATTCAGAGACCACAAGTGGCACTTATGAATATGAATAGAAATAGCCTAGTACGCAGACAGATAAATAAATAAAAGAATATCCACATTCCTACGCCTGTATTTAACATTTTCTTTCCCCTTTCTTTGAAACTATTTACCTACTTCAGCTAACAAACATCTGGTCCGGAGGCGGTGGTGGCACTTTTGCTCTTCAATTAAAACTACTTAGGTATTTTAGTACTAAAATCATAATAAGCATGCAGGAATTGTTTGATGCATTAAATTTGAGTATTTAAATGGAGTGGGAATTAAAATAGCAAAGTTAATGTCCCATTCTTACTGCTGTCAAATTCGAAGATACACATAAAAAAGTAAATAAGGTATTTACAGTGACAGGAGAGAAAAAAAATACAGAAAACTCAAAGCAGGTTTCCCAGTTTATATAATTAGTAAAATTCCATTCCAGAATTATATCTTTCTGTAAGGTTTAAAAAATGTTCTGAATTGTCTTCGGACTGCCGATTCATTCCGTAGTTCGATCCCCACCGAACGCTGAACTAATGTGGTGAACGCATTCATTTAATTATCTTATTGGTTCACCACAAGTTAATAATACCGTTAAAAAACCTTATTTGACCTAAATTAAATACTAGCGGCCACCCGCGTGGACCCCGTTTTACCCCCTTAGGGATTGAATTATGGAAAATCCCGTCTTAGCACCTATGTTCTAAAAGGAACCCCCATGCAAAATTTGAGACTCCTGGCACTTGTAGTTTCTGAGATTTCGTGATGAGTTAGTGAGTCAGTCTGACCTTTCGCTTTTATAAATATAGATAAAAATACACATAATACTCTATTAAACCCTTCCTTCACACTCACGTCCCCGCTATTCCCCTAAGCTAAAACCAAGGGCAAATCTCCAGAGCATGAAAGGAAGCCGCGTCACGACCTGGACGGCATTTCAGCTCTGGACTTCCAGCACCACGACTTCAAGAGCATGGAGAAGTACCTCCAGGATCTGCACGACAAGTATCCGGAGATCACGGCGCTGACCAGTATTGGGAAATCCGTGGAGGGACGGGAGCTGTATGTGATGGAAGTTACGAAGAACCCTGGGAAGCATTTGCCTGGTGAGTCTGGAATAGTTTGTAGACCTACTGTTAGGAAGATACTGCGATTGAGCTCTATTACTTTTTGTGGGTTATTCTTGTCCCCTAATGCAAGATCATGAGAAAACAGTCAAGTAGGTACGAGGTGATAGTTGAGTTGCTTGAATACATATAATACGAATTATTGTTGTAAAAACTATTTTTGCAGTCTTCCTCTCTTTCATAACTTTATGTAACCTTCTGTTCTATATTACTTGGTTTTGAGATCCATAAAAATCATTTTTCAGCAGGAGATCGTTTTCTTATTTATGTTTTAAAAGTCGCATGTCAAACATTTTGATGCACATTGACATTCTGTGTATGGTCTTTCTGTCCCCGATCCGATGAAGAAAGTTCTCCAACTCCTATAGTCTCATTACTTATTGACACTCAGAATCTTTTTTTTTTAATAAATATTACTACAATTACTCTACTTTTCTCTCCAGGCAAACCTGAGTTCAAATACGTGGCCAACATGCATGGAAACGAAGTGGTGGGCCGCGAGCTTCTGCTTGAACTGGCCAAGTTCCTCTGCTACCAGTACTATGCGGGAGACGAGAGGGTGCAGCGTATACTGAACACTACCCGAGTGCATCTTATGCCTAGCATGAACCCGGATGGCTACGAGAAGTCCAGAGAAGGTATCGTAATGCTTACGTAGTCTCCTAAGTTAGCGACAAATGCGACGTGGCAAGCGCGACGAGCGACGTATCATTGTGTCATGTTATGTCGTGTCGCAGCGTGTCTCCGTTAAACAGCCATAAGTGTACTAGTGCCCACGTAGTTGGCCAAGTTCCTCTGCTACCAGTACTATGCTGGAGACGAGAGCGTGCAGCGTATATTCAACACTACGAGGGTGCATCTGATGCCTAGCATGAACCCGGATGGCTACGAGAAGTCCAGAGAAGGTATCGTAATGCTTACGTAGTCTCCTAAGTCAGCGACAAACGCAACGTGGCAAGCGCGACGAGCGCAGTGAAACCTTGCTTGTCCTATGTCCCATTATGCGACGTATCATTGTCATGTGTCGCAGCGTGTCTCCCTTAAACAGCGCTAAGTGTACTAGTACCCACGTAGCTGGCCAAGTTTCTCTGCTACCGAGCGTCTCCCGCATAGTACTGGTAGCAGATAAATCCTCTGATCCAGCGTATACTACACGAGTGCATCTGATGCCTAGCATGAATCCAGATGGCTACGAGAAGTCCAGGGAAGGTATGTAGCTACCTAGCGCTAAGTGTACTAGTACTAGCAGTTTCTGCTCAATCTTGCCAAGTTCCTCTGCTACCAGTATATGCGGAAGACGAGAGAGTGCATCTGATGCCTAGCATGAACCCGGATGGCTACGAAAAGTCCAGGGAAGGTAGGTATGTGGTTATAGGGCTATTTGTAAAACGACCTACAACTGGCCAAGTTCCTCTGCTACCAGTACTATGCTGGAGACGAGAGGGTGCAGCGTATACTGAACACCACACGAGTGCATCTGATGCCTAGCATGAACCCGGATGGCTACGAGAAGTCTAGAGAAGGTGGGTAATGGGTATCTTAAACAGTAAGGGGACATCGCAGACCTGGCTTGCGAATCGCTAAATGTTTAGTTTACACTAATCGAGTAATTTAGTAGCTAAACGTGGTTGAACACCAAAAATTTAGACGACCAACACCATGTTACTTATTCTTTCGATCGAGCGAGATTATCCATTTTGTTATATTCTGCCAGGCGAGTAACATCCCCACCCCGCGTCCTTGCTCACTCGCTCTAAACAAGTCCGTGCGCCGGCGTTTGCAACTTCTTGACTTTATCATGTCAAAGTTGATTAGACACTCAACATTAGAGATTTACCTTTGTGCTGTAATCCATTTAATACTACAATAAAATCAGTATATCAATCTGTGTCTTCCAGGCGACTACAGCAGCATGCGAGGCCGAGCCAATGCCCACAAGGTGGACTTGAACAGAAACTTCCCCGATCAGTACGGGCCTACAAAGGTTTGTTAACGTTTATTACTCGTATTATAACTAAATAACGTTTGACTGTATGATTTTTACTAAAATAACTGCATAAATTGGTTGAGTTGAATGATGATTTGAAAACTGCATTTCTGGATTGAGTTTACAATGATTTGATTTGACAAAATGATTTTTGCAATATGAAAATAATTATCTCTTTTGATGGCATGTGCTCTGAACATTTTAAGTCTCCCTCTTCCCTTAAACATGATTTTTTACTTGTAAATCTTGTAATCAGTTAGTGAAAGTAATTTTCGCTAAACGGTAGATTGATCTGAGGTGGAATTGTGTAATGTAAAGCAAACTCTATCATTTGACAGTTCATAACGTACGATTATTCTGTCAAACGCTTTGTTTAACTGACTTTATCATACGTTATGAACTGTCAAATGATTACGATTGCTTTACACAATTCCACCTATGATCTCTGAGCTACCAAGACATTGAGCCACTCGGTTTTTTAAGTACAAAAACTTGTTTGAATTTTAAATTAAAACTCCCAATAACCACCTCTAACCTCTTTAACCCTTCCGTTTGAAAATAACGGTTTTATTTAACTAACAACCGTTCCAGGACAACATTTTCCCCGAACCAGAGACAATAGCGGTGATGAATTGGTCGTTGTCTATTCCTTTCGTGTTGTCCGCGAACCTTCACGGCGGTGCCCTCGTCGCCAACTACCCGTATGATGGCAACCCTGACATGAAGACGGGCGTGAAGTCCGCCTCGCCTGATGATCCTGTGTTTATGCATTTGGCTCACGTTTATGCTGACGTAAGTATTTAAGGGTTGAGAGCTTAAACAGTGATGGCAGAGTAAATACAAATGAGTAGGTCATCTTCATAGAAACGCACCGAGCGCGGTTTGTATGTGAGCGCGCCAATACGTATGCGGCGCGCACGCACACACTGACAAAATTCGGCGCAACACCCCGCTAATCCACGCTCGGTGCGTTTCTATGAAGATGAACTACTTATTTGTATTTACTCTGGTGATGGTTACTTTAATCATAATAGGCTTATTGGGAAATGACACTCAAAACTTGACTCAAAATACAATACGACCGTCTTTTTTTTCTAAGACAGAGTAACCGTGATTGTTTTAGAATCACTGTTTAAGTTTTTGCCATTAAGTCCTTTCATATAGGCCTAGGATGTGCGCCCCGATAAGCGGTTATCACGCCTTTTTATCGATTTTGCCCATACATTTTGACGTCGATAAAGTATATCACGGCACGCATCCTAGCCCAGATAGCCTGCAAATACAGTATATTTCTGTTTGAACTTCCGATATTGTATGAATACGTGGGGTATTCATCAAAACTTTAAAAAAGAATACGTGGGAAAAGTCTCGAAAGTGAAAAAGAAACACACTGTATAAAATAGTTTCAGCTTTGACTTGGCCTGTAGCCTGAAATTGAATGGCTTGTTTTGACGATTTTACTTACATTTTGAATGCAATTACTCGCATACTTTTCGAGTGTATGCATGTTTGATTAATTGTATTTGGGTAAGTATTTTCTTTCATATTGGATCGTAGACATCATTACATTACATAGTAGAGATAGAAATTTTAAAATTAGATACTTGTTGTCATTACTATTAATACAGCTTTTTCGATTTATCGCAACTAGAAGTTGTATTTAAATATAACTATATCTGTTACTTGTTAAAATGTGTATGGTATGGTATTGATTCTAATCACTAAAAACCTCTCATATGTTAACTATAGGTTAATTTAATTGACTGTCACAGGCTCACACGAAAATGCATCTGGGGCAGCCCTGCAAGAACTTGATAGACGAAAAGTTCCCCGGAGGCATCACTAACGGCGCCCAGTGGTGAGTTTTTATGACAGACCGACACGGTAGAATGATTTTTCAAACTTCTGTACAAAATCAAAATTCTGTAAAAAAATTCAGAAAAAAGTATTTTTATTGTTATTAATTAACCATTTGTAACAGAGGAAGATTGCTGCCTTAACTTTCTCTGGAAATTATGCATCTCTCCCTACATGCCTTAGTTTACCTTATATACCTTCAGTTTTTTGTCTAAATCCCTTGTGCCTGTCTAAAACAATCAGATTTTCCCTCCTCTGAGATAGAAGTTAGGATCATGCTTCATCCAGGTGATATCACCCAGGTGGAACAGAACAAAGTGGAATAATCCAGAAGTTAGGCCCATGAGTACTTTCTTATAAGTTACAACTAAGTTATAATATTAGTATGTATTTGCCAGGTACGTGCTAGCGGGAGGCATGCAGGACTGGAACTACCTACACACGAATGATATGGAGCTGACTTTAGAACTGGGTTGCTACAAGTTCCCGCCGGAATCTGACTTACCTACTTACTGGGAGCATAACAAGGATGCGCTGCTGACTTATATCGAACAGGTAGGTCAAAAAAAGTGTCGGACTGGCCGAATCGAGATCCGAGAAATACCAAGAAAGGTTCGCATCCCGCCACCGCTGGACTATTGTGGTGAACCTACTCATGACACAAGCATAACGTTTATCTTATCATGGTGGAACTTAATCCTTCCAAAAAAAATAGGCCCTCTTGACACACTTTGACTGACAACAGTGACTGAATTTCTTCCGCCACTTCTTCTCAGCACAAGCCCATAATGTTGTCCCGAAATGGTGGTAGGGCAAGCTATATTTAGGACGTGCACAAGTGCCCTGGAAAGAGCCTAAAGAACTACTTAAGTACTAAATATAGTATGGAACCCTCAAAAACAGTACTGTCACAGGACCACAACTATCAAAACGTCAGCACATAACTATTTTTTTAATTTCTCCATCCAGGTCCACAAAGGAGTCCACGGCTTCGTCCACAGCCACATCGGCAGCGCGCTAGCCAATGCGACCATCACCGTTGAAGGCATCAGGCATACAGTACGCTCGGCGGTTGATGGAGACTACTGGAGGATACTGCTACCAGGGACCTATAACGTCACTGCTAGCCGTAGTGGGTAAGTGTCATTAGCATCATCATTTCAGCATAAAGACGTCCACTGTTGAAGATAGGTCTACCCAATGATTTCATGAAAGGCGACAGCCAATGGAGACTACTGGAGGATACTGCTACCAGGGACCTATAACGTCACTGCTAGTCGTAGTGGGTGAGTATCATTAGCATGATCATTTCAGCATAAAGACGTCCACTGTTGAAGATAGGTCTACCCAATGATTTCATGAAAGGCGACAGCCAATGGAGACTACTGGAGGATACTGCTACCAGGGACCTATAACGTCACTGCTAGTCGTAGTGGGTGAGTGTCATTAGCATCATCATTTCATCAAAAGTTGACAGTGCGCTAGCCAACGCGACCATCTCCGTTGAAGGTATCCGACACAGTGTGCGTTCAGTGGTTTATGGAGACTACTGGAGAATACTACTACCAGGGACCTACAACGTCACTGCTAGTCGTAGTGGGTAAGTGTCATTAGCATCATCATTTCAGCATAAAGACGTCCACTGGTGAAGGTCTACCCAATGATTTCATGAAAGGCGACTACTGGAGACTACTGGAGGATACTGCTACCAGGGACCTATAATGTTACTGCTAGCCGTAGTGGGTGAGTGTCATTAGCATAATCATTTCATCAAAAGTTGACAGTGCGCTAGCCAACGCGACCATCTCCGTTGAAGGTATCCGACACAGTGTGCGTTCAGTGGTTTATTGAGACTACTGGAGGATACTGCTACCAGGGACCTATAACGTCACTGCTAGCCGTAGTGGGTAAGTGTCATTAGCATCATCATTTCATCAAAAGTTGACAGTGCGCTAGCCAACGCGACCATCTCCGTTGAAGGTATCCGACACAGTGTGCGTTCAGTGGTTTATGGAGACTAATGGAGAATACTGCTACCAGGGACTTATAACGTCACTGCTAGTCGTAGTGGGTAAGCATCACTACCATCATTGGAGCCAGGACGTCTACTGGTGAACATAGGTCTACCCAGTGATTTCATGACAGACGACAGCCGATGGATACTACTGGAGGATACTACTGCCAGGGACCTATAACGTCACTGCTAGTCGTAGTGGGTGAGTGTCATTAGCATCATCATTTCATCAAAAGTTGACAGTGCGCTAGTCAACATTACCATCTCCGTTGAAGGTATACGTCACAGTGTGCGTTCAGCGGTTGATGGAGACTATTGGAGGATACTGCTACCAGGGACTTATAACGTCACTGCTAGCCGTAGTGGGTGAGTGTCATTATCATCATCATTTCAGCCACAGGATGTCCACTGCTGAATATAGGCCTCCCTAAATAATTTCCTGGAAGACTCCCGTCATACAGGAAGATATTGCTGCCCGAGACTTATAACGTCACTGCCAGCCGTAGTGGGTAAACAGCATTAACTTCATCATTTCAGCCAGGACGTCCACTGCTAAACATACAGTCTACTCAATGATTACCTAGAACGCGCTCGACAGTCGATGGAGGCTACTGGAGGATACTAAACTTCCTGGAATCTACAACGTCGTTGCCAGCCGTACAAGCATCTAAAGTTTGTACAAAATAAGCTGACCATGGCGTCACTTACTATTATGGGACTCGCTTTGACGTATCAAATGACATCATGAGATTTCTAATAGCAGCTCTTATCTATTTTAACAAATTTTACATCAGACGACAAGTAAAAACATTGTTTGGTACATTATCAGTGAAAACAATGCCAATTGACCTTTATTCATATTATTCCACAGGTACGAAAGTGTAACGGAAGAAGTGACCGTCCCACCCAATGGATCCGTCAGCCTTAACTTCACGCTCATGGCTATCGACCCCCAGCACTGGTCATCAGCGTACGACTTCCGGTAAGCACTTTTATGTGGCTCACGATAAGGTCCACTTTGCTTCGCGTTTGCACTGTGACGTCACTTGTAATGTTGTAATGGCACTCTTGCGCAGCGGTTGTGAAATGTTTTGAAACTTTAATATTTTGTAATAATCATATAAATTACCATTTTAAATTGAAGCAAAAGTAACCTGTATTTTCTGTGTTTTCCCAGGATCAAATTTCATACATTTTTAAATAAAAAATGGCAAATCAATTATTATAATTTTAAATTCCCTTTTTTCTTCAATCCATTTTAGAACTGCCTGTGCCGGAACACTATAAAGTTTATGTTGCTTCTTTATAACTATGTTCATACCAATTATATTATTTATTTACAACATATTCTATGTGCTCATAAATAAGGTTTTTGTCCATTTTCTTGTGCTACTTAAAATTTATTTTCTTAAGTACTAAAACGATTTGAATCAAACCATAGATTAACAAATCAAAATAATTATCTATCTTTTACCAGTAAAATATCGCATACTAGTCTTTGTTTACTAAGAAAGTAATAAAACATTGAATATGTGTATTATTATAATGACTCGTACTTAATTTTAAATGATTTTAATTTTGTAGCTTTTAAATTACTTGCATTTTTTGCACTCCCTGCACTTTAAGTTAGTTTAAAACATTAATTTTAACTTTAGCTTTCTTATTTTCTTATGCACGTAAGTTTTTATTCATATTGACACATATTATGCTAAATAAACCATTATTTATGTATGTATGTATATTAAATGTTTAATAATAAACGCTTGCACATGTCTGCCTGTGTGTTGTTTTCACTAACAGTCTTACTAACGCACACTATGTTACGACCAGATTGGACGACTTTGAAAGAAGACATTTGAACAATTTCATAAGAATGTGTAAGGTAATTTCAATTTATTTTTGAAGAACTAGTAGCTTTTTTATTGTGAAAATACTAGTTTCTATAGTATTATTGCCATTGTAATTTAATCATAAAAATATTTATATCAAAAATTGCCTTCAAAAGAAGTAGTATTAGCAATCGAGTCGTATAATTCAAACAAATATTTAGTTACAAATAACTATAACTGATCAGAGTAATAGGATAACATAATAATCGAGTGAAGAACGTCAGTTAAGTATTATAGATTTAATTTTAGATAGTGTTGTTCTCTATAAACTACTAAATAATAGAATTCATTATACATTTAGACCATTATTACGAATTGACGCTAGTTTCAATATCATTGAACTCATGTAAAAATGTATGTCATCTGTCTAAATATGTTTTCACGCAAACATTCTTGCATGTAGAATGGTGAGTATTACTTTTTGAATTTTCTACAATAGTTAAATTAGACTCAAAGCAATACTAAATCTGTATTCTAAAGCTTAAATTAAAGTCTAATTTCTCGTGCCATTTTCATATACCTACAGCATTTAGCCTAACTTGAACCTTATTCGCAGCGTGTTAGAGAGATATACTATTATTTAAAATGGCCTTTATTTGCAGCGTGCTAGAGAACATAATCAACACGCGGTACCACTCTCGCCTGGAGGCCTACGAGTTGCTCTCAGAGCTGGAGAACAAATTCCCGGACGTAGCGGAGTTCCGAGCTGGAGACAGTCTGGCTACGTCGATGTTCCATGAGCTGAAGATCACTGACCAGGTAATTTGGCCCTTATTGTTAGAGCACTAGAGTGCACAATCGATATAAGACCGAGCGAGGGGTACTGGAACAGATCTCTTGAAACTGATACACAGTTAAGTACTCGACCATACTAAACTGTACTCGACCTCAGCTGAGGGGAAGTAAGCTACGTGTAGTACGTGTAATATGGCTGATCTTTTTAAAGTCCGCTTTTAAATAGGCCATTAAACAATAATTATTGTAATATTAGCGTATTACTTTAACAGCGGACTCCAAAATTGACTTTATTGGTTGTCAAACCTCGTTCGTTCGTTTCAGCCGAAAGACGTCCACTGCTGGACAAAGGCCTCCCGCAAGGATTCCACAAAGACCGGTCCTGCGCCGCTTGCATCCAGGTACCTCCCGCGACCTTCACCAGATCGTCGGTCCACCTAGTGGGAGGCCTGCCCACGCTACGTCTTCCAGCTCGCAACGCAGAATCGCTAAAATCAAGTGGCTGTGGGCGGGGCACATAGCTCGAAGAGCTGATGGCCGCTAGGGCAGGAAAGTCAAACCTCACTATGAGCTAAATTTAGTCCACTTTATTTTATTTACACTTTTCAAAAGTTATAATTTTTGTACAAGTTAGGTACTTTACGTTAGAAATAACTATTACTCATTTTTCAATCTATGTTCTATAGCCATAAAAAAGTAACAGTAATTTTTTTCACAGGTCGGTTCGCCCGAAGAGACCAAGTTCCACATAGCGATCATCAGCAGCTTCTACGGCTCAGAACCTCTTGGACAAGAGATGCTAATCAACTTTGCTCGGCACATAGCCAACGCCTATTCCATAGGAGAGCCCCTCCACAAACGCTTGCTAAACACCACCGTACTACACTTCATCCCCAACATAGACGTACTAGCTGAAAAAGTCATAAAACAGTACGACGGATCCAGCAAATGTGAGGTCGATACTTTAGAAGAAGGTTTTGGAGACAGCCTGTATAGCTACATAACTCAAAGCAACAATAATCCGTTGACAAACTACACCAGAGAAAAATCCTTTGTGGAACTGTTAAAGAGTGAAAAGTTCGATCTGGTGCTGGAACTGTCTTCGGGGAACGAGGATGTGGCGTATCCCGAAATGTCGAAGGAGATATATGAGAAGTTCGCGAGGGTCTACCAGGATAACAGGACGCCTAGCGACAAGTACGCGTGTGTGGCGTCAAATGATAATGAAGTAAGTTGTTTTCATTATTTATCTTTGTGGCAGAGTAGAATAGGACCCCCCAAACTTTCCGTGAATGTCGTAAGAGGTGACTAAGGCTAAGAACTCACGGCGCGATTTTAAATCGCGCCGCGTGCTAAGTATCTGGTACAAAATGGTCGCCCGCCGATAAGGCGGCTTTCTCTCGCTCGAAAACCTCCGAGCGGGACCCGATTACAACCGCGCCCGCTGCGGGCGAAAACCGCGTCGTGAGTTATGCATTCGTTTTTACATAAGTATCTGCATTCTACAGAATCAGCGGGCGCGGGTGAAAATCGCTCCATGAGTTCTTAGCCTAAGGGAGAAATATGTGAACATCAGGGCTCTGCAGCCCGTCTGGCCAACGTGGGCAGTATAGGCCAAGTCGTCCATTTGCCTCTGGTAAATTAGAGAGAGTCATTTTCCTACAGTGATTTTTATTATTATAATTACACTTCTTGGAAGAGGCCTTTGTAAAGAAGTGGATGTCATTTGGCTGAAATGAACAAACTGCGCTTAGGGACCAGTTTTACCGGGTCCTGAAGTCCCTGAAAAAAATATAAATTTTAGCTTCATGTGCCCCGGATACGAATACATCACATCTTGTATTATACACTTTAGAAGTAACTCGAGTCACTACTGTCAGCTTCCTTTTCAAAGGTTTACAAATTAAATTAAATAACGTAATGAAACAAAGATACAATGTTGACTACGTGATTCACAATGTTGACCACGACCACTCTGGCAAGAGTGTACCGACTAGGAAAGTGTGGTGTAAGTCATAATCCCGATACCTATCTCGCAGATACACGGAGCCCTAATCGACACGCTGCTAGAGAAACTCGACACGCCCGTAATATCTGCGGGCCTGAGCTGCTGCCGCATGCCCGAGGCGAGGGACATCGCGTGGGTGTGGCGGGACAACCTGCAGAGCGTCATGAGCTTCGTGCAGCAGGCTGACACTGGTAAGTATAGTAATACACTATGGTTTCTGATTTATCCAAATATCAAACATAATACAAATTGCTGATAATCTATCTATCTACTCGTATCTATATAAATAAAAATGAATTGATGTTCGTTAGTCTGAATAAAACTCGAGAACGACTGGGCCGATTGAGCTGATTTTGGTTTTAAAATGTTTGTCGTAGTCCAGGGTAGGTCTAAACGGTGAGCAAATACGCGCGCGATATTGTTTTTCTGTGACAGACAAAATTCCACGCGGGCGAAGCCGCGGGCGGAAAGCTAGTCTTTAAAAAAAAGAATGAGTTTTTGCTTGGAAAAACCGATTTGAAGTTGGAATGGATCTCAAGTCGTTCCGATTTCGTTTGCTCAGTGACTGCTCTGACCACTATGCACTATATTGTGGTTGGAGACTTCCTATTCGTTTAATTAAAGCACATATAATTTTAGTCCTGAAAGATTTATTTTCAATAAATAAACTCAGTCAATGCCTGAGGTATAGGAGCGGCACGGGGGATGATATTGACTTTATGTGACGTAACAAAGCTTTTAATTCTGAAGGAGGTCTGAAGTCTCGCTGACGTTTGACGTTACAAAGCACCCTCTCGTGCCGCTCCCTGAGGTATGACTCAGGCACTGAGTTAAAGCTAGACCTATAAATAACTTTTAAAATAGCGTCACAATCTAATGACGTCACAGTTTTGACAGTTCAAATAAAAATATCACTTGGTTAGTGGTTTCAACTACCCAGCTATTCATCATTGGAACTATACCTAAGGCCAGAACAGACGGTGAAACGCAACTGCAACGAAACTGCAACTTTCTGATGATTCTGATGAATGAAACTGAAACTGAAAGTTTCGCACTGGTCGCGTCATGTGTGGTCTGTCAACGGACGCTATGCCAGAAACTTAGATGCAACTCAAAAGTAGCAGTTGCAGTTTCGTTGCAGTTGCGTTTCACCGTCTGTTCTGGGCCTAAGAACACCGATTCGTGCGTTATACAATCTAAATTATCTCCACAGGTATAATGGGCTACGTAAAGAACGAGCTAGGCGCTCCGATGCGCGAGGCCACAGTCTCTGTGGAGGGCGTGGCGAAGCCCTACCGCGTGAGCGCCAACATGGCGCACTTCCGGCTTATGCTGCCGCCCGGGGAGTACCGGGTCGTGGTCCGCTGCCACAAGTACGAGGACCAGGTGAGCTGAAGACCTTAGACCTTAAGAGCGCTTTCACATTAGGGCGTAAGAAGCGCGACACCAGCGCGGCAGCGGCGGTTTTTTAATGTGAAGGCAGGCATCTGCATGTCGTGGCAACCTTTAATTAAGGCAACACCTTAGCTTAATTTATTTATAAGGATACTGTGAATGTATGGTGTATGTTTTGTTGGTTGTCCTTAAATAAATAAATAAATAAATCTGCTGTCATATAGTATGAAATTATCGGCAGCGCGTATTTGTCGCGCTGCTAAGTCGCCTAAATATGAAAGCGCTCTAAGCCTTACGTATTAGTTGAATAATTTAGTCGAGGTGCGAGTAATTTAATAGTAGCAAAATTTAGTCGAGTAGGAAACTAAATCGTTTAGTGAGGACAAGTAATTGATAGTTTTCATATGAACTCGACTAAACCACCTGGTACGGACACTTAGCCAGTGGGGTGTGCTACTCACCTATCAAAATAGAACAAAATTGATTGACTGTACTCGACCAAAGTGCAAACGTTTTTTTCGGGCAGTAACGAGAAGTTTAGTTACTCTACAACCCGCTCGAGGTGCGCAGTTACCTGTGACCCGGCGGCTGTGACGTCACATCGACGCTCTGGTACAAACGGGGCGAACGCGGGGGGGTTTACGGGTGAATCGCAATCCAGCGAGATGCGCAGTTAACTCGACCGGGTTGTACACGACTAGTCATGAGGGATGCGCCCCGATGCGCGAGGCCACAGTCTCTGTGGAGGGCGTGGCGAAGCCCTACCGCGTGAGCGCCAACATGGCGCACTTCCGTCTCATGCTGCCGCCCGGGGAGTACCGGGTCGTGGTCCGCTGCCATAAATACGAAGATCAGGTGAGAACCCACCCCCATAACTGTTTACATTGTTGTATTCCGGCAATTAGGGGGAAAGATATGGGACTATTCCCATTTCCCACCTCTCGTTCCTACCGCTGCAACTCCTGTGTAGCCAGGATACAACTTGACCGCCAATTAAAACTCAACCAGTGAAGGTTAAGTTCCGGGGGTAAGATAGATAGTTCCTCTGAGGAACAGGATTCCTAGTAAAGCACGCTTGCACCTTCGGTCTGATCATAACTTTCCATCAGGTGAGATGCAAGCCAAGAGCTTCCTTTTTGTGGAATAGAAACAACCTATGTGTAACAAACCCACTTTTTAAATGTGTCTTCTTTGGTCTGGAAATCTATCCGTCTCAGACAAAGCTCCCAGTTTCAATTCTCAGTGGAAACAATTTTCTGCTTAGTTTAGTTGGTGGTGGACTTGTTATAATTGTAATTGTACATGGTAGCAATCCCGTCAGTAATAATAATAATTTTGGCTTGTTCTAAGTCCGCTAAATAGCCTAGGTTAGGGAAGCACCCAATGGCTACTTAACATGTCCTCTAATCGACTTTTACGACATCCATATACATTGGAAGATCAATTTAATCTTGTAGCCTTGACTAAACTTACAACGAACATATTCCAGGCCTTCACATGGCGAGTTGTGGAAAAGGTGGTGAAGCATAAAGACGTGGTCCTGCGTCGTGTGAACTCGGAGCACCTGCCTGGAGGACAGTTCAGCGAGTTGCCTCTCCCTGTGCCGGTTGAAGTTGATCCTAACACCATCTACGTTACAGGTCAGTACTGTACAGTTAACAGTATATCAGAGTGAACATTTTTGTTTTGGAATCGGTCTTGTTACAACTGTATAAGAACTCAGGGTGTTTAAATTGTGTTGTCGTCTGTGCACAAATAAATATCAATAACGACCTGCCTCGTAGCTTGTTGGCAATCTGATGAATTTCGTTTAATGTATAATATTATTTTAATTTATTTTAAAATACTTTATAGACTCAGTCTGAAATAAACGACTCTATTTTATTTTATTTATTTAACATAAAAAATGAGAATTTGAAAAACAATATGCGACAACAAATAAATAATCCTAGGGCATTTTCCACTCTGCCAACGAGTCTCAAACTAAGCAAACCTTAAACTGTGTGTGTGAGTAAGTTCTATCAGAAAACGAATATAAATAAATATACTTCAATATTTTTCTTGTAACTACAAACAACAAAACAACATTTATTGCAAAATAGCCCGGATTACAACGAGATAAGATGCTATAGTTTGTACATACATATTATATTTCGACCATTTACATTTAAAATACTGTATTCTTTCCCATAGGCCTAGCCCTGGACATCAACAGCCAGCCGCTTCCCAACGCGATCCTGACCATCTTCCCGCTGAAGACGCTCAAGCCAGTAGCCACCAACACCAGCGACGCCGCCGGGCACTTCGCTGTGCGTCTACCAGTCACCTACCTGGGCAAGGAAGTGAGAATGACCGCGCGCGCGTCAGGATATATTACTAGGGAGAAACATGTGCCGGTAAGTCAATAAATGTTAGTACCATTTTACTCATAGTCTACCCACAAGGTGGACAGACGACCTCATTAAAGTAGCAGGAAGAGGATGGATGCAGGCCGTTACCAACCGACCAATCTGGAAATCATTGGAGGAGGTCTACGTTCAGCAGTGGCTGAAACAATGATGATGATTTTACACAGCGCCATCTATAGTCTGGTCTGCGAGCACGTAGAATTTTGTCCAATGACCCCAAGCTACCCATCCTTATCGCTCGCGCGTAATTATGTTGCTGTCGCATTCGCACACTCACTACGGGCGCCCGTCGCAAAGTCGCGTCGTCGAGTCGCTTGGGGTCATTGGACGAAATTCTGGTATCCTTCCGTTTGGCCAAATTACTTTTCGCCAAATTTCACTTCGCAAACAACTTATCGCCAAAGTTTCATTTCCCAAATGAACTTTTAGCAACTGTACTTTTCGCAACTAATTCATTTGGTCAAATTATCATTTGGCCAAATTTTACTTGGCAAATGTTTATATAGCAAATGTTTTATTTTGCCAAATATTATATCCCAAATAATTTGTTTGGTCAAATTGACACTTCACATACTTACCCACCGTTACCCACAAATCAAACCATAAGACAGATGATCATGGTTTTCACAAGAATTGTATGTAAAACAAAGAGATTGCAGAAAATAGTATGGATGCAGAAAGTAGGTATTGCATAAAATAGTAGGTTAGGTTAGGTTAGAACAGTGACCATTAACGCGCGAAGGCGAGCGAAGCGTGCCGCGGCAGCGGCCGCCGAGCGCTAGAATCACCTCTATTGTTAATGAATCATTTGGAAAGTTCGATAAATATAATGAAATATGAAAATTAATTTAAACAAATTTTATATTAACTACCCACTAAACAAAATAATAACCACAAGTTAATTTGTATTCCATTCTACGCACCAATTAAATTATTTTGTAAATAGTGTATCGTGAAATTTTTTTGCCAAATGAAACGTTTGCCAAAACATACTTTGCCAAACATTAATTTGCTAAACAATAATATGCCAAAAACGGCATTTGCGAATTCAAAGTTTGCTATAAGTTGTTTTGCCAAATGAGAATTTGCCAAATGAATATTTGCGAAACGTTGTTTGCGATGTGATAATTTGGGAAACGTTTTTTGACCAAACATTAGTAATCCCGAAATTCTACATGCTCGGAGACCGGGCTTTAGCTACTTTGTGAGAGAGAAACTCGTGCCGGTAAATGGTATAAATAAATGAATTAGTGTGGACCGACTGCATTTGTTGCAAAGTAAAATCTATAACAACAACATAAGACTTATTATGTTAAATGATAAATAAACTTAATGTATCGTCCGTTCGTCCACAGATTAACGAGAACGACAACGTGACGCCGAACATACTGTTCAAGTTGGAAAAGGACGACTATGTTCTCGGCATGCCGCGGCTGGTCTTCGTCATGCTGGCAGGTCAGATATTTAATCTATTTTTAGGAGAATATTCCTATATTATTATCTCATTTCCCACTGTTGTAACTCATATGCGAGGTGTAGTGGCAACATTTTTCAGAGTTGCCACGAGAACTGAATGAGTTGAAAGCTCACAAAAATATAATGTCAACTATCTCTGGCTTGGACTTCTTGACGGGAAAGTGAAGAGTGAGTCATGTTCAGCAGTATTGTTTTATTTTCTATAATTTGTGTTTAGCCGACTATTGATTGTAATAACAATGAAAATCTCTCTCTTCTCAAAATATCCGTGTGAGGTCTCAGTAAAGCGCCACATATTTACTGACGCTCAAGAGAAAGAGGGAATATTCTATCACCATTCATTATATCATTTGATTAACATACAAAGTAAAAACTGAAGAATTGGCTGTATTGCATAATGCCTTTGCGTTTGTTTTCCTACAAAAGTAACGTCTTACAACCTTAGGCTGGTTTTAGTGTCATGCACCGGACGGTCCGTCCGGTGCGGACCCGCTCCGCACGGCTAATCTGTATGAACTTCTAGGGAACGTTTTAGAGTAATGCGGTCCGGAGGAACCGCTCGCTCCCTAGCAGTTCTTACAAATCGGCTGTGCGGAGCGATCCGCACTGACAGTCCGCGTGACACTAAAACCATCCTTACTGCCTTGTGTTAAGGTCCAAAAAAAGAAAACTTTGAACTTGCTTGCTTGTGTTAACGCTAACTCACTGGTTCCCAGGTGTGGTGGGTGTATGCGTGGTGACTCTCGGCGCCTGGTGTTTGAGTTGCCGCCAGCGCGCGCGTGACTCGCGCAAAGACTACTTGTTCACGCAACTACCCTCCGATGATAAGAGGCCGCTGTGTGCTGACGATAATTACGGTAAATTATTATTTATTTTTTATGACACCTTTGTAAGTCTGAGATTTTTCCGCCATTATGGTAAGCTTATTTAGGACGTCTATAAGTAACTTGAAAAGGGCCTAAATAGCAATAACAAATGAATTTGCCCTTACTAGTTGACGGCACTGGCGAATATTACTATAGTCCAATCGCCTAGCACATAAAATTTCGTCCAATGACCCCAAGCTACCCATCCTTATCACTCGCACGTAATTATTTGCTGTCGCGACTGTGCGACGGGCGGCCGCAGTGAGTGTGCGAGCGCGACAGCAATATAATTACGCGAGTGATAGGAATGAGTAGCTTGGGGTCATTGGACTAAATTCTATCTGCTCGGCGACCGGACTTTAACATACACTGTTTAAAAGGTAGAAACAGCTAGGGGTTTCAGTATTTGATGATTTTTTAAAGAAATATAACTGTATTTTCCTTACAGAGATAGTACGCAAGCCGTACTACGATGAGGAGGACCTACCGCCCTCCGAAACGGACTCTGAGGACGAAGTGGTCCTCCTGCGCTCCGACCGCGACTGGAAGTCCACTGAGTGAGCCAGCGACCACCAGCCCTGTTCTTGAAGCATTCTAAGCTTCAACTTGCGCTCAATAGTTGGCACCACTGACTATCTTACTTGCCTGTGCCTGTGGCGCCAACATGGTGGTGCAAATGCAATAGTCCTACCGCTTCAGCGATCACCAGTTTGACGCCACTATTGAGTGACAGGACTTGATAGTGGCGCATACTGCTGAGCGCTACGTTACGATAACTCATTCGCATACAAGCCTGCCAACTCATCTCATGATTAGATAAAAAAAAATGATCCGGCTTCTAACAAACCATCAGAATGTGACAATTCTATCTATCAATTTAGTTAGGTCAGAAAATCGTATACGATATGGAATTTCAATGCTTCAAAAATAGGGCTCCAGGAGTTATTCCCGGCTGCTGGGAGGTCAGAAACTCTTCTACAGTTAATTCGAGTCAGTAAACTGTCATTGACAGACGTCAGTCGGACTGCAATGAGGGCTATTGTTATATCGCTCACCAGTTGGCGCCACAGTAGAGTAAGGTCCTGTCACTCGCCAGTGGTGCCAACTGTCAAGTATAAAAACGATAACCCTCATTGCAATAGTAATACAGTAAATAGATGGTGCGAACAACTTCTAGGCGGAAAATGGTCTGACTTATCATTTTATAGTGCGTCAAAAAATTCTGAATATTCGGCATATTTCATCAAATGAATTTAATACTCTATCAAAAGAAACTGTTTTAAAAATGTAGTCTGAGTTTAAAAATGTGATTATTACTATAGAGGCACTATCTTGGTAGGCTTTTAGTACAATATAACTATCGTGTGGGGACCAAGTCTCATAGTTTTATTCAGAATCGGCCTAAAGGAACCATAATTATTGACGGCAATTTACACCTTAATGTCATAGACAAAAGTTATTGTGGTTAATGTAATGACTTATTTAACTAATTAGCTTATTCAACTATCTTATTTAAAAGCTGAAGTTTCTTTGATTTTTTAAATAATAGTTTGTAGATTTTGTTCCTAATAAGAACGGTTTTTTTTAAATAAATTATATTTAACTTTTCTGTGGTACATCCACTTCATAACATTTTTGTCGCGCTTTACTTTTATAATAATTATTTATTTCTTAAAATTTTACTACATTCCTCTTCCAGTATTATTGATTTGAAAATGTATTTTGGAATTGGCTATAAAACTATTTTTATATGGAATTTATATTCTCATGGAGTCAAGTTTAATATTTCTATTTATTTTTTATTATGTACTAAAACTGCATCAATGGACTTTAAATATATCTCTCCAATATTTACTCGACTGCCAAAATGAGTGATATTGAATTTTGGTGCAGTTTTTTCCGACTAGATATTAATAAATTAGTGACTATCTATTTAACTATCTTCTATAAATATTTTTAACTGTGTTGTGTTAATGTTGTAATGTATGGCTTTAGTGATATCTTATTGCATATTGTATAAATCATAGATCTCTTGTAAACGTGACGACAGTATTAGAATCCATAGTACTCGCAGTTTCAGAAAAGAAAAAGAAAGAAAATAATTAGTGAGAGGCAAGACAAATGAAAACACCTCTCGCTCGAATATTTCTTAAGGTGTGTATGAATTTATGTGGAGTTAAACGAAGCTCAGATGCGCACCAGTGGAAATGCACTCTTACAATGTGAGAGCGAGATAGGTACAACTGTCTCTTTCTATGATATACTTCCTAATCTTTCGTAAACCTATTTTGTGCATTTCGCATATTCTAATTTATAGTATTTGATCAATGATTGATCAATACCTACTGTCCCTAACTTTTACATTGCCTCATGTATAGATTTTAATCAAAATTATTTCCTATTTAGCTTGCTATTGTATTTTAATACTAGCTACTATTTATTTTTCATTATAATTTACATCAAACGTTGTGAATAATCTACTATAAATTATTTATTGCGAATTTACTGCATGTGGTTTTCTCCAACACATTCCTATTTATTTTGCTTTGTATAACTTTATGGATTTTATTATTAGATATCATTATACGAACATAAACAATGTGCCTTATTCAAAAGCAATACTTAAATGATATTGTTTATTTATTATTTTCGCGAATTTATATGATTGAATCTCTTCCTTTTTATGACCCATTTATTAGTTTCATAAAAATATACCGAATTCACACATTTTGAATTAAATATCATTTGTGTTCGTATCTATTTTTGTTTTTACAAATTATACATACATATTGGTGCTCTTTTTAACGTTTTACACATGTTTTAGAGAAGATATTATAGACTGTTGTGATAATTCCATATTGATTTTGTAGTAGTTTAATGTTTTAAGCAATAAATGTAGTTTTATTTGGCCTGAGTCGTTTTATTATGCTATTGTCTTTTTTTTTGTAATCCATAGAAGCAATATTTTTGTAAGAATTCTGGAAAATACCATGAAATTCCCCCTATTCCACATATCCCTACCGGTAGCTATAACTGGAAAAAAAATTCAAGTAACCCTACCAGTGGAGATATTATAGGTGGAATCGGGTTCCTACTCTGACAAAGCCAACAGTCACAACATAGGACTACTCCCACTCTCCCACTCTTCCCATGAATATCGTAAAAGGCGATTGAGAGGACCACTAAACTACCATTAGGTAAGGCTACGGACTACCGAAACACTGTTCATGGATAGAAAATAAATAATTTGAATATGGGGTATAGTTCCAAAATACTGGACTGTCCTGTCGATGACATTGACAGTGGGGCGCCACCGTCAGTACCGGATCGCTGGTTCAGATTTTTGCCATGTTGGAAACCATATAGTTGAACGATGGTAGCGCCCCCCTGTCATTGAGTTTGGCGGGACAGTTCAGCGTGGGTCATCTATAAAATACTTATGTCCACTCCATTGTTATGCTCGATGGGTGAATACTCATTCATTCGTTCGTAATGACATTACCATTCATTCAATTTGACGTTCATGTGACAAACACATGACGTTTCTTCTCTCGTCGTTCAACAAACTTCGATTTTACTTCTTTTTCGTTTCAAGATTGTTCCATGCAAATAATTTTATTTCCAGTTACTAGAGATTAGTTCAGTTACTCTAGAGGAATTGTATAAAAATAGAAGAATTACTACAGGCTAGTGAAGTATAACCTGCATAAAGTGTTATCAGAAGCGGCTAGTGAGACTCGAATTTGTTGTGTTATCAAACAATTAATTTACTGTTTGTTGTTGGTTACGATGACAATAATAATTGGTCCCACTTAGATTGAAGTAACTGTGTGCCTACGTTGACTGTTTAAAGTGACTGAGATGGATAGAGTTGGAGGAGAATTCAACGATATGGGTCGCAGAGCCGGGGAGTTCGCGCGGCGCCTCAACCGGATCACGGATGGGCCCATGACAAGAAAAAAACTGGTCATATTAGTCCTATTTTGCATCTTCTTCATTCTCTATCTGGGCCCCGGCTTATTGAACTGGTTTTTCGGCTCCGAAAGTGATGCTAGCCATCAAAATGTATGTCAAAGAAACTTCCTAAACCCTTTCAAAGATGCTTTGAATGACTACGACGCCTACTTGAGGCAGGAGACGACGGCCACAATGTCGACGCTCAGCCACAACTATGTGCCTTACGTTGGAAATGGATACATTGGCCTTGCCTTGGAGCATGACTCACATCTCAACATCAAACATGGGCGGACCTTATCTCTGCCGGTGTACTACCATCCACTTTACATTATTGATGACTATGAAATGAAAGAATTCACAGTTGCCGATTACAAAAGAGGCATAATACACAGATTCCAATGCAGCAACACAGGCTTGCACATAACATACCAGTACTACACTCACAGGACTATACCATCCTTGTTTGTTCAAGAGATTCTCGTCAACAACCCAACCAATGCTGGGAAAACTTTGCGATTGACTACCCCCAGAGTCTCGGACTGGCCAACTTCAGTGAAACAGACGGTGAAGTTGCACCAAGGGGTAGATACGAAGGAATATGAAGTTGTAACAGGAATGATAACAATACCAGACAGTGATAATGTGATTGCTGTCGCAGTTGTATCAAGGAAAATGGGGAACAGTATTCAAGTTGATGGCCGTGATGCTTTAGATATTTTGATATTCACAACAGTTCAATACAGCAATCCTATAAAGAAAGCAGACTACGCAAAACAAAAAGATATTGTGGAAAAGAAGGCAATTGATGAGATGGAAAAGGTCATAGCATTAACATCAGATACAGCTGCTGTGAGAAAACTCAAAGAAAATCATGCTAGAGTATGGCAAAATCTCTGGTACACAGGCTTTTATATTTCAGATTCAAAAGCTGAAGGTATCATCAATGGAGACAGGATAAATGCTACAATATATGCCATTCTGTCGCAAGTCCGAAGCTTAGAACACGAAGAACATATTAAATCACAGACCAGATCAGATATTCTCAGGACACTGACTTATGCTGAAGGGTGTTACGGAGGGCACTCAACTCTGGATGCATTAAATCTGTGGAAACCTTTGAATTCCTTAGCTAATCTAAATGCTGTTGCAAGTGTATGGCTACTGACTTTAGAAAAGCATGGCTGTTACAAACTCATGAATGCAGGCGCTAGTGGTGTCAACCAAGCGATGATTTTAAGTTTTGGCAGTTTACGTTTCAGCAATCAACATCTAGAATACAACATACACCCATCCAAACTGCACAGAGACTTCCTTTTCCGCCGCCTTAACTATGGCAATATGACTCACGTGAATATCAGTGTAATAGTCCAGGAAGATAACAAAGCTGCTATCTTTGTGGCTCTGGATCGCTCTGATAAGACGTACTACGCCTGTGATGCTGGCTGCTTAGACTCGCCAGTGCAACTTGGGCCTTACAGGAAATATTTCCCAGTAAAATTAACCGAACCCCTCACAGCTATATTGTATGTCACAGCTGACAAACAGCACATGGAAGAATTGAGGCATACCATTCACGTGAGAGAAGTAGTTGAGGCCCCAGCGCATGAACACCATGTCATAGCCATGCACAAACACGGCCACAGCTTAGGTGGTCTCAATCCATTATTCTGGATATCCATTTTAGTTCTAATTGTCGTCTTCCATTTGTTCCTATGCAGAATAATCATGAACGAATTCTGCGACAGCGGAGTGAACTATAGAAGGCTGTATAATAAGCCCTGAAGTGTTTCTGTCCATTGCCTTATATTTGCTTAGTTCGATGGTTGCACCATCAATGTCCCTGACTCGGATTACTAATGTTTGGCCAAAAAACGTTTCCCAAATTATCACATCGCAAACAACGTTTCGCAAATTTTCATTTGGCAAATTCTCATTTGGCAAAACAACTTATTGCAAACTTTTAATTCGCAAATGTCGTTTTTGGCATATTATTGTTTAGCAAATTATTGTTTGGCAAAGTATGTTTTGCCAAATGTTTCATTTGGCAAATATATTTCACGATAAACTATTTACAAAACAATTTGATTGGTGCATAAAATGGAATACAAATTAGCTTGTGGTTATTATTTTGTTTAGTGGGTAGTTAATATAAAATTTGTTCTTAATTAATTTTCATATTTCATTATTTTTATCGAAATTTCCAAATGATTCATTAACAATAGAGGTGATTCTAGCGCTCGGCGGCCGCTGCCGCGGCACGCTTCGCTCGCCTTCGCGCGTTAAGGGTCACTGTTCTAACCTAACCTAACCTACTATTTTCTGCAATACCTATTTTCTGCAACTATACTATTTTCTGCTATCTCTTTGTTTTACATAAAATTCTTGTGAAAACCATGAACATGTGCCATATGCTTTGATTTGTGGGTAACGGTGGGTAAGTATGTGAAGTGTCAATTTGACCAAACAAATTATTTGGGATATAATATTTGGCGAAATAAAACATTTGCTATATAAACATTTGCCAAGTAAAATTTTGCCAAATGATAATTTGACCAAATGAATTAGTTGCGAAAAGTACAGTTGCTAAAAGTTCATTTGGGAAATGAAACTTTGGCGATAAGTGGTTTGCGAAGTGAAATTTGGCGAAAAGTAATTTGGCCAAACGGAAGGATACCCCCTGACGCTTGACTGATCGCATAGGTTCTTCTTGCTAGTGACGTAAGATTGCTGTTATGATTGTCATTAGTGTGCAGCAATAATGTTGAAAATGTCGTACAAAAGATTAAACTGTATTGGATTGCATTTTTAATTAAGATTGTGTTATGGAGAGATTTGATAATGTTGTAAATAATTTGATAAATCACACAAATGTCTGTTAACGATTTTGCTAATTCACTTGATCTCTACTAGTATATTTATCGCTCTTGGCTACAGCTATACATAGTTCATAGCCAATCATGTGTTTATTATGTCCCTCATTTAAATGCGTAACATGAATTATTTTTAAAATAACTTGAACACATCACTATTATTTATAGCATTGATGTTTTGTCCTTTGTTAATAACTGTTCTTTAATAGTTGAATGATGTTAAAGATTTATCATGCAAACTGTGGGCAGTAGTATTTATTATATGAAAATAAGCAGCAAAGTTTAAACGAATATTAGTACTGCTTTATATGAACTATCAGCTTTTAAAGTATGTTGCAGAAAAACTATGTAAAATAAAAAATTCAGTATTTGATTGAGTCGATGCATATAATTTATTTAAACATACCTAGCTGTATGACTTTGTAATATTTAATAATTTAGCTAAGGGAAGTTGTCCCTCACTATGTTAGAATGTACATAATATGACTTGTAATAGATATGTATATTGTTATAAGATTGTGGTATATATTTTTGAAAGATTAAACTCACGGTTATGTTAAATTGCTTGTTTTATTGCAGTGTAGTCCCGAAAAAAAATGTAAACTTGTAAAATAATATTTTGTGGGGGTAGAAAACAGGCAAAGAAAACACGAGAATAAAAATGGTACTATAAATATATTTACAAAATAATTCATCTTAACTCTTACATACAAGGCACATACGCGGTAAACGTTAGAACACTTTCATCACATCTTGAGAGAAGCAGGCACATGTGGAATTCACATTATTTATTTATGATTTAAATGTTTGTGTTACATTACATTCAATTTGAGACTAAGAACAACGAATCTGAAACGCGACGAATTTGAGGGTAGCCGAAGATCTTCAACCCACTCAAACGACGCCGCGAGTCATCAGTCTGCTTGTGACCACAACTGAGGCAATACAGCAGAAACGTCAAACTGTTACTAACTTAACTACTTTAATAAATATCGCGTTAGAGACCCGTTGTTCTCATTTTCAAATCAAAATGTTATTGATTGAAATTCCTGTTTTAGAGACGGGCATAACACTTTCTTTTTAAATAGTGGTAAGCCTAGCTATACATAGCCTCGAGCGAAAACCTGTGCTTGTGTTCCCATATACTGAGATTTGTGACGAAAACTGACATTTTTCACTTTCGCTCACAATAGCACTCGAGCTGTGTGAGAGAGGACATAAGTATACGAATACTGACTTGAGTGAACACAACTGTGACATCACGAGTAGTCGCTAGACGCTCTGTGCTTGGCATATTATTCGACACAGATTTCTGACTTCGAAAATGTTAAATAATGTTGAATTTCTGTTAAAAAAATCGCTTAATAATTGTGAATTCTTCCTTACACACATTTCTTACGTAAACATCGTTGCAGGAATTTGAATAACATCTTATAATAGCCCGACTAGAAGCATGTAGCCATTGGAACCATCTCTTAGTGCTAAATAAGCGTAGTTTCAATATAACAATATTTTTATAGTAAAAAAAATATTCTTACACGACATATTATTTCTAAAATCGATGTCTACAGATTTTTCAATAAGATCGATTTTTCAAAAAGACGTCACGCTTTCTAGTCAGGGTACAGTTAGTATGTCGGGACAAAACATGAGAAACTACGTTACATGTGTACTTTCGTATTATTTAGTCGCTTATCAAACTAAAAGGTACATTAAAAGAATGGTCTGGTATTAAATTTGAACTGTTAGAGGCACATTTCGGTGACTTCTCTAAATTACCATTGGAAAATTATTTCGCCATAGATATTTTATTGCAATTTTACAAATTCAAAAATATATAAGAGCTAATTACAATATTATGCAGGCGGATAAATATGTACTGATATAGGGATGTGTTAATATCATCGGGTATTTTATGGCGGTACAAAGTTCGCCGGGGCAGTTAGTTACACATAAAAATATAAATAATCCGAGTAGAGCCTGTATTATGAATAAATATTTCTAGAAACCAGAAACGTTCTATGCACTACTGGTCCATTGTACAAAATTTTAATAGTGTTGTCCATCGATAGTGCATAGTATCGATCGATAATACAGTCAGCGTCATATAGTTCGTGACACCCAAAATAATCAAAAAGTTGACAACACAACCTTATTCCAACTGTAACAAAGATGCGTTGCGAAGTCCTTGGCTACTTTGGGTGTCACGAACAATTTGACGCTTTACATAGATACTATTAGGTAGTTGACACCATTAACCAAACATTTTAAGTCTCAACGAAACCCCAAAACCATTTGGTTGCTTTTTAAAACAATAAATAAGTGATTTTACACAGCACAGCATTCAGAAATAAAATTCCGATATAACAGCTCATAAAGTGTGCCCATTGATTGGTGCTATCAACTACCCATTTGCTGACAGTAAATTTTATCGAAATGTTACTAATTTTCGATTAACTATCGACAGACAAACTATCCATTTACGCGCAACTCTACATGTAAAGCTTATAATTATGGTACAAAAATAACTATACAGATCTTGTTATTATTACTATTATACATGAATACGTTATAGCAAAAGTACGGTTAACATAAAAAGCGTATAAATTACTAAATAATATAATAATTTCATAATTTTTCAGTCAACCAAAATCTTTGGATGCTTAAATATTATTAATTTTAACATTATGAATATATCGATAAAAACTTTAGATCAATTTATTAAAATAAACATTTTCTTATGGAGATCAAACAAAAAAAAACATGAATGTTTCTTTACATTTTCGTAGAAACAATTTATCATTTTATAACAATGCATTCAAAATTATTAAATATTTTTGTTCAATAAAATATCGTTTTTAAGGCACCAAGTAATAAGTCAACAGTATATCAGTAGGAACTTGAATATCCATTGAATATCAGTTAGGTCTGTTTAATATGAAATATTTCACTATAATTATCTCAAGAGCAATTTTAAAATAATGTAAAAGTCAATTTATATCAATATAATGATTTTTAAAACGCTTACATTATAATTTGGCAACGGTTTTAAATATTAAAGTATCTATGAAACAGACCTATCTAATCTAAAGTATGCAATACATTGTATGGTTAGGATATTTGATGGGATCGTAAATTGTATACAAGAAATAAGTAAAATATACTAACCTGTCATCGTGGCCATGCTACGAGTATAACTATTGTAATAGTCATGACTGGTAGCAACATAACGTTATACTAACTTTGTTGACTAAACATAAATGTCAATTTCATTGTCATTTGGATCACTTTGTGCGCAGCAGCACTTTGTAAAATGGCATTTTCCTGATGATTTCATCATCTGAAAATAAGAGAAAAAATATTTTTAGATGGTTTCAGGCAGTGGTTTCTAGATAGTAGTTTCTGTATAATATTATTTACAAGAATGTAAAACGCAGACACTACTTGTTTTATAATTTGTTTTCTGCGAAAGGGGGAGACTGAGACAATTTAAAAAAATGCTGCAAAAGGGGAGACTGAGAAAATTTATTAACAACAAATTGCTGCAAAAGGGGGAGACAGATATGTTTTATTAAATAAATAATGTGCTGGAACTCAGAGCTACTCGTAAGAGGGACTTTAATCTAGCAGCATATAGTAATAGTCTGGCTAGCTGTCAATAGTGTCGTTTCTCACCTCACAGCTCCTCGTAGAAGGCGACCCTGGTCTTGGTGGAGCCCTGCTTGAGCTTGTAACGTGTACTTTCCCTGGCTGGTCAGCTGTCATAGACAGCGTCGCTTCTCGTAATCCTGCTGAGCTCGTTGCGTATAGTTTCCTTGGCTACCCTGATAGACCAGTTATTAGTGTATAGCATCGATTCTCACCTCACAGCTTCTTGTAGAAGGCGACTCTGAATTTGCAGCATAAAGTTCTCCTGGCTAACTGCTGTGGGTCTCACCTCACAGCTCCTCGTAGAAGGCGACCCTGATCTTGGTGTAGCCGTCCTTGATCTAGCAGCGTCAAATAGTTCGAGACACTCAAAGTAGCCAAAAAGTTCGCAACACGTCTTTGTTACAATTCGTATAAGGTTGTGTTGTCAACTTCTTGTCCACTTTGGGTGTCATTTGACGAAGACTGTATTCCTGGCCTGGCTACTAATAGCGACGCTAAGTTCGTAGCGTATAGTTCCCCTGGCTTCCATGGGTGGCTAAAGCCCAGTCCGTGAGCACGTAGAATTTTGTCCAATGACCCGTAGCTACTCATCCTTATCGCTCGCGTATAAATATATTGCTGTCGCGACTGTGCGACAGGCACCCGCAGTGAGTGTGCGAGCGCGATAGCAACATAATTACGCGCGAGCGATAAGGATGGGTAGCTTGGGGTCATTGAACAAAATTCTACGTGCTCGCAGACCGGGCTTTAGATAAATCGGACGATGGATTTCGGATCTAGTGTGTAAACTACTATACAAATAGTTCTACGATTACTCCGTGTTGTAACGGATTCGGATTTGGAAATAACACGAAAGCGCTCTTAAGTCTTACGGTGCGCCGTGTCCCCGCGGCATAAGGTCCATACCTGCCCCGCGCTGATGGCCTTGTAGGCCACATGCAGGATTAGCTGGGTAGCTAGGGGTCATTGGACAAAATTCTACGTGCTCACGGACCAGACTATAGCTGTCAATAGTGTCGTTTCTCACCTCACAGCTCCTCGTAGAAGGCGACCCTGGTCTTGGTGGAGCCCTGCTTGAGCTTGCGCAGCGTGGAGTACTTATTGTCTCCCGCCCGCGCCTGCTGCTCGTGCAAGCGGTCTAGTGTGGCCACGGACTGGTCCACTCGAAGTACTGAGAACTCGCAGCGTAGCTCGTCTAGTTGTTGTTGGAGATGCTTAGACTTGGCTAGGTATTCCACTCTGGAAACATTAATATGGATTGTAGAATCGTTCTATCGTTGATATGAGTTGAAATTTTGAGTGCAACACTCAAAGTTGCCAGTTAACAAATAATTTTGCTTGAAGTGGGTATGTTGGTGGCTTAAATCAATAGCCTCAGGCACCTGATGCGACTATTCCGTAAAAGAAAAAGCAGCTTCATCAGCTCTTAAAAAATCCACTACAAATGAAATGCTTTACTTCACTTAATTATTACCTATCTTAGACACACAATAATTCCTATTAATTATGAAACATCCACATATCTAATAACTTTTTAGGCATTTGTTAAACTAGTGGTGGTAGCTTCACTTGTAGATTGTCAATTTTTGCCTGTATCACTTCATACTTATAACATTTCGTAAAATAATTGAATCTGGTAAAATTGAGAGGTTCGAGCTCTTCCAATGGAAACTTGTGGCCTAATTCACGTATTTTGACAGTCACGATCTTGCTGACGTTCAGAAGTCGTCCCATTGAAAAACAGTTCAAAATCCGTATTCACAAGGGTCATTTTGATAGAACGATTACTCGATAGGATCGCAACTCAGTGTTTTGTTGTCGTTGAAGTTTTGTTAGGCTACTGTCTAAAAGACGTGATGATCCCAACTAATATTATAAATGCGAAAGTAACTCTGTCTGTCAGTCTGTCTGTCTGTCTGTTACGCTTTCCCGCTTAAACCTCGCAACCGATTTTGATGAAATTTGGCATAGAGATAGTTTGAGTCCCGGGAAAGAACATAGGATAGTTTTTATCCCGGTTTTTGAAACAGGGACGCGCGCGATAAAGTTTTTCTGTGACAGATAAAATTCCACGCGGGCGAAGCCGCGGGCGGAAAGCTAGTGATTTTATAAATTCTGTGCGCACTGACCTCTCGCGCTCGATCTCTAGCGACAGGCGGTGTATGTGCGGGTCGTCCTGTAGCTCGCACGCGCCCGCGTCGGCCGAGCCGCGCCGGGAGCCGTAGTCGTGCTCCCACCTATGGCCACGGGCAAAAATATATACACGTTCTCATTGAAATTGGTGCTGGGGAATTGTAGTGTATACATTTTTGTGCTCGTGACTGTGCAATGTACAACAGCGCCCTACCATGGCCACGTGCAAAAATATATACAGGTTTCCATTTTTAAATCTTGTCACAAATATGTAGTGTATACATTTTTGTGGTCGTGACTGTACAATGTACAACAGCGCCCCATTTATGGCCAGGTGGAAAAATTATACGTTCTCAAAATGTAAACATTATTAAAGGGGAACCAATTAGTGTATACATTTTTGTGCTCGTGACTGTACAGTGAGCCACAGTTCCAGCTACCTATTTCCGATCTTGTGTCGTTCTATCGCAAAGAATTATCAGGAACAGAACGAGAAAGAATCAACTGGAACTGTGGCCCGCTGTACAAACGGCGCCCCACTTATAGCCCCATACAAAAATATACACACGTTTTTATTGGAATTTATTTACAGGGGAATTAAGTAGTGTATACATTTTTGTGCTCGTGATTGTTCAACGACGCTGCCGTTTGGTTACTTCACCCTTTTTTGTAGCTGCGTGTGATTTGCATAGATAGCTCGTGACCAGTAATAAATAACACATACATTTTGATAAAAAAAATATCCTTCATGTTATCCATATAGTACAGCGATGATACCCATTACCCAAGCATAAATAAATGATATATTACGTTGAATTTTATTCAGATATACATATACGAGAAATAATATATGTCAATAACAAACTACATATTTACAGTCCTAAAAATGTGTTTAAGCATTTTATCAAATAAATAAAGCATCAAATGAAGCTACCACCACCATAATGATTGTATACAATATGCTTTTTATCTCTATGACATGTAAAGATAACTTTATGCAATTAAAAGCATGCTACCGAAACAATATTCATGGATATAGTTTAATTATAATGTATGTAAGACTGCGGCAAACCTTTCAAAACCATGAATAGAGACTACACAAACAAGGGGGACTTTGAGACAGCAAAAAATTAAAATATAAAACGGGCATTTTAAAATAAAATATGTAATCTAAATACACAAAGGGGATTCCAGATAAGCCAAGGGGGGCTTGAGATAAACACAAAATGTAGAAGGGAGATTTTGAAATTAAAAAATTAAATACACAAATCTTGTATCTATCTTGTTCAAATTAAGAGGGACTTCGAGACAAAAAAATATAAAAGGGGATTCTTAAATTTCTTAATTAAACCAAGGGGGACTTAGAGACAAAAAATATAAAAGGGGATTCCTAATTAAACCAAGGGGGACTTTTAGACAAATAATATAAAAGGGGATTCTTAATTAAACCAAGGGGGACTTATGCCCGTTTTCACCATCAATCATCTCTGCAACATTATGGATGCAATAAAGAATTGAGTATTGAGTATCCCTGATTTTTAAGTGACTCCTATGAAAACAAAATTCATACAATTTGTTACCATAGGGGTCACTTAAAAATTAGGGATTGATGGTGAAAAAGGGCATTAGAGACAAAAAAATATAAAAGGGGATTCCTAATTAAACCAAGGGGGACTTCGAGACAAAAAATATAAAATGGAGATTCTTAATTAAACCACCCGAATTATAAATCCCCTTTTTATATTTTTTAGATTTTTATATATATTTTTTAATTTTTTATGCATAACAAGGCAGTTATTTGACCAATTATTGAATATTCTTCTTAAAGACAAGAACTCACCTCTCCTTCTCAATCTCCAGCGACAGCCTATGTATGTGCGGGTCGGAGTCATCAGGCACCAGCTGATAAGCGTTTAGCTCGGGCTCCGGTGGCGGCGCGCCGTTAGGGACTTCGCCCCCGAGCTCCGCGGGCAGGGAGCAGGTCGATGGGAACAGACTGGAGGGGACCGTTGATGACTGCAAGGTAGAAGGGTGAGTTATTTAGATAAATTGTATGTCACTCATAAATATAACATTATTTTTGCCAGCTGCTTATGATGTTATGTATCTACTAGCGGCCGCCCGCGACTTAGTTCGATATCATGTTGAATCTGTTGTTTGATATCGTGTTGATAGATGGCGTTTCACGGCTTCCCCCGCATGAATATTTACGAACGTCAAAAACAGTAGTTTGTCCAGCGCTGTAGATTTTAACCAATGACGATAGATGGCGCTTTTTAGTCACGTCTTATTTATTTATTGAAATTTATTTGTCACATATCGACATAAATTATAGCCTATATGTTAATCTGGGTTATAAACAATAATACTGTAAAGTTTCAACAAAATCCGTTCAGTAGTTTTAGCATGAAAGGGTAACAAACATCCAGACATCATGACATCCAGACATCCAAACTTTCGCATTTATAATATTAGTAGGATTGTTTAATATATTGCTCGTATCTGGCACTCTCTCGTGTTATGTGAGACGTAGTGGGCATCTTAAAAACATAATAAGACTAACATCATTTGCGTTCAGCATTTGACGCCACTGTTAAGTGACGACCTTACTCGATTGTGGCGCCAACTCGTAGATGGGGATAAGATAGCCCTTCTATTGTCGCGCTAACATATGGTATTAGCGTCGATTAACCAATTGAGTCCCAGACGGCATTAATTATGTCATAACAATTGATTATCGATTGTGTCTAGATTCGCGGAGCTTGAAGGATTAAAGAAGACTTTAAACTTTCGCGTTCCATTTCAAACAAAAAAGAAAGACACGGGTCTTAACGCGAGTCGCCAATTTGCTGGCTGCAGCAAAGCAGCCGAAACGTCAAGCCGTGAGTACATAATGTAACTCAGTCTTAAATGTCGCGTTAAGACCCTTGTCTTTCTATTTTTAGATTAAAGAGGACAACTGAGAACGCTTCCGCTACGCGTTTCTCAAAAATATTTGGTCACTAACCTGTACAGCGCTAACGGGCGGTAACGACCCACTAGACGTGCGACTCAAGAAGTTCAGTAGCTTCTCCTTAGCCTGCTTCTCCGCAGCGCGTGCCGCTAACAGCTCCGCTCGCAGCCTCTCCGCTTCCGCCGCGCGTTTCTCCGATTCCTCCACTAAGCGAGCGGTGAGGAACTCCGCTTCGCGGGTTTTGCGCTCTAGGTGGACCTGGGTATGTAATAAAATCATTAAATAAATAAATAAATCTTTGGACAATTTCACACAGCGCCAGCTAGCCCCAAAGTAAGCAACTTAATGCTTGTGTTATGGGTGCTAGCTTAACGGATATACTACTTATATACTTTTTTTTTTTTAATACATAAATATTGTACATAGTCACACCCAGACCCGTCACAGACATTAAAATTCATCATTTCAATTTCTGCCCGGCCGGGAATCGAACCCGGGACCTCTCGGCATAGTAGTCCGTTCTGAACCACTACACCAAACGGCCGACAAATCATTCTGAGGGACATTCTAGTTTAAATTATACGACTACTTTATAATGCGAACAGCTAGGGACTGGAATTCGCTGCTGCTGTCTTTCCTGAACACTATAGGACCTTTTCAAGGCGAGAGTGAATAGGCACTTACAGGGCAGATATGTACTATCCTAGACTACATCTCACTTAACACCAGGTGCGATTGCGGTCAAATATCTGCCTTGTCTTAAATTAAAAAAATAGTTATCAGTATGTAAAAGAAGACGTAGTGTAGGCAGGCCACCCAATGGATCAATGATATGGTAGTGAGAATAAAATCATTTTGTCAGCGCTTTTGAGAACACTTATGTATTCCAATTTTAAGGCTACCACCTCTACCACAGAATAATAATAAGTACTACGTACAGAAGTTTTACTTCGCAAAGGTATTTAAAAAAATGTATGCTCAATGTTATTAACAATATGGTGTAATTTAGCCTGTCTCAAGAGTCAAGCACCATTTTGTTGACAAACGTCAGTGATCGGCACTGCGCCGAAGCTATAGGGCTGACTTCGGTAAAATGATGTGACGTGAGGTGCCAAACTGCGGAAAATGGCGTAGGAAATACATGATTTAGCATGAATTATCATGAATAATATTAACTACCTCTCAGTGTCTTGAGGCAACTTAAAAAAGTACATTCTGTGTTTTTATTATTATTTAGGCAGTTAAATACTGCACAGTATTTAGTACACCATTTTCTTTATTTTCTTCCATCATACACAAGAATACGCGTGCGTGAGTCAATGTTCGCTCGTATGTGAGGCCTTGTCGAATAGTATCCTGTAGGTGGGCCATCGTGCGTGTTTTGTTTTCGATGTAAACTCGCGGAGATGAACAGGCCTGCCTCTACACAATATTAAAGGGTATAAATTTTTCCATGCAAATTAAAATAGCTCGTCGGAGCATCTATCTAGCTATCTGCCATTGAGACATACAGACACATTACATTTTACTATACATATTCACGATCGTACCTTCTCCTCCTCGGTCTTGATAGCGGAGAGCCGCAGACGCGCGTTCTCCCGCTCGGCGTCGGCCGCCTTCTGCGCGAGGAGTGACGCTTCTTCCTCCGCTACGCGACCCTTCTCCGCTAAGAGCTCCGCTGTTTCTTCCGACCGGCGCTGGAAACATAATAATTATAAAAAACATAACCCTCCTTCTGACGCAGTCAGGTAATAAGGGTTAACGTTTTCGCTAAAAGTTTCGCTATCTCCTCTGACCGCGGCGCTGGGATTATAATAACTGACACTCATTAGTGGCGCAAACTGGAGATCAGTTGGCGCCACTAATGAGTGACGATTATGTGTGAGTTGGCACCAACGGCGAGTGACACGATCGTTCATGTGATTTGGCACCGCTGGCAAGAGACAGGGCCTTACAATCCAAATGGTGCACGACGCAATCCAAATGGCACCGATGCGCTCATCGGTAATGCCATTTGGATTTCGTTGGTGGCGCCAACTGGCGTATAAGGCACTGTAGTGGCAGTGCTTGATTTTTTTTTCTATTGGCACCACAATTTGTATAGAACCCATTTTAAATTCCATACTAAATCTATTGTTATATCAAATAGAACACTCACCAGCGCGTCGTTTGCCAACCGTATCTCTTCCTGATATTGTAGCAGACGTTGCTCCATAGCGGCTCTTTCTCTCTCCGCCGCCTCTCTTAATTGTTTTTCGCGAGCTAGCTTGTTGCGCTCGATTTGTCGACGCTAGTAAATAAATTCAGTAATTCACATAAGTTCATAGTAATAAATATTAAATAGGTATGATTCGTCGGTAATAAAATAAAAGTACGCCTGAAAGATAATAAAAAATATTGGAAACGTATTTTTTCTTTATTTTCTATAATCATAATTTACAGTGCTACATCGAGTTAGAATGACGTCTGTAAAAATTGTACACAATCGTGACGTCACGCGACATTTCAACTCGATGTAGCACTGTAATTGATTTTGAAAAAAAAAAATACGTGTCCAATATTTTCTAAAATTGATTGATTTGTCGGACGCGTCAGAAGCACAGCCATGGATATCAAACCAAGCTTTAAAAAGGTATTTTACTCCAGAGCATGACACTTGCTGGGAGGTTGCCATTTTTGGTTCTAAACCTAGGTATCTTCTTAAATTATTTAACTTATGTTCGAACCAAATACATGTTTTTATTTCTTTCCTTTTAGTAACGGCAGCAAAGGAATCTTACCTGCTTCTCTTCCTTGGCCTGCGCCTTCATCTGCTGCACCTCCATGGTGTCAGGCTTGCGGCGCCGCATGTACAGGTCGTGGTTGCCGATGCACAGGTCTAATATCTGTAGGACGTTGCTGATGAGTGGTGTGATGCTGACGCGTGACTTATTTAGTGTTGTCGTTTGGAGTAGTATAAATGACCTACACTGAACTGTCTGCACCAAACTCATTGACAAGGGGCGCCACCATCGTTCAACTATACAGTGTGTTTGGGGAGGGCGAGCGATGAGGGCATGTCGATAAAATTGACATCACAACATCGCCTTAAATTATCGCTAGCCCTATCCTAAACACACTGTATAGTTTCCAACATCTCAAAAATCGGAACCAGCGATTCGGTATTGACGGTGGCGCCCCTCTGTCAATGCCACTGATGGGACGGTTCGTTGTAGTAGGACAATACTACTGCTATTGAGGCTCACGTGAGGCGTGATAGTACTGACGCGTGGCATGACACTACTGATGCTTGGTGGGATACTGCTGACACTTGGCAGTCTTGGCACACTACTGTTGACGTATGGCGTAGCAATGCTGACGCGTGGCATGACATTGCTGACGTGTGATGTGACACTAATGCAGCTTGATGTGCAAATGCTTACATTTAACGTACTACTGCTGACGCATGGCGTACTACTTTGCTGACGCTTGGCGTACTACTTTGCTGACGCTTGGCGTACTACTTTGCTGACGCTTGGCGTACTACTTTGCTGACGCTTGGCGTACTACTTTGCTGATGTATAGTTCTGCAACAGTACTCATGTCGAGCGTAAGGATTCAGATGCATTGTGTCACTCTTCATATTTTTAATGACATGTAAATTTTTTTATGAGTAATATTTTGTCGTTTTTATAACACTATTTGAATGAGATATAATAAAATATCCACTGACCAGTTTGTTCATGCCTTTAGGCGAGAAGAATATAAAGTTCGTGACGGACTTATCGACGAACTTGATGACGAATTTCTTGTCGTCGAACGATATGTGCTTGATCTCCGACCAGGGGAACGTCGTTTTAGGAGTCAGCTTGTTGTCTTTCTCGTAGATGTTCAGCCCTAGAGCTGTTACACCGAGGTATAGGTCCGTGTCTTTCTTATTCTGGAAGGTTTGGAAAAAGGATTTTAATATGTAAGAAACTTTTATCAGATAGCGGGATATTTCAATACAGTCAGCGTCAAATAATTATAACTGGTGACACCAAAAGTAGCCAAAAAGTTGACAAAACAACTTTATTAACAAAGACGTGTGTGAACTTTTTGGCTACTTTGGATGTCACGAAGTATTTGACGTTGACTGTACAGAAATACTTTCAAAATCATTACATGAGTAAATCATTACTTAAAGATATATCAGAAGTCTACAACAAACGCTCAACATCGTCTTATCTAAACTTTTATTATTTAGGAAAGCTAAAGACAAATTCTTACGTTTATGGCAAAATAATTAACCCCATACATGTCCAGGTCTTGGGCTATCTTCAGGTACTCCATCTCGGCCTCATCTCTCGACATGCCTTTGTGGTCCGCGTACCTGAGCAAAGATTTTCAGCATAAATTATAATATTACAAACACGACAATATTCCCAAGATATAACTTAAAAAAAACATTTCATTCTAGTTTTAATCTCATTTATTGTACATTAGTAACAGCCCACATTTTGTTGCGACTCCACGACATGTCGCGACGACAAGCTATAATATGAAATGACGCGCGTATGCATTTTGCGGCCGCGTCTGTCGCCGCGTTTTGTCGCCCAATGTGCGCTGTCGCTTAATGTTCCATGTTTTACTCAATAAATCGCAAACGTTAATCAATTGAGTGACCGAATGCGAATGTGGCTAAATACGAATGGGACGGAATGCGAATGGGACAGTTTTCGTCGAACCCGTCATAGGATCTCTTTGCCGTAAAAAGTCCCTAATGCCCGTTTTCACCATTAATCCCTAATTTTTAAGTGACCCCTATGAAAACAAAATTCCTGTTATGTGTTACCATAGGTGGTCCCTTAAAAATTAGGGATTGATGGTGAAAACGGGTATAAAGTCACTCTTCCTATGGGATAGAGAAAGTCATTTTGTTTTCAATGGTAAAAAAGAAGTCAACACTAGCAAATTAAATACTCTTAGGATCTGATCTATCGTGAGCAACATGGTAATAAAAAAAGACACATTTTTAGCATATAATTGCAATATTGCATTTCAAAAACAGCAATTTTCCAGCTATTAACATTGACCAAGAATGCGGATCGCGTGCAGCCGCGCTAATGGCTAGAATGTTAACACAAATATCGACAGCTATGCAAACTATTACATTAATAATTCAACAGGTTGTTTACTTTACAATAAGTTAAGGGTTAATATTTTTTTAATATATTTATAGCATAAAATATCATATAAAGGTGAGAGTTGATGACACATCGATAAGGACAATAAATACAGTTATTTATTTAAGTTATGATGTTATAAAGAGTTTGTGTGCATCTGTGAGTTTCAGTTATACTGTACTAAAGCCCGGTCTGTGAGCACGTAGAATTTTGTCCAATGACCCAAAGCTACCCATCCTTATCGCTCGCGCATAATTATATTGCTGTCGCGACTGTGTGACGGGCGTCCGCAGTGAGTGTGCGAACGCGACAGCAACATAATTACGCACGAGCGATAAGGATGGGTAGCTTGGGGTCATTGGATAAAATTATACGTGCTCACAGACCAGACTATAGCTAGTTAAAGAGCAAAGATTATGTAAAATTTTTGAAATAGGCTGGTTTCTTGCATTTTTGAAAAAGGCTGATTGTCATGTCGTTTAACATGAGAATGACAACGACCATGCTGTCATGTTGATATTAACCCGTCTGGCCTGCATTAGGAGTATTATAGGCTAAAAAATCCTCCGTTTGTTCTACCTCATAATTCGTGCTCCTGCGTAGATCGATCTAAATGAAATTAAATGACCACCGCCCGGATTGCGCTAATTTGTAATGTCTCCAATTCATTCGCGTTTCATCTCTAGTCCACACTCCAGTTACACTACATTATCATTCCAGCTGAAGTGCAATTCGATGTCGCGGTAAAGTTCACGCGCAAACAAAGATGAAACAACGGATTTATGCACTTTCCTTTGAAATTCCGAACACCTTATTTTTTAAACTAAAATGATTACTAAAACACAGAAAATATTCGTCATGCGTTTAACTAGCGTGTAAGAAAAAGTAGCTTTGTGTCAGCTTTTACTCAGAGGTGCAGTTGCATTCCGTTTACGTTGCACCTTCGTTTGAACTAGCTGTCGAAGCTACACCGCGATACGGATTTGTCAAAACAGCTGATCTTCGTTTGTCGTTCAGTTGCGTTGCAGTTGAAAATATTTAGCGCAATCGGGGCCCTGTTAATGATGAAGGTACTGACCAGATCTTGATACGGTCCTCCCACATCTCGGGCGTCATCTGGTACTGGTCGATGACGCGTTGTGGAAGCAGGTCCTCACTCGCCAGCATGCCAGGCTTGTACGCACTCTCGTCGTAGTCACCGTACTGCGGACAATGGGTTTTGAACCTTGTAGTTATTCAAATTTATGTATGCGAGTCATTTCTACTAGTGTCTTAATATGTAAGTCTAGATATTAGCACGTCACTACCTTGTTTAATATACCACGCAATCTTGTATACCCATTCTTATAAGATACACCATACAAGAATGCATGGTAAATTCAGTGAACTGCTCCTGAATCGAATGTACCTACTACTACTATTTCTATTTATTTATATTAACCGGCAGACAGTGGTGACTGAGTTTGTTGCGGCGCTTCTTCTCAGAATTTGCCAAATGTTGGTCTCGAAGCGCTGATAGGGCAAAAAGATTATGAGACATGTAGAGGCTCCTTAAGAGCAAAATGACGATTTGTAAGAACTATTTATTAGTCTAAACAAATAAAGAAATTTTGACTTTGACTTTGTAGTGAAGGCTTAAGGTTCACTGGCTGGTAGTGGTTGTGTTGATTTTGAATCTTATTATAAATTATTAAGTAAAATTCGCTCTCGTAGTCGCCGTACTGCGGACAATGGGTTTCGAACCTTGTAGTGAAGGCTTAAGGTTCACTGGCTGGTAGTGGTTGTGTTGATTTTGAACCTTGTAATAAATTAAGAAGCAAAGTTCACTCTCGTAGTCGCCGTACTGGGTAGAATAGATTTAGAACCTTATAGTGAAGGCTTAAGGTTCACTGGCTGGTAGTGGTTGCTTTGATTTTGAACCTTGTAATAAATTAAGAAGCAAAATTCACTCTCATAGAGCGTTTTCACATTAGGACGTTAGTAGCGCGACTGCAGGGCGGCAGCGGCGTTTTTATAATGTGAAGGCATGCATCCGCTGTCACATAGTATGAAATTTTTGGCAGCATGTCTGTCGCGCGTTTGTCGCGCTGCTAAATCGCCTAAATGTGAAAGGGCTCGCAGTCGTGCTACTAGGGACTCCCTAGTACGTGAGTGAACGTAGGGATTATTGATTTGAAATCTTACCAAAACAATACACAGTGCACTGAAAACTTTACAATTACTGTAACTTTGCTTTTGACAGTTAGCATTTATTAGAAACAATTTTTAAACGGATACGAAGTCACAGGCACATAGGCAATGCAAATCTCGCGAGATTGGGGCTCAAGCGAGATCTCGCGAGTTTATAATAATAATAATAATGACGTTTATTTCAAACAATTTTACAGTTCATAGTAGTTAGTAGGATACAATTTATAATCTTAAAAGTAATGTTAGTGAAGTGTTTGATTTTCTAATAAGTACTGCACAAGTAGGTAGGTACATATTGTTGAAAGTTGCCAAGTGTGACTATGCCAGAAATGTCTTCTCACATAATCACCCTCCGCACCCAACATTTCCATATAGGTGATGTGTATGCAATCTGCTTATCAGAGATGAATAACAATACTGCAAAATCTCGTGAGATTGCATTTCCTACAGGCAGAGCTAGTTGCATGATAAAAGAGAAAATATCTCATATAAAAAAATTAGCGATGTAAAACAACTACCTTAGCCTGAACAGCGTAACTGGCCAACAGCACCGAAGCCTCCGGTGGGCAGTAGATGTCCATGCTCAGTATCGCTTGCTTGACCTGCAGGAACAGGAGGTGTTGCGTGACCTCTTGGATGAGCTCCTCGGCCACGTCTTCAGGGTACAACTTGCAGAGCAACATGAACGGAGTGCCCGGCATCTGGGAGACGCATTGGTCTTGCACTGGAATGAAGAGAAATAACAACAATGTTAACAGCATTGTTGTGTTCCGGCAGTTAGAGATAAGATAGCCAGTTCCTCTGTGGTTGAGGATTCGGATGAAGCTAGCTTCCACCTTCGTCCTGATCATCACTTACCATCAGGTGAGATACAGGCCAAGAGCTTCCTCATTGTGGATAAAAAAAAAATGAGTTAGCAGATTGTATGTGACAGACAGACGACAGCACATCTAGTCTAGGGGAGACCGAGGAGAGTTGTGACATTGTTGATTTTTGGAAACCTAATAACTATCAGCTCACAACAGCATTTATTTTTGTTAGCTCGAGACTTAAACTAAAATAATGCGCACTGTTCCGAGATCGCTAGTAGTTAATAAGTTAAATGTCACAACTCTCCTCTGTTAAAACTCTCCTATGTTACAACTCTCCTTGGTCTCCCCTATAATTTTTTATTGCAGTGAAGGGTGAAATTGTCCTTGTTACAACTACTTAAGAGACTGCAGGGTTAAGCTTGATGTGCTGCCCTCTGTACTTGAAGATATTTCTGTATGGGTAAGAGAAATGACTATAAAAATAGGGATGAATAACTCAGATATTTAGATTTTATTTTGATTTAATTACTTGGATTGATTTCACAGCTTCATGCCAGACTTTATTTAATAGGAAATATAATTAAATTATTTTTAAACTTATCTTAAAAATGTTAGTCACATAAATCAGTCAGTCAATAAAGAGTGATAAATGTGATAATACTTGGGTTGGAATGAATTCATGACCTAAATTATGTTCTAATTTTATCACAAATGATAAGAAACACATAATTTAACAATAATGATGTGTATGTCTTTTTTTTATAGTACAGAGTACATTTATGTGCAAGTTTGATAGTACTGCAAATGTACAATAAGGAGGTAATGAATTTTTGATAAAGTATCATTGAACAACTTACAGCATATGTATATTTGAGTAAACTGAATAGGTACTTGACTGTAGAACACTACAAATAACAAAGATTGAAAAAGAACAGGCACAAATTAAAATAATAGATAAATAAAAATATTAATATTGAAGTAGGTCTATAATATTATTTATTAGTAGCTAGAAGAATATAATAGTTACCCCTCTTATCCAATTTCAACCAACTTATAAAGTGTTTTGTGTCTTCGAATTGGAGTCCAAAGAACCATGTTTCTCTCAGACCAATAGTTCGGCATACTAGGTCAAACAGGTCTCTTCCTGTTGCTCGCCACTGTAAATTTTGTATTATTTATTAATTTCATAACATAAAGTACCTAATGCTTATGTCCATCTGTATACAATAGATATTGGATGCAAGTTTATTCAGTAATTTACAACAAACAAATTATTAGAGCAATTAAAGTTGAATTCATATAAATAAATTAGCTTTTAAATTAGTATGTAACATTGCATTATAAGTGCAACTTCATAACATAGTTTATTTACATCCATATGACAGATAACATAAACTGTAGCAGCATTATCAGTTCTAAATATACAACAACATACAGCTATCAGCACAGTTGTTAACAGCAATTTACTAGCATTACGGCCTGCCCTTTACACATCATGACTCACAAATAGGCCACTGTATTAACACAATGAATTCCACAGCAAAATTAAGAGCTCTCTCTCTCATATCCAACAGTCATTCTTACCTCTAAATTGAACTCCAATTCAGCGTCCAAGGTGCAAACCTTGACTGGGAATGACTTGGACGCCTTCTTCCTTCTAAACGGTGGCATCATTCAGCTCATATCGCACTCACACTCGCCACAAGAGCTAAGCAAAACACAAGCGAATAGGTTATGATTGTTTCACTTCTATTAATTAATTACACCGCAACGGCTATCGTTTACGTAATGTGCAGTCGGTCGAGGAATGTGTGTAATATCACATTGCGTACTATTTCCAGCGTTTATTATTTACAAACAAGAAAAACGTCAATGAAACAAGAACGAAGGTGAATGAAAAGAATAATCAGAGAATAACGTTCCAATTCACGTAAAACCGTTTCCTCCTCTTATTGATGTTTCATCAATTCAAGTTGCCTAATCACATAGAACCGAACGTTATATAGTGCGGTCCAATAAAGTAAACTGAAATTTTTCGGCAGTCGTTGATATATCCGTGCCATTATAAAATTAGTTTCTGCAAGTTGCCATCTTGTTTGTTATGACTTTTCGTTTGTCAATTTTGACAATCACTTGCAGCTAACTTCACTTTTCAAAAGTTTGTCACCACGTGCGGTGTGCTTTCGGTGAAAAATATTGATGAAAATCTAAAACAATGGGAAAATTCAGGTCTAAACTTAAAGGTAAAACAAAGGGGAAGAGATGGCAAAAAGGCCAATCATCCGAGTCAAACCCTAAAATGCAGAAATACAGAGAAATGGCCAAGTCAAGATTTTTTCAAGAGAACTTGGGTAAGTGTTATTTTTTTGGCATTATTTGCTAAATAGACGATTAATGCAAAAAAGATAATATACTCAGATACTGTTTAGTTATCCAGGTGACCTTTAAAATCCTTTCAAATCGTACAAAACCCTGTCAACAGGTTTGAATAACCAAAATATGTTTCCTTCTCAATTTTCAGGTAACACAGGCTTAACTCAACAAGCTGTGCTAAAACACGATGCTATCATGACCTATGGACATAGTCTCGGCAAGCAAAAGTCCGATGCCGAAAATGAGTTGTCAATAGCAAAGGAATTTGAGAATATGTCTGTAAAAACTGGAGAAGACGGGTCAGACAGTGAATACTCTGGGACTATGCGGTCTGGGACGTTCAAAACTTTCCAGACGTTTGCATCAGATTGGAGTCAATGCTCCAATGTTAGTTTTAGCAGGTAAGTTAATACAATTAAGCAGTAGAATAAGTTTTAGTATGTGAATGCATTAAAGAAATCATTTATTTAAATTTAAATGTCTAAAATCTTAACCCTACCCTCTGACCATGTTCTGTTGTTTGCGTTTTGTTTACTTGTTGCATTTCTGCCACTTTATCTACTCGTCAGAAAATGTTTGTGGACGAAACCTCTCAAAAGTCTCAATTTTAACAATTTTTTTCGACCCCTATTGCCCCACAAACAGTGCATGTTTATCATAAAAAATAATTTTAATACACAAACCTGATATAACTAAAACCTGCACTTGAAATGGATATTCCTGAAATTAGTATTACCACAATCATCATACAACATCAATACACTGCAGTAAGTGTAGTAGTTAAGGTTGCCAGAACGGTCTTGTCCGGCCTGTCCGGCTTTTGTTAGGCCAGTCACATGTCCGGCTTTTAGGGTAAAATGTCCGGCCAAATGAAGCACAGAGTTTGGCTTTTGTGTTTTTGGACCTGGCAACCCTAGTATGAAATAATATAAATGTTTGACCATGTTATTCCAGGCTACTGAACAAGTTTGACTCGAACAATGCTGCCCACAAAGAGATGCTGGCTGTGCTGGCAGCAGTGACAGAAGTCATCAAGGAGCAGGGAGGGAAGGAATCTACCACTGAATATTTTGCTGCTCTGGTTTGTAACAAAATTTTGTATTTTTTTTAACCAAACAACAACTCCAAAAGCATAAAATACTAAATTTTTCAAATATTATTTATTATACTGTTTAAATGGAGCTAGAGTTTTACTAAAATGTGACATATGAAACTTATAACCACTTAACATTTTTATATAAATTAAATAGGTATGTGTTTTTAATTAATTATTCTGTTATTCTTAATTTTTTTGTGGGTACCTGCCTGGGTAAAAGCTGTAATTTTCCACCATAGATGATCGTAAGATTTTTTTACTCCTTGCCAAAAGTCCTGTTACAGTGGAAATAAATAAAGAAACTACATTAAATTATTTTCAGATGGAGACACTAAAAGCATCGGAAGGTGAAGAGAGCTTAGTAGCCACCCTCTCCCTTCTCTCCATGGGAATCAAGTCCGTACCCCAAGCGGTACTCCGCAAACAGTTCTCGGACTGTGCAAAAATATTCACTGAAATACTGGAGAAGAATTCTCAGTCGGAAAACGGTGCTTTGCTGAGAAGTGCCATCGGTTGCTTGTCTGTATTGTTGAGAGCACAGGAGTATGCTCTGTGGGGTGATTCGTCAACGATGAGGGTGTTCGATTCAGTGCTAGCATTCGCTTTGCATTCAAAACCCAAGGTAAGGTTTTATTATTGATCTTACTGCAATTCAATTATTTATCTTATGCATTTTGTGTGCAGAATAATCTTTATAAGGGCCCCCGCTGAAAATCAGTTTCAAGACAAGCCCTGGCGGTCTTGATGTACGCTGAGCGGGTGCCTTTTTGTCAGAGGGGCACAAGCAGTTAATTGTCCACTTGTTTATTTCTCTCTGTTTTAATCTATGTCTTGCCTGCTTGTATACCTTTCTTGCAAATAAAAAGTTTTCTATTCTATTCTATTCTTATAAACTGTACTCAAAGGTGATTTTGTTTTGGCGCAAATATGAGCGATGTCTCGTTGAAATAAAAAGTATTACTGTTTTTATTTTAGGTACGAAAAGCAGCACAACATGCTCTTACGTCTGTTTTGCGCGGCAGCTGCTTTATGATACCATCTGAAGATCAAAAAGTCAAGGTATAAGAGATATTTTATTTTAATAATTTATAGTTATTTTATTGTATCTATGATAGTCATGTATTATTCTACTATTAAAAGTTATGACTTGAACGCATCGCGCAATTAAAATCACATCTTATAGTCGCGCGATCGTTTCTCGATGAGGATTATCGTTTTTGCGCTTACTAATGGGTGCCCCCTGCAGAGTAAGTCAAAATCAAATCTAGTGAGGAGCAAGTGCTGAAGACTATCGCATTTGCACTTGACATAACTGCAACTTTTACTGTAGAGGAAGCCGCATAGGTACAGTCAGCGTCATATAGTTCGTGACACCCAAAATGACCAAAAAGTTGAAAACACAACCTTATTCCAATTTTATTGTAACAAAGACGTTTTGAGAACCTATTGGCTACTTAGGATGTTACAAAGTATTTGACGCCGATTGTACGTCGATGCTATAATAAACTTTTAATTTTTTTAGGTACCAAAACTTCACCCAGCATCAAACCGCGTGGCAGAGTACTGTCTATCCCAGATCAAGGCAGAAGCGCTGCTGTCGGGACACCGCTCGGTGTTGCACACGCTGACAATGCTGCGAGATGTGCTGCCAGTGTTCAGCAAGGACTTTATTAAGGTTGGTTGTTATTGCAGTGAAGTTTCTAGATAAAAATGGATGTTTCCTGGGTAAAAAAGTAAGAATTTGAATTTGTCCGTCGGTTTGAAAAATACGTGTCGAGTATTTTTTGATAAGTTAATCAAAAAATACTCGACACGTATTTTTCACTTTTTCAAACTAATGAAAATTGAAAGAGATACAGCGCGCCAAAGTTCAAAAGAAGAGGCCCGTGACCTCAAGGCGTGCTTAAAAGTGTAGCACTTTGAGACTTCACGCGGAACTTCAACGCTTCATAACTTCGAAGGCTGGTTTTAGTGTCACGCGGACTTTAGTGCGGATCGCTCCGCACAGCCGATTTGTATGGACTGCTAGGGAGCGGAGCGGTTCCTCCGGACCGCATTACTCTAAAACGCTCCCTAAAAGTTCATACTGATTGGCCGTGCGGAGCGGGTCCGCGTGACACTAAAACCAGCCGTAGTGATTACGAATGAAATGTTTGATTAATAAATTAAAAAATACGTGTCTAATATTTTGATAATGAAATTGACGGAAAACTTAAACTTAAATATAAAAAATCAATGATTTTAACTTTTTGTATAGTTCCAAAATATTGAACTGTCCTATCCATGACATTGACAGTGGGGCGCCACCGTCAATACCGGATCGCTGGTTCCGATTTTTGCCATGTTGAAAACCATATAGTTGAACGATGGTAGCGCCCCCCTGTCATTGAGTTTGGTGGGACAGTTCAGCGTGGGTCATCTATACTAATTCTTTTCTAGTCAATCTGCGAAGCGATCCTGTCTCTAATGACCCACAACAACGTCTACATCAAGACGTGCTGCCTCCACACACTACACGCGTTGTTCTCAGCGCCCAGAGACATCAGCAACTTGACAGCCAACTTGGCAGTCCAGCTGACCAGGGCTTTAATGGCGGCCCGGCCCCCAGCGAACGATACGGGACAGATATTGGCCTGGGCTGCGGTCTTGCAGCAGGGATACGGCTGTCTTGCCAAGTAAGTAAAGCCAAGAGACATTAGCAACTTGACAGCGAACTTGGCAGTCCAGCTGACCAGGGCTTTAATGGCGGCCCGGCCCCCAGCGAACGATACGGGACAGATATTGGCCTGGGCTGCGGTCTTGCAGCAGGGATACGGCTGTCTTGCCAAGTAAGTAAAGCCAAGAGACATTAGCAACTTGACAGCGAACTTGGCAGTCCAGNACATTAGCAACTTGACAGCGAACTTGGTAGTCCAGCTGACCAGGGCTCTAATGGCGGCCCGGCCCCCAGCGAACGATACGGGACAGATATTGGCCTGGGCTGCGGTCTTGCAGCAAGGATACGGCTGCCTTGCCAAGTAAGTAAATTGATAAGATTTTTGTACATTTAGCAGAAATAAGTGTTCTCGTAAACTTTAAATTTAAACCCTAAAGCCTATTTGCGCCAAGGTTAGGTTAAAATAAAATAATTCCTCATAACCCGTGATAATATTATATTTCTGTTGACTGGGTAGACAGGTAGAACTACCCAGCATTAAAACTTTAAAACAAAGCAGCGTTATACGCTATAAAACACAGACAACACTTAGTTCTAAGCACTTTTAGTTATAGTAATTCCATGTATGCGTGTTTGTCTTGTTGGTTGTCCTAATAAATAAAATAAAACTTCGATATCCACTTCCAGCCTGGACCTGAACCTGTGTACACCCAACTTGCCAATGTTCGTCAATATCTGCGTCACAGAATTGTGGCTTTCTGACGTAGCTGACGTCAACTCGGCCGCTACCAACGCGTTGAAGGTAAGACTCTTTTGTGATTGTAATAAAGCTTTCTTTTGAACGACGTATATCTAACCCGTTTAAAACAAGTACTACGCACTAGATTTCGAGGTCCGAACACTTGTTCTGTTCAACTGAACTGTATTGTAATCCGTACACCGCCTCTGTGGTCTA